>NW_006408525.1:29968531-29995216 GCF_000296735.1 Chrysochloris asiatica
GGTTGGCCCAGGATCGGGCAGTGTTCGTTCTGCTGTGCATAGGGTTGCTATGAGTCAGTACCAACTTGATGGCACCTAACAACAACAAAAACTGTCATAAGGTGCCCTGGTGTGGTGCTATGGATTAATGCACCAGATTGCAAAGCAGTTTAAACTGCAAGGTTGACAGTTCAAGCTCACCAGGTGCTCCTCGGAAACCTTATACAGGGTTGCTATGGGTCGGAATAGACTCAATGGTACTTAACAACAACAACAAATATATAAAAGAAACATTCTATGAGGGTTATGTGCCAGGGGTGGGATTATTCATAGGCTAGAGGGTAGACACATATTAACATGGGTCATGGGGCAGGCAATATACAACAAGAGGGAGGTTGACAGAAGAAAGATGAAGGTAATGGGAGACACAGGGAAGAATGCAACAGTTTACTTGAATAGAGGTAAATACTATTAACTGATGGTACATGGAGGGGATTACAATCACTGTAATGAAGCAAAGTCTATGATTTGTTGAATATAAAACTGATGATCTGCTCTGTAAACCTTCACTCAATTCACAATAAAAAGGAAAAAAAAAAAAGAATTAGAAACAAAGGCATACAGATTAGATAGACAGAAGAAAAGTGTCTTTATTTATAGATCAAATAATCATATTATAAAATTTTATAGATCTATAAAAACACTGCTAGAACTGGTAAGTAAAGTTATCGACCACAGGGTACAAGGTCACTATACAGAAATTTAACATTGAATTTCTATATATAAGTAACAGATCATTGGAAAATAAAAATGTTAATACCATTTATAATATCATCCATAGATATGAATTACCTATGAATAAATTTAAGGAAATAGATGTAGGATCTTTGCATTAAAAAATACAAACTATTTCTGAGAGAAATTTTAGGAAAGCAGAATATTTAAAGATATATCATGTTCATATGCTGAAAAACTCAACATTGTTAAGATGGCAAATCTTTTTCAAATTAATCTGTAAATTCAATGCAATTTTAATCAAAATACTCACAGACTCTTTTTTTTTTGGAGAAAAGCCTAAGTGAACGTAAAGGTTTACTAAAAATGTAAAGGACATAGAATAGTCTAAACAATTTTGTTTAAGTACAAAATTGATGGACTTACTGTATATCAAGATTACTGTACAATAAACTACAGTAATCAAGAGTCCTAGTGTGGCATTGTGGGTTAAAGACTGGTGCTAGATTGGTTTGAATCACATGGTTGGTAGTTCAAACTTACCAGCCGCTCCTTGGAAACCCTAGAGAGGGTCGCCAAGAGTCAGAACCAACTGGACAGCACTTAACAATAGCAGTCAAGGTGGGTATAAGAATAGATATAGATCAATGGAATAGAATAGAGATTCCAGAAATAGACCCACCTACATAGTGAACTAGTTTTCGTCTGAGATATAAAGAAAATTAAATGGTGAAATAATCATCTATTTTTTTCCACAATGATTCTGGCAAAAAATTTAACTCTGACCCAACAAAAATAAACTCATAATGGATCATGTATCAAAATGTAAAAGCCCAAACCATAAAAATTCTGCAGGAAAAGAGCTGTTTTGACCTTGGAGCAACAATAATTTCTTACAGAGGATAGAAACTTCATAAACTAAAAATGAAAAACATTGATTGACTGGGCTTCATAAAAAATTAAAAACCTCTGCTCACCTAAAGACACCATTAAGAAAATAAATAGGTAAGTCATCTTCTGGGAGAAAATGTTTGCAACATCTATATGTGACAAAAGACATATCTAAAATATATAAAGGACTACTGAAACTCAATAATTAAAATGTCAACTCAGTATAAAATGGGCAAAAGACTTGAACAGATACATCACAAAAGAAAATATATAAATATTAGCGTCATGAAAAAGCTCAATGTTATTTATCATCAGAGAAGTGCAAATTAAATTCACTATGAAATACCCATCACATACCCATCACAATAAAGGAGCTCTGGTAGCGTAGTGGTTACGAATCAGGCTGTGAACCGAAAGGTCAGCAGTTCGAAACTACCAACTGTTCCACGGGAGAAAGATGAGGCTTTTTGCTCCCGTAAAAATTTACAGCCTCGGAAACCCTGTAAAGGGTCGCTATGAGCCGGAACCGACTCCATGGCAAACAACAACAACCCATCACAATGGCTAAAATGCAAAAAGACTGACAATACAAATTGTTGGAAAGCATGTGGAGCAATCAAAACACTTACACTCATACAATTTTGGTGGGTTTATAAACTGGAAAACAGTTTAACATTTTCTTTAAAAGTTAATTGCATTTATTCTATTACCCAGGAATTCCACTCCTATGTATTTAGACAAGAGGAATGAAATAGCCACAAAAGGTCTTGAATGATAATGTTCGTTCATAGCAGATTTATTCATAATAGCTCCAAACTGAAAACACCTCAGATGAGCTGAGGATGAATACATGAACTCTGGTATACTTTTCATCAATATAAAGGAACAATTTCTACATGCTACAACATCCTGGTGTGATGTTGTGGGTTATTAATGCCATGGACTGCAAAGCCGGTTTGAACCGCAAAGTCGGCAGTTCAAGCTCACCAGCCAGCCACTCTTTGGAAACCCTATACGGGGTCAGTATGGGTTGGAACCAACTTGATGGCACTTAACAACAACAACAACAAACAACAGCAATGAATCTTGAAAACATTATGCTGAATTTTAAAAGCCAGATATAAAAGAGTATATATTGTATGGTTCTATCTTTATGAAATTCTAAACTGGCAAAACTAATTTACAGTATTATCTGCTGCACAAAAGCTCTTTAAAGTGTTTAAGAACAAAGATTTCAGTCTGAGGACTAAGGTGTGCCTGACCCAAGCCAGGGTATTTTCAATAACCTCACACACATGTGAAAGTTGGACAGTGAATAAGGAAGACCATAGAAGAATTGATATACATACAAAACAAAACAAAAAATATATATTCATTTAAGTGTCCAAAGGGCACATTCTGGATGCCAGCCTCCTGCTCATAGATACATAACCTTAGTCCATGAGCCTAGGGTATGAAGCTGCTTTGTCTTTTCATGTCATTGCCTCTGCTGTTGTCTTTGCTGTCACACCACCTTTCCAGGCACCACGCTCCACTCATGATCATCCTTCTTGATGCCCTGGGATCCTGCTCCTAAAATGAAATATTAGCTACTCCCCACTTGTTTTGGCTGATGATGTGGAGCTTTTCCACCGTCTCTTTCCACAGATGTAGTCAATTTGATTTCTGTGTATCCAACTGGTGAGGTCCATGTGTATAGTCATCTTTTATGTTGTTTAAAAAAGGTATTAGCAATGCAGAAGTTATTGCTGTTGTTAGGTACCATCAAGTCAGTACCGACTCATAGCAACCAAAAAGCACAGCAGAATGAAACACTGCCTGATCCCGGGCCAACCTTGGCCTTGTAAAATTCTATCATGCGATCTCCAGCATCATTTCTATCACCGAGGCCATTTTTTCTAACCACTGATCCTTCTTCCTCTTTGTTTCCAACCTTTGCATTCCAATCACCCGTAATTATCAATACATCTTGTTGCATGTTTGATCAATTTCAGACTGAAAAAGTGGATGGAATTCCTGCATTTCATTATCACTGACTTTAGTGGTTGGTACATAATTTGAATAATAGTGGTATTACCTGGTTTTCCTTATATACGTATGGATATTATTCTATCACAGACAAAATTATACTTTCAAGATAGATCTTCAAATGTTCTTTTTTTTTTTTATAATGACTGTGACTCTATTCTTCAATTTGCCATTCCTGTCTTAGTAAACCTTGTGATTGTCAGATTCAATATGGCCAATGTTAGTCCATTTCAGGTCACCAATGCCTAGATATCAATATTTATGTGTTCCATTTCACTTTTGATAAATTTCAATTTTCCCAGATACATACTTTATACATTCCAAGTTCCAATTATTAAAAGATGTTGGCTGCTATTTCTTCTCATTTTGAGTTGTGTCCCATCAGTAAATGAAGGTCCCCCAAACTTTATTCCATTCGTGGCATCATGGTCAACTTTACTTTGAGGAGGCAGCTCTTCCCCAGTCGTATTTCAAGTGCCTTCCAACCTGAGGGGTTGGATGAACTTCCAGCACATCAGACAATTTCTGGTGCTATTCATGATGTTTTCATCTCCCAGCACAATATCTGACAATGTTTTGCTTTTATTCATTGGGTTTTCAGTGGCTAAACATCTGAAAACAGTCTGCCTCTCCTTCCTAGTCTGTCTTAGTCTGGAAGCTCTGCTGAAACCTGTTGGTATTTTAAATACTGGTGACAAAGCTTCCAGCATCACAGCCACATGCAAGCCACCACACTATCACAAACTGACAGACGAATGGTGAACTAGCACATTAGAACATACATATATATTATTTTCATTGAACTTTGCTGCAGATGGCATGGCCTTGCTCCAGATCCTTTGGAACTTGCCAGAGACTCTGCAGAAAAGCCTTCTGGATCAGAGATAAATGGCATCTATTATGGTATATGGCCAAAGTGCAGGGAAACTTGCATCATGACCTGAACCTGAGAAACCTTTGCCTTGTTTTGGACCCCACTCAAAAACTTGCAGCTTTCTGAGGATAACAATATCTGGGAATATTGTTGGAGCAATATGCTGTGTCTATCCATAGTGGTCTACCAAATTCGGTGCCTCTTTCATAGTAATAGGAAGTATAAGATGACACTAGGCCTCTGGACACTTAAAAATGTCACAAAGACCCTAATCTTTTGAGACTTTGTCTTTATACCTTCTATGAGGTACATCTAGAGTACTTGCCACTTTCTGCTGACCAGGCTTGATTAGCTTGATTTTATATGGATCAGTGTGATGTTCTGTGGAATAACTGGATGACGAAATTCCCTTTGGACTATACTGTGACAGAAAGAAAGAGCATTAATACAGCCCTGGGGAAAGATTGTGAATATTTACTATTGTCTGTCCCTAGAGAAGGGAACTGCTTCTAATCCTCCTTCTGTCCCCAGATAAATAACAACATACTAAATGACAGGGACTATGTTGATCTGTTCTAGGAAAGCTATAACATCTTGTTCGCAACTTAATTAGGGCTACTACTTATGTTCAAGGAGCTCTGGTAGCGTAGTGGTTACGAATTGGGCTGCTAACTTAAGGTCAGCAGTTTAAAACTGCCAGTCGTTCCGTGGAAGAAAGATGAGGCTTTCTGCTCCCATAAAGATTTATAGCCTCAGAAACCCTGTGCAGGGTCACTATGAGTCAGAACCGACTCCACAGTACTTAACAACAGCAACAATTTATGTTCACTGTTGCTGTTGGAACTTTGTATCTTCCTTTTTGGGGGTGGGAGATCAGAACATTTTCATTTGTGCAAGGCATAGGTGCATCTTGTTAGGCAGAAGCATGAAGCTGTTATTGCCTAAATATGTACAGAGAGCTATCTCTAAGTCCTGAATGGACAAAGGGGTGAACAGTACTAGTTATTTATTTCCTCTTAGTTGTTTGCTCTAAGGTGATGGGTAGGCATGGGCCTCTTCAGACTCATTTCTCAGATTCCATGGCTTTCTGGTATATTCTGCTAATATGGGGCACTAAAGGGACGGTGGAAGACAGAAGGGAGAAGGGACTTCTTCCCATTTTTCCTATTTTTATCAGTGTCACTCTCTCAGTAGAAGTTAGTCCCAGTCTTTAAGTTCTTTATACATTCTGAGAAACAGCCTGGTAAACGTCTCTGAGCTCCTGGTTGGTAGGTTGTGGCAACCTCTTCCTTTTTGATTCCTTAGCTGTAGTTCCTGTCTACTGTTACTAATCGTAGTAGGTTGAATTATGCCCATCAGAAAAGGTATGTTCAAGTCTTCCCCCACCCATCCCTGTGAATGTAACCTTTTTGTGAAATATAAGGATATCAAGATGAAGTCAACCTGATTGAAGGTGGACTTTTGTTGTTAGGTACAGTTGAGTCAGTTCCAAGTCACAGCAACAGCAACGCTCTGCATAAAAAGATGAATCACTGCCCAGTTCTCCACCATCCTCACAATTGTTCTTATGCTTGAGGCCCCTGCTGCCGCCACTGTGCCAATCCATAAGGTGGTCTCTAAATCCAATCAATGGTGTCCTTAGAAGAAGAGGATAGGCTATACACAAACACGCAGAGAAGAAGGTGATATGAAGATGGAGCAGAGATTGGGGTTATGCTGCCATAAACCAAGGAATGCCTGGGGTCGCCAGAAGTTGAGAGGGACAAAGAAGGATCCTTCCTGGAGTCTTCAACACCTTGATTGTGCCTCCAAAACTGTGAGAGAATAAATTTATGTTGTTATAAAGTGTGGTGCTGTGGGTTAATGCGCCAGACTGCAAAGCAATTTGAACTGCTAGGTTGGCGGTTTAAGCTCACCAGCTGCTCCTTGGAAACCCTATACAGGGTTGCTATGGGTCGGAATCCAACAAATCAGCTGTATGCTGAGCAAATAATCTGAGAAACTGGATTCTATGAAGAACATGGCATCAGGATTTGAGGAAGATTCATTAATAACCTGCCATATGCAGATGATAAGACTTTGCTTGCTGGAAGTGAAGAGAACTTAAAATACTTACTGATAAAGAGCAAACATTCTGTGTATTCCTTCCATTTTCTTATGATTCTTTATCATTCTCTCTCTCTCTCTATATATATATATATTATCGTTCAATATTTTGCCCATAGAATCCTTCAGTATTTCAAGTGGAGACTTAAATTTTTTCCTCAGTTCTTTCAGCTTGAGAAATGCTGAACGTGGTTTTCACTTTTGGTGTTCTAACTCCATGTCTTTGTACATTTCATTAAAATATTTTACTTTATCTTCTCAAGTTGCCTTTTGAAATTTCTGTTCAATTCTTTTATCTCCTCATTTCTTCCATTTACTTTAGCATCTCTATGCTGGAGAACAAGTTACAGACTCTCTTCTGACATCCATTTTGGTCTTTTCCATTTTTCTTGTCTTCTCAATGACCATTTGTTCTCTTTCTGTATGATGTTCTTGATTTAACCCCAAACTCTTCTGGTCTTTAGTCATTAGTGTCTAATGCATCAAATCTGTTCTTCAGATGATCTCTAAATTTATGTGGAATATGGTCAAGGTCATATTTTAGCTTTCATGGCTTGTTTTCATTTTCTTCAGTTGCAGCCTAAACTTTCATATGAGCAATTGATGGTCTTTTTCACAGTCTGCCCCTGGTCTTGTTTTGGCTGATGATAGGGAGTTTTTCCACTGTCTCTCTTCATAGATGTAGTTATCTTGATTTCTGTGTATTCCATCTAATGAGGTCCATGTATATAGTTATCTTTTATGTTGTTTTAAAAAGGTACTTGCATTGAAGAAGTTATTGGTCTTGCAAAATTCTATCATGTGATCTCCAGCATCATTGCTATCACTAAGGTCATATTTTCCAACTACTAATCTCTGGTAGTGTAGTGGCTACGAATCAGGCTGCAAACCTTAAGGTCAGCGGTTCAAAACTACCAGCTGCTCCGCTGGAGAAAGATGAGGCTTTCTACTCCCGTAAAAATTTACAGCCTCGGAAACCCTGTACAGGGTAGCTATGGGTCGGAACCGACTCGACGGCACTTAACAACAACAACAATCCTTCTGATTAGTAGATGCAAACAACGTATTGCATTAGGCAAATCTGCTGCACAAGACCTTTTTAAAGTGTTGAAGAACAAAGATGTCATCTTGAGGACTAAGGTGTGTGCCTGACCCAAGCCATGGTATTTTCAATAACCTCATATGCATGTGAAAGCGAACAGTGAATAAGGAAGATTGTAGAAGAATTGATGCTTTTGAGTTATGGTGTTGGAGGAGAATATTGAAAGTGCCATGGGCTGTCAAAAGAACCAATAGATCCGTTTTGGAAGAAGTACAGCCAGGGTGCTCCTTGGAGGCCAAGATGGCCAAACTTCGTCTCTCATACTTTGGACATACAGTCAAGAGGGACCAGTCGCTGGAGAAGAATATCATGTTTGGTAAAGTGGAGGGTCAGAATAGCCAATCCCAGTCCATTTCAGTTCACTGTTGTTGTCAAGTGCCATTAAGTGGGTTCCGACTCATAGCGTCCCCATATAGGATTTCTGAGGAGTGTCTTGTGAATTTGAACCACTGATCTTGAGGTCCACTAATGCCTAGGTTAGCAATGTTTATGTGTTCCAATTCATTTTTGACAACTTCCAATTTTCCTATATTCATATTTCTGGTGTGGCTCTGGGGGTTAATGTGTTGGATTGCAAAGTAGGTTTGATTTTCAAGGTCAGTGGTTCAAGCTCACCACTCCTCAGAATTCCCATACAAGGCCGCAATGAGTCGGAACCAACTCGCTGGCACTTAACAACAAAAATACTTCATACATTCCATGTTTCTATTATTAATAGATGTTTGCAGCTGTTTCTCCTCTTTTGAGTTGTGTACATCAGCAAATGAAGGTCCTGAAAGCTTCACTGCATTTGCATCATCATGGTCAACTCTACTTTGAGAAGGCAGCTTTTCCCCAGTTGTATTTTGAGTGCCTTCCAACCTGAGGGGCTCATTGTCTATATCTGACAATATTCTGGTACTATTTATAATGTTTCAATGTTCAGTATGCTGGTGCTATCTGACAGTGTCCTACTGCTATTCATAAGGTTTTCAGTGGCTAAAAATTCAGAAGTAGTCCACCTTTCCTTTTTCTTAGTCTTTGGTCTGGAAATTCAGTTGAAATCTATCCACCTTGGGTGACCCTGCTGGTATTTAAAATATTGGTGGCATAGTTTCCAACATCACTAGCCACCATAGTACAAACTGACATGAAAGTGGTGGACTAACAGAGTAGAAGTGTGAAATGGATGGGTGGGTGGAGGCCAAATGGACAGATGAGATGAAGCCCCTTTATTCAACAGGAAATGTTTTCTGTGGGAGCTGGGGATTTTAGTAGATGAGAACCCTAGAACAGGCTGAGTAGAGCAATGTGACACCTGGAAGCAGGATTGAGGGGGAGCAATAGGGAGGTTCTGGTGTGGCACAGTGGGCTAATGCATCAGACTGCAAAGTCGTTTGAACTGTAAGGTTAGTGGTTCAAGCTCACCAGCTGCTCCTTGGAAACCCTATACAGGGTCCCTATGGGTTGGAATCGACTTGATGGCAGTTAACAACAATAGGGAGGAAACTAGCAATATGTGTTTACCTCAGTTTCCCTACCTCCCTGTGCAATCAGTTATGTGGGGCCCTTGTGGCCTTGCATGGGATCAATGACTCCATTCATCGTGGGTTGATGGCATCATGCAGCAATGCTGGAAACCAAGGAGTTAACCTTTAGCCCAGCTGGTTTGGAGTGGTGTGAGAGGGTAGGGGAGAGGGGGAGCAAGTGTCTTGGCTGTCACTACCTCCAGCTGCATTGGCATCACTGTGGGCAACAGCTCCACTGCTGGGAATCTCCACGGAGCCTGGAGGCCTTAGCTGCTTGTCCAGAGCGACTCCCGGTGTTGGGCTCCTACTACTGATGCTCCATTCCCATCCCCCTCGCCAGCAGAAATGGACTCCTTAGGGCTCTTGCCGACATGGACACAGGCAGACAAACGCAATTCTTCTGACTGCGTCTTAGCTGTCTAGGTCAGCAGAGATGAGCCACCTGCTCTCTCCGGATGCAGCTCAAGGCCTGGCAAGAATACCAAAGCAGAATGGGTTGGGGCAGCACTGTGATGGGGTTGGGAGGTGAGGACCGCCATTCTTTAGGCAACAGGGAGAGAAATCAGAAAGACAACCACCCATCACAGGTTAGACAAAAAGGAAGGAGAGGCGCGGAGCTCTGAGACGCGACACGAAGAGTCCCGGGTCCTGAGAGTGGGGATGAGAGACAGGCCAGATGCCCCCATTAATTCCTGCTTGTCTCAGGGGTCCACTCTGTCAGCCACGAAGTCCCGGGCCTTCCCCTCCCCCAAACCCTGCATCCTCTACGGATTGGTCCCCGGCCTGCTGGGGGGCGGAGTTCTCGAGCTCTGACGTCACGGGCCAAGGGGGGGGGGCTCTCAAGCGACGGGGGGAGGGGGTGACGAGCCCCGGCTCAGCACCTCGGAGAGCTCCCTCCCCGGCCTTGTTTTGCTCTGGAGTCACCGCCGGGGGAGGGAGCGAGGGGGCCGGGCCGCTAAGCGCGAAGGCAGGGGGATGGCCGCGGAGGGGTCTAGGGGCCCCGGCGGGCAGAAGGCCCAGCCGTAAGCCGGTAGAGAGGCCGGACGCCGGGTGGGGTGCGGTGGGGGGGGCGGCAGGCGGTGGTAGCAGTGGCCGCACATCTGGATGGAAGCGAGCTTTGTCCAGACCACCATGGCTCTGGGGCTGTCCTCCAAGAAAGCATCTTCCCGCAACGTGGCCGTGGAGCGCAGAAATCTGATCACCGTGTGCAGGTGGGCGCCTATGACGGGAGGGCGGGATGGTCAGGGAGTGTGGTTGGGGCGTCGAGGGTGCCTCATTTGGGGAGAACTTGGAGGGAAGCAAAGGGTTAAAAGTGCGGGTCCTTGGCCTCTCCCAGGCCCAGAACGGGAAAGCATTGAAGGTCTGTCCCTACCCTTCTAGGCCCAGACAGGCCCCTGCACAACCTGGAACCTAGGGGGTGGGGTGGGCTTAATCGGCACTGCAGCTTCCTGTGAGAACCAGGAAGTGACATTGTGTGTGAGGGGGAGGGTGGACCAACAGTTGATGGAGGGATGACTGTTTTCCTGGCGTTCCCCCACCCCAAGTATGTCAACTGAGCCTCTCTGGGGTGGGGCTTTGCCTGGGAGACTTGCCTCCACCCAAATCTTGGAGCAGGGACTATGACCTCCTCCATCTCTGGGTGGCTGCAGCCTGTGGCAGGATAGCCTGGGCAAGTAGGCAAAGCACTGAGTGGGCCCAGACAGTGGTGAGGAGTGCTGCTCCTTACCATGGGAAGAAAACTAACCAGCTGGCCCTGGAAGCCTGAGCTCTTTGGAGCGGAGGATGAGGGCAGGGCCCTTGGTCCCTGAGGGTGGGGCAGGGCTGTAGCAGTGTTGGGAAGACTCACCAGTTCTCTTGGGACCCAGGAAAGGATCTTTCCCACTTCAGCCCTGCAATCACTTACCCTCCTTATTCTGCCCTGGAGCTAAGAAGTGACCTACAGTCCCTCAGCAGTCTAGCCACACTTCTTCATCTGGGGTCTCCATGCAAGTGCATTCTCTCTGCCTTCTACCTCTCCTGCCCATAGGTATTGGAGAGTAGGTCTTCTCAGGCCAGGGGAGCTCTAGGGGCAAAGCTCAGCAAGCTTCTCTTGCCAGCCCCACCTGTCTTGCACACAGGCCTTGGCCCTGCCTCTTCCCCCAGGAATCAGTGTCCACTGGATGTCCTATTTCCTCCTATTGTTCCTTCCAGATTCCTGGGCACACACCCAACCATACAGTGTCTGTCTTATACCACTACGACCCTACAGTGATGTGCACATCAGTCCTTCCACAAAAATGCTTTGAATGTTATGGAAGGAAAAAGTGCAGCTATGACCGGGCTCAGAGTACAGGCTGCTGTCCCCACCCTTACTCCCAATGCGACAGTCGGCCTTTGGGGCCAAATGGTCCTACGTTCAAGCTTTTACTTCACCATTTATTAGCTGTGCAATCTTGGGGAAATCTCCTGACCACTCTGGGCCACGGGCGCCTTATCATGCCCATGTTTGTAAGACATCTCAGAGAAATGTCTTGGCTCTGACAAGATACATGTAGGGACCCAGCACAGTGCCTGGCACAAAGAAATAGCCACAACTTAACAACACTCCTTCCATCCCTCTCCATCTCCCAGGCTCCTCTTCTTTATCTTGACTGCCAGGATAGCTGAAGCTCTTGAGTGTTGTGGGGAACGGGAGAACCCCTCACCCCAGCATAGACTGGAAATGCAGGAGGTGGGCTCAGAGCTGGGATAAGGGGTAGGGTATTTGGGGACCAGGGCAGGGAGGGCCAAGACTCAGAAACCCACAAGTCCTTGCCTCTTCATCACTGTCACATGGTTTGCCTCCAGTTCCCAGAACAGCTTCCTTTAGCAAGCCAAGGGTTCCCCTGGGTCCTGGCCTTTCTGTCTCCATGGTAATCTATAGCAGCCATTGCACCTCCTGAGAACACCCCATGGGGCTCCTGAGGATTGTGACCAGCTTTGCAGCACCCTTGAAGACAGATGACAGGATGACAGATAGCTGCCACACTGCACCTAGTCCAGGCCCCTACAGAGGCCTGACACAGATGACCAGAGGAAATCATCAAGCGAGGGTTATCATGAAGCCTAGACTCCCTCCCTAAACACTGTCTCTCTCAGTAAGACTAGCCTCTCACTGCTGGCCCAGCTTCTCACCACCTTTTGCCCAGTGGCCTGTACATACTTCCCTTCTCCTAGTCTTGCCTAACACAGGGACCAATACTGAATGAAGTAGGTATAGTTATCTCTGTTTGCCCACAGGAAAATGAGCTCAGAGAGGTTGAGTGACTTGCCCAAGGCCACACAGTGTTACAAGAAAACAAAATTTGAATCCATTGGTCTGCCTCCTTCTACTGTAACTCTAATCATGACCTACCTGACTTTTATCTCAAACCAGCACAACTCTGAGCCCAAAGAAAGGGAGGGGAGTCCCATGAGTTCAGCTGTGCCATGGGTCTGTGAGTCTCAGAGGTTGGTATTCCAGGGATGGAGCCTTGCAGGGTGGAAGAGAGAAGACAGAGGAGTTGGGTTGCTCAGGGCCCTGAGTGTGACAGCTACCGAGGCTGGGATGTAGCAGAAAGAGCAAGGGACTTGGTATCAGACATACTTGCTTGATTCCTTACTAGTGACGCTGAACAAATCAATCTCTTGGAACCTCAGTTTTCTTATCTGTAAAATGGGGATGATGATGATGATAAGAGGACCTATCCCAGGGCTGCTGTGGGGACTGGATGAGGCAACACATGCAAAGTATGGTGGCACAGTATAACCGTAGGATGAAAAATGGACAGTTTCAAGCAGCCCCTGGTGGTCCTCTCCCCTGCTCTGTCATCCACATCAGGGCAGCCATGAGATTTTGGGAGCTGTATCCTTGTCCCCGCCCAACCCTAAAGCAGGGGAGGGATTGCAGAGGAAGCCTGAGACTTTGAGTAACTCCTTCCTTGCTGGGAAGCCAGGTGCCTGGGCCTTAAACTCTCCTACAAGGAAATACTGCCAATGCTCCCTCTTGCCTAAAGTGTGTATCAGACCCATACCCTGCACTGTCTCCCCCTCCACCCCAGCTCTGCATAGCTTAGATCTGGGCAGCTGGTGTGTGGGCAGCCAAGATGGAAAGAAAAGGGGGAAGGGGGATATCCATTGCTGAGAGTCCGCCTGGCCACCGATGTGTGCCCACGATCCATGGGCACAGTGCCAATCACATGCCATGGCACAGGTGACTCTCTGCTCCCTAGAAGGGACAGCAGGTTGTCCCACGAATAAAGAATAGTGGAAGCCACCTTAGGTCAGAGTACAAAATGGCCTACCTGCTCCTGTATGACACATATAGAGAATGATAATGAAGGGGCATCAAGGAGGAAAGGGCTCCTTGGAGATGGGGCTATGGGATAACCCCTTAGCTTTGATGTCTCATCTTTCTACTTAATGTTTCAATACCTCCCATACTTCATTTCCAAAGATTCCTCTTTCTAGGTTTCACCTCTCCTGTCACCCACTTCATCGGTCAGTCTTCTCCCTGTTATCCTCCCTACCTGCCACTCTGTCACATCATGTCATGGCACTCATAGGGTGACTGTATTCTCACCTGTCACCCATCTTTTTCCCTCTGCCTTCCCACCACATCCATGCCTTCTCCTCTGCCTCCCCCACCCTGTCTTCTCACCTGACACTAACCATCTCCCTCCCCAAAGGTTCTCTGTGAAAACGCTCCTGGAGAAGTACACAGCCGAGCCCATCGATGACTCATCTGAAGAGTTTGTGAATTTTGCAGCCATCTTAGAGCAGATTCTCAGCCACCGTTTCAAAGGTGGGCCCAAGCTCTGGCCCCCCAACTCCTAGCCCTTAATATTCAGTCACATCACTTTATAAGCTCATGGCTTTCTGATCCCCATCACTGACCCTGTGCCTGATTCTGGGCCCTGCACAGAAGCTCATGAATAGAGCTGACAGGAGGGGAGGGGCCTTTCTGGGCACACACAGTGGATGCCCACCAGTCCCTTCAATGGGCATGAGCTTTTAGATGTCTGTGCCCTCTGTTTGCATGCATGCATGCATGTGCACACGTTTGGGCTGGTTGTGTATGGCTACCTATACTTATGCTGGCTACCTATACTTATGCATGTGTGTGCTCCCTTACATGGCCGCTCTCCAACCTCCCTGGCCTTTCTGAGCCCCCTCCCTGCCCTGGCTCAGCCTGTGCCCCAGCAGGTCCGGTGAGCTGGTTCAGCTCAGACGGGCAGCGGGGCTTCTGGGACTACATCCGGCTGGCCTGCAGCAAAGTTCCCAACAACTGCGTGAGCAGCATCGAGAACATGGAGAACATCAGCACAGCCCGAGCCAAGGTAAGGGGGCGGGGCGGGGCGGGGCGGGGCCAGGGCAAGGCTCTCAAGCACTGGAGCAGGACGCCCGCCTACCTCTTAATATTCAGCTTTGCTCACAGGCATTGCTAAGAGAAAGCCACAAAGATCCCTCTGGGACTGCAAATGAAGATAAGCTTGCTTTGCAGGGCCGGGCCTGGATCAGGGTGGCACTAATGGAAAAGCGCATGTCAGAATACATCACCACGGCGCTGCGGGACACCAGGACCACCAGGTCAGACCCTGCTGGTCAGTCTGGCCACGGGTCCCAGTATGCATGTTCATTGTCTAAAAACACTTCACAGAGGCGAACTTCAGCTATCTGGACTACAAGTCCCAGCATGCATTACTCATTCCTCTCTCCCAGATTGTTCCTAATGGCTGCCCTGCTCTCCTGGAACTCACTCATATCACCACAACCATTATCTCCAAGTCAAATTCTAGGCCCTGTTTATCTCCCACCACTCACATTTTGCACAGCTGTATCCTTGGAAAGGCTTCTGGACAAGCCTCAACCATGTATCTTTCTCCTTGTTGGTCTTGTTCCATGACCTTCGACACAAATCCTTACCTGCTCCCTAGATAATTACAGCAATTAGGTACTTGCTACGGTGACTGCAGACTCCCAGCCTGTAGGTTCAACCCCTAGACTGTGGGTCTTCAGGGAGATTAAGATCAGATTCCTGTGTTTGAAGCTATTGGATGTTTGAAGCTGGGGCATGTACCCCACTACACAATCTCCTTCACCCCTAGGGTGGCCACACCCAACCTAACATTTTACTGCATCTATCTCATTTGTCCTGACATTTCAGAGTTCAGGTCAACATATTTTTGAACTCCTAGTATATATTAAGAGTTCTGGTGTGGCACTGTAGGATAAGTGCTAGACCAGCAAACTCGGTTTGAACCACATATGGGCAATTCAAACTCACCAGCTGCTTCCCTGAAACCCTATACAGAGTCATTATGAATTGAACCTACTCAAAAATAGCAATATATGCTAAGTCTTGATAATTTAGTTCCCTGGGTGATTCAGTACTTGGTGGGAAAGGACAGTTTGGAGGCTGGAAGAGGGCTTATTCTCAGGAAGCATCTTTTCTGTTAGGTGGGAGATCCAGGAAAGGCTGGGAGGAAGCCAGCAAAAGTCTTGAGGGTGGGATAGAGAGGAGGTGGGTAGTGGGCCATCAGTCCCTCCCTTGTGCCGCAGACGGTTTTATGACTACGGTGCCATCATGCTGCGCGAGGAAGCCACAGTCCTTACCGGGATGCTGATAGGCCTGAGCGCCATAGACTTCAGGTGGGGGCTGCGTAGTGGTATGGGGATGTTTCCCCCACAAACTTCCACACCGATATCCTCTCCTGCCTGGCCCCAACCCTTTGGGTCCTCTGCCTCAGCTTCTGCCTAAAGGGTGAAGTGCTGGATGGGAAGACCCCCGTGGTCATCGACTACACACCCTACCTGAAGTTCACCCAGAGGTGAGCAGTTGGGGTTACGGTGGGCTCAGGTGACCTAAGGCTCTGATGGGTGGTGATGAAGGTGGGGAGGGCCATCATCTTATCTTGGTTTGAGATGCGAGGCAAAGCAGGTGCTGGCTCGCACCCACTGCTTCCCCTTCAAAGCTACGACTACCTGACGGACGAGGAGGAGCGGCACAGCGCGGAGAGCAGTACCAGTGAAGACAACTCGCCAGAGCATCCGTACCTGCCGCTCGTCACCGACGAGGACAGCTGGTACAGCAAATGGCACAAGATGGAACAAAAGTTTCGAATCGTTTACGCACAAAAGGTGCGCGCCTAGTGGGGGGTAGGGGTGTGGCAGTGCCGGGACTGAGCTCAGCCAGAGGGAATCCGGTGCTCCCATCCCCATCCCGGGCTGAGCCAGTGCCCTGCAGGGTTACTTGGAGGAGCTGGTGCGCCTGCGCGAGTCACAACTGAAGGACCTGGAGGCGGAGAACCGGCGGCTGCAGCTGCAGCTGGAGGAGGCGGCAGCGCAGAACCAGCGTGAGAAGCGGGAGCTGGAGGGCGTAATCCTGGAGCTTCAAGAGCAGCTGTGAGCGTGCTGCCCTGCCCTTGCCCTTAGTCACCGGGAGCATGTGCCCCCAGCAAACCCCATTATCGAAGGATCCCCAAGGGATGTCACCCCATGGCTCTAACTTCACCTTTCTTGACACCAGCATCCAACCGCCAGCATTAATCCACTGATCTAGAATTTTCACCCCAATAACTCCGATGACTTCACATCTCGACTCCTCAATATAAGTTACACCCCAGTTTCACCCTCCGTAACTGTAAGAATCAACTAGAATGACCATCCAACATTACTCCTCAACCCCGACGTTACTCACAAGGACCTCTAATCTTACTCAGCCACCATGGGCCCAACACCCCTGGGATTCTGCATTCTTACTCCTACAAATAAAGCATTTCCACCAAACCTCATCACCCCATGATCACCCAACATGACACCCTAAGGATTCTCACAAGGTTCAGGGATTCTCAGACTACTTTCCACGGATCCCATCACCCTAACTGACTCCCACACCACCCCATTATGCCCTCTGTTGTGGTTACGTGTGCCGTGGAGTGGGTTCCGACTCATAGCGACCCTGTACAGGGTTTCTGAGGCTGTAAATCTTTACAGGAGCAGAAAGCCTCATCTTGCTCCTGCGGAACAGCTGGTAGTTTCGAACTGCTGACCCTGAGGTTAGCAGCCTGATTCGTAACCACTCCGCTACCAGAGCTCCTTAGTATGCCCTCTAGCCCCCAGTATTACATTATGGAGTTCTGGTGTGATGCTGTAGGATTAACACTTCACAGCTAACCATGAGGTTGGTGGTTCAAACCCACCAGTAGTTCCTCAGAAATCCTATACGGGGTCAGCATGAGTTGGGACCAACTGGACAGCACTAACAAGCCCCACCACCCCTCTGACTGCCATTACCACCTCCATTAACACCCAGGATTTTCCCACTGACTCAACGTTGTAGTCTCATTTGTTTCCCAGATTTCATCCCACCTCTACTGAGTCTCCTTTTCTCACTTCTGCTCCCTCTCCCCCCACCCCAGGACGGGTCTGATCCCCAGTGACCACGCCCCCCTGACCCAAAGCTCTAAGGAGCTTACCACACCCTTGGTCAACCAATGGCCATCACTGGGAACACTCAATGGGGCTGAGGGTGCCAATAACCCTAAGCTCTATAGAAGGTAAGTCCCAGTCAGGTTCAGCTTGGGTACTTCTGGAGAAGGGGCATACTGGGGCTGGAGGTCACTGCCTGCAAAGTCAGCTCTGCTTTCGGCTACAGGCACAGCTTCATGAGCACGGAGCCACTGTCAGCTGAGGCCAGTCTGAGCTCAGACTCCCAGCGCCTGGGAGATGGCAAGCGAGATGAGGAGCCCTGGGGTCCCATCGGTGAGCGCCCCTCCCCACCAGTCAGCTCTTCTTCAGGGGCTACTGAGATCAGTGCAGTTCCCTCCTTTTCACCTCCCTTCCTGAAAACTTAGTTTTGCTTGGGGTGTCAGGGCAACCTGGATGTAATAAATCCTGGCTGCATTAGCTTGGCCAAATACTTCTGAGCCCCATCTCATCTGTAAAATGGGGTTGCTGATTAAAGTACCTACCAGTGGCTGGCACATGGTGAGGACTCAGTAGGTCTTTGCTTCTTATCAGGGGTTCACCAATTCAGCCTAAGTTGTTCTTTTCTCCAGAACATTTCAGCTGCTCTCCTGACCATTGTATCCCTTTTCTTTGGCTGCCAGGAAGCTGAGAGCCAAATTAGCGGCTCCCTTCGAGCGAATGTTCAGGACTTCAACGCATGCATTTTGTGTTGACCTCACCCTTGGCTTCATCTTGGTTTTCCTCACCCTAGTTCTTCCTGTGCCTGGATTTCCTGGTTTTTTGTTTTTTTCCTTAAACCACACTTGGATGACCCTAGGGTTTTTTTTTGAGTCAAGGCAGGTTGTGGATGTGAAGCGAACCCGTCCCTCTCACTGCTGTTTGTGATTGTCTGTCTCCCCAACCAGACTGTGAGCTCCATGAGGGCAGGAACCCGTCTCGTCCATTTTCTGTATCTCCAATGTTGGAACACAGCCAAGTGCTTACTGTGTGCTTAATAAATGGAGAGGCTGAGCCTCTGGGGGAGACAGAGACCTAAGTTGGCGATTCCTAGTGTCCCGGGTATCCAACACTGGGCACAGCGCTGGCTGGCTAACTGAAAAGGACAAATGCTGCCAAAGAGATCAGTAAAGTCCCCTGGGGGGATGACCTTACAGCTGTGCCTTCATTACTTCCTCCCATACACATCCCCCTCCCCTGCCAATCACACACATGCAGCTCAGTCAGCTGGCCTCACCCAACCTCTCTCCCCAGGGAAGGACCCCACGCCCTCCATGCTGGGCCTCTGCGGCTCCCTGGCCTCCATCCCCAGCTGCAAGTCCCTGGCGAGCTTCAAATCCAACGAGTGCCTGGTGAGCGACAGTCCCGAGGGCAGCCCGGCCCTGAGCCCCAGCTGAGGAGCAGCTTGGACATCTGCCACCTTTCCTCAGTCACCCCCATCCAGAGATCTCTGGGGAAAGATGGGCCCCTTGCTTCAAGTTTATGTTTGCTTCAAGCTGGAGGCAGCAGGGACATGAAGGGAGCTGGTTGGGCCGGAAGCCTAGGATGCAAAGGCCCTAAGAAGCACCTTGGGGACTCTTGCTCCTTCTGGTGGCCCTGGTGCCCAACTGGCTCTCTGCTGGATGCTTTCCTTTGCTCATTCTGCCCCCATCTATAGCTGGTGACCCAGCCTCGGCACCCCACCTCCCACACATCTCAGTCCATGTACCCCCTGGCGCAACTCCTTCCTCAGTCTCCTCAACAGGGGCTCTGCTGATGGGGCCAGGCAAATAAAAACCAGAGACCAAGGGCAGTCTGGAGTCCTGGTGTGGCGCTGTGGGTTAATGCACTAGACTGCAAAGTCGGTTAGATCCACAAAGTCAGTGGTTCAAGCTTAGCAGCCACTCCTCAGAAACCCTATACAAGCTGTTATGGGTCAGAACCAACTTGACAGCACTTAACAAAGGCAGTCTGGTCTATGGGGGCTGGGACAGGGCCTTCCTGAGGTCACTAAAGGGCCAGTGAAGTCAGGTGACATCCCTTTCAGAAGCAGTCTAGATGCCCAGGGGCTGTGCACAGAGCTAGGCGGAGACATGAAGTGCCCCCTGACACCTTGCTGGAGTCAGGAGAGCAGTGGCAGGCAGATCCTCGCCCGGACTTGTTTATTCCATCACCCTGAGCAAGTCAGCTTCGGTGGCACGTTAGAGCCTCCCCCTTCCTAGGTTGTCACTTAAATGTGCCCAGTAGGAGTGGTCTCACCACCTTCCAACCTGGCTCCAATAAGGTGGACTCTCCCTGAGGGGTTTTCCCTCCCAGTTCCCCACCCTGGTCCTGGGTCCAGCCCTTGGGTTCTAAGGTATGTTTGTGTGTGTGTGTGTGTGTGTGTGTGTGTGATCCTCTAATGGGCATGGCCTTGGGCAGCCCAAACCAGCATCATTGCCCACCCCACTTCCCCACACCCTACCAGCAGTCATAGACAGTTGATAAAAGTTCATCATCTTTAGACATCAGGAATTAATGGACACAGGGGTTTTGACTCCTGGAGGCAGACCCAGTTACAGCAAACATACATGGAAACGAGGGTGTGAGCAGGCAGCAGATTTGGCCTTGAACTTGGGGGGGAGTGAGAATGCTGAGTCTTGGGTGGGAGCAGCAGGAGGAACCACATCCGAGGTCCTGAGGGCCCTGAGGTGGGAAGGGATGCAGGGCCCCGCTCCTGCTCCTCAGTGCTGAGGGAAAGGCACTTGGCTCAGTCTCCTCTGGCCCTGCACCCCCATCTCTGGAAGAGATGGGGGTCCTCAGCCCCTGGCCCCTTTCGAGGGCCCTGTAGTTAGTTGTTCCTGGTTGAGTTTCTGGAAGAAGCTTTTGCCGAACTCATAGGTGCTGATCATGATGGCACAGGAGGGGGCAGCCTTGATGATCCTCGGGAGGAAGCCTGAATCGGAGTTTGGGGGGCAGGTCAGGGGTAGAGGCCCCAGGGCCCAAACCTACCCAGGGCATGGACACATACCTGCAAAGAGTCCCTTAGTGCCCGATTCGGCCAGGATCCTCCTCAGCAGCAGCCAGGTGGAGTCGACATGTGGGGGTCTCACTGTAAGGGCAAGGCATGCCACTCAGAGTCCTTCAGGCCCCCACCTGCCCCTCCATGCCGGCCTGGCCCCTCACCTCTCATAGCCTCCATTGCTCCCAGAGCAACCTGGCGCTGAGTCTTCACCACGTCAAAAGGCAGAGTCAAGATGGCTGCCACCTGGTGAGTGGGAAGAGGATTTGGCTTCATTCTCAGGAGCCCACCCCTGAATCCAGTCTACGAAGGCAGCTCCCCACCGCTGCTCAGATGTAGCCCTGTTTCACAGACAACTCCTCCCTGAATTTCTACCAGCTCCAAGACAACCCCCAAGGCCTCACCCTACCACTGTCAACTCACCGTCCCTGAGATGCCACCAGCCACAAAGCTGATGCCCACGGAGGTCTGGTCCTTTGGTCTGGGTCCACTGAGCCAGTTCTTCATCAGCTCGTAGTTGAACCAATAGAGGGCTTGGGAGACGGGGCTCATGAGAAAGGTGGGCACTGAGCAGGCCCAAAATGCCCCTTCTCCCCTGACTATCATAACGACATAATTCCTAGAGACACTCTTCCAGGAATTAGCTCAGAAAAGATTATACCACCAGCTGAGCCCATTTCACAGATAAGAATCTGAGTCTCATCATTAACAATGGGCTACAGATTCCTTAGCATCTCCAGAGGGCTCCCTTGCAGCACCCTCTGCACCCCTGGGTGCCTACCTGAGAAGGGAACATCCCGAAGGGCAGTGGGCCCCCAGCCCAGCCACAGGGAACGCCAGCCTCCCTGAGCCACCGCGGTCTGCACAGAGATGCCCAGCTCCCGGTAGGACACATGCTGAGCCTGCAGCTTTGTCCGTACCAGTTCCAGGGGGCTGACGACAGTCACAGTGCCCACTGTGGGGGAGACAAGACACAATAGAGAGCCAGGTCCCAGAGTCTAGGGGCCTAGGGCATGTCCCCCCCACCTGGCAGAGGTTGAGTCTGGGAACCAGGACTGGGCTTACTTAGACTTGGGTGGGGACAGAGGGAGACCAGGGGACTGGGCTTATGCTCACAGCGGGCCAGCGTGCCAGCCACCATTGGTGCATAGAGGTCAGAAGTCAAGGCTCGACCACACAGGAGAGTCTTGAGTTGGTCATAGGCGGTGAAGTAGATGGCAGTGGCTGGTACAGTCATCACCCTGAGGTGTGCACAGTGTCTTTAGTCTTCCCTGAATATTCTGAGTCTCCCCAGAATCCTCCTGCCCCACCCAGCCAACTGGGAAGGGAGGGATCACAGGGGTCCAGAGGATCCTCACAGGGTGGCCGGGAGGCCGCTCCACAGGGTCCTGGTGCCCTCATGCCGCACAATCTTCACAAAGGCATCCTGGTCAGAAGGGGACAACAGGAAGGCCTGTGATGGGGGCTGGCCCTGGCTCACTGGCTAGGCCTCCACCCACAGCCCTGGGTCCCACTGCAGCCTCTCCCGGCTCCGCACATGTAGATTTCCATTTGGCTTCAGGGAGCCCCCTATCTTCTCTTGAGAAGTTTCTGTGAAGATGGACCTGGCCTCCACTACTCAATCTTTCCTAGATCAGCTGCGAGCCCTCGACCCCCAGAATGTCTGTGGGTCCATCCCAGGGCTCCACTGCTCACCATGGTGCCAGTGAAACGGGTAGGATCCTGAAACCAGGTGGTACAACGGGCACTGTTTGGGCACAGGTAAAGGGGCTCCAGGACCCCATTGCAGTACAGGAGGCACTTCCCTGTGGGTTGGAGAGAGGCGGGCACTGGGGGAGAGGAGAGGGCATTAGGATGACAGGGCGCTGGACCCAGGACAGATGTGGTGGCTCCTATCTGGGGAAAGCTAGCAAAGCCCGGCGTTCCTGGGTGGGTAGATGCTCATGTGATCCACAAAGACGGCAGACACACCTGGAGGCATATGCTAGGTCTGTGGGCGACTGGGATACTCCCTCTCCCCTGGGTCCTCCCTTCCCCAGGTCCCCCTCTAGGCTCCCCAAGGTTTGGAACACTCACATTTGGTGTAGGAGACACGCCAAAGTCTAGAAGGAGCCGTCATTTCTAAAACACAAGGCAGCCCCTAGAGTCAGGCACAGGGTGACTCCAGCTCCCTGTGTCCTGGGCTTGCCCAGGTACCACTCCCTGCCGCAGCACTCACCGCAGGCCACTGAGGGGCGGCGCTGGGACTGCAAGCGCACCTTCACCACGTCCAGGGGTGTCACTGGAAGAGGGCAGTTCAGAACGCTCCTTTCAGGACCCCATTCTGACTTCACCCCAAAACCAAGTTCCCTACTCTCCTGTTTAAGTCACTTTCAACTCTGACCCCCAGTCCCCACCTGCTCCTACCCCCACTACCCTAAGCCTTACTGAAGAGGGAGGTGACCACAGCTCCAGCCCCGGAAGCCACCATTTGCTGGAGAGGGCTAATGCCCCCAGGGTCCTGGGCAGCCATCTTGTGGTTCCGATCCTGGAAAGCAAACCTGAGTCACATGGGGCACCAATCAGAACAGGGCTACTGGGAGGAGAACCGAGGCAGGGGCTCTTTGGGGCGCCAACCAGACCCTCCACCCTCGCTGAAGCAGGAGCTACTTCAAGTAACTCTCTCAATAAACGTTTAAAGCAACTACTGTCAATTCTGCTTTGCCAAGGGGGAAACTGAGGTTCTGAGAGGTGAGGCGACCTGCCAAGGTCACTTCAGAAGGAACTGGGCAGGAAGTGAGCATAGTAGGCGGGTAGGCCTGGAGGAACATAGACCAAACGCAATGTATCATTGCCGCAGCACTCGGCTGCTGGGCACCTAAGCCTGGGCGCAGGGCTTGGCTCCGACGCCCCAAAGACAGCAACACCTAGACCAGCTCACCCCTCACTCCAGCCCCCAGCCCCGGGCCGGGCACAGGCGAGCGCCGAGTCACCGGGTTGGAGAAGCGGCCCGGGCAACGAGTAAACAAAGCTGACGGCGGTCACAGGCCCGCCAGCCTTCTTCGGGTGCGGGATGCGGCGCCTGGCCGGACGGGAAGGGCTCTCTCTGCCCTCTCTTCCCATGACACAGGCCGAGGGCTAAGCTACGGGGCGGGAAGGCGCGACGGGGCGCAAAATAGCACCCAGTCGGCCCTCCTGGCCCCGGCCCCGCGCGCAGGGGGCGCCGGTGGGGCAGAGAGATCGATCAGATAGCCCGCACCTCCCGTCCCGGTCCCGGCTCAGAGTCCGCGGAATCTCAGAGGCCCAGCTCCGGTCTCCGCCCCCAGCCAGGCTCAGTCCCGGTCCAGTCCTGCCCACCTGGGTCTAGGCCGGTGTTCGCGCGGCGCGGCGCCCGGGACCGGGCGGGCGCATAGCGGCTCCGCGGCCGGTGCAGGGTCCGCGCGCGCTCGCCGTGCACGGAGGCCTTCACCGAGAGATGCCGAGCCGGCCCCGCCTCCGACCTCGCCACTAGGCCCCGCCTCCCGAGCTCACTGCGGGCCGACGGGTCGCATGTCCGGAGTTTCGCCGGCCCCGCCCACTCGCGTTCTCACTCTCCCTCCCACCTCTCCAATCTCGCGTCAAGTGCGCGTCTTCCTGTTTGGCCCCGCCCCCTCAGGCCAAGCACCTAGAGCAGAGCACTAAGTTACTTTGGCTTTGGTGCGTCTTAAGTTCCCTGACTTGGTTCCGACTCATAACATCTCTATACAAGGTTTCGGAGGAGTGGTTGGTGGGTTTGAACTTTCACACCTTGTGGTTAACAGACCAGTGCTTATCCTACAGCGCCACACCAGGACTCCCCAGTCAAGTTTTGTTAAGTGGTGTGGAGTGGGCTCCAACCCATAGCTACCCTGTAAAGGGTTTCAGAGGAGCTGGAACCACCCATCTTGCAGTTCAAACGACTTTGCAGTCTGACGCATTACCCCACAGCGCCACACCAGGACTCCCCAGAAAAGTACAGAGCAAGCTAAAAACAGGAAGACCCTCAAGAAGATGGATTGACACAGTGGCTGCCAAAATGGGTTCAAACGTGGCAAAAATTAGGAGGATGGTTCAGGATCTGGCAGTACTTCATTCTGTTGCTATAAGTGGGAACCGACCCCAGGGCATCTAACAACTACTGTTCTCATAAACCCCACCCCAGGGTTGCCCTAGGAGGGAGTCCCATGCCTTACACCCATCACCCTTCCGAACTTTCTGGAGCATCCAACTACAAGATAGGATTGAAAGGGTAGGCATTTTTGGTTGGCTGCTTTATCGTGTGATGCTATAGGATAGGCACTGGATCACAAGGTCGGTTTGAACTGCAAGGTTGGCAATTCAAATTCACCAGCCGCTCTTCTGAAACCATATGAGTTAGACTGACTGGACCAACCGCACTTAACAAAACTGTGTGTTGGTTGGTCACTTCACATCACTATTTCTCCTAAGTCTCACCTCAAAACTTAGGTTGTTGGTATTAGGTGCTGTGAGGTCCACTTTTGACTCACAGGAACTCCATGTGACAGACTCAAACAGCCTCATAGGGTTTTCTCAGTGGTAATCTTTTCATCTGTTTTTTTACTTCTTATTGTAAATTAATTGAGTGCAAGGTTATGAGCAGATCATTAGTTATATATCCAATAAATCATGCACTGCTGTTCCCTCAACGGAACATTACTAATCCTGCTTCCTCCCTGGGTTTCTTGGTTCCACTCCTCCTTCTCGCTCCACCCTTCTGAACTTTGTCCGAGGTAAAAGCCTTCTTGGTGGTTAACCATCTATGGTGTGCACACCTCATTAGTGTTGTTCCCCTTACATACCTATCTGTTGCTTGGTTGAAAATTGAGCCAGGGGGTGAGTTCAGTTCCAGACCAGAAGGGTGACCAAGGGCCAGAGTCTTGGGGTTCCTGCAGTTTCTATCTGACCAGTAAGCCTAGTCTTTTTTTGTGATTTTGAGTTTTGTTTCTCATTTCCTCCCACTCTATATCACTTTCTAAGGAGAACGCAGTGGCTCCATATAATAAGCACTGGATTGTGAACCACAAGATCCATAGTTTGTGCCCACTAGTCACTCTCTGGGAGAAAGTGAGGCTTTCTGCTCCCTAGGAGACCTTATAAACTCATATATGCTATGAGTTGGAACCAACTTGATGGCACTTTAAAACAGCAGCATCACTTCATGTGATCTCTTCCGGTTGGTAGTGGTACCCAGGGTCATCCAGTTCTTCTGGTCTAAGGGTAGCGTGGAGACTGGTGTTCATGTGGCCCATTAGTCCATTGGACTCATTGTTTTCAAGCATCTTCAATTCCCAACATTATTCTTTCCTCCAGACACAGAGAGACCAATAGTTACACTATAGATGGCCGCTCATGAGCTTTTAAGATTCCAGTGACTGACTGCTCATCAAAGTTGGATGAAAAGCGTTCTCTTTGTGACTATGTTATGCCAGTTGACCTTGGTGTCCCCCAACATTATGATCCTGAGCCTCAGGCCCAGCAACACATTCCCTTAAAGTGTTTGGTAAAATCTAAGAAGTATTCATAATTTTGTTCCCTGTATGCTGTGGCACTGTAGGATAAGCACTGGACTGCTAAGTGCAAGATTGGCGGTTCAACCCAACAAGCGCTCCTTGGAAATCGTTTACAGGGTCACTATGAGCTGGAATTGACTGGACAGCACTTAACAACAACAACAACAATATTCTACCACATTTATGGGTATGTTTGCAGCAAAGGTGCAAATATCTGGCAAACCTTTATATATATGTGGGTATACGCCCACTCTCCTGCCTACACTCGTTCAGCCTGCGTATATATCCACGTGCAGGTGATGGCTGTGTGCTGTGGAGTCGGTTCCAACTCAAAGCAACCCTACATAGGGTTTACAGGGTTGTAAATCTCTATGGGAGCAGAAAGCCTCATCTTTCTCCTGGGAAATGGCTGGTAATTTCGAACTGCTAAACTTGAGGTTAGTAGCCCAACTCTAACCACTAGCTCCTCTCTATGTCCAAGTTGTTGTTGT
>NW_006408525.1:29995656-30020216 GCF_000296735.1 Chrysochloris asiatica
AACAACAACAATGTATATAACAGTATTTATCTCTGTTCCCTTTAATTCTTACACTTCTTCCTTTGTCTCCCCCTGCCTTTATCATTCTTCTGCCAACTTCCCTTTTATTATATATTATCTTCCCCATCACCCAAGATAACACATGTCTACCCTTTCTTTAGCTTTAGGATAAGCACTGGACCACAAGTTTGTGATGAGTTGAAACCGCATGGCCGCACTTAACAACAAAATATACCAGATAGATGTAGTGCAAGGTCATATGGTATTCCTATTACCAGCTTTTTGAGGAAGCACCATACCATTTTCCATAGTGGTTGCACCATTTTACAGCAGTTTGTGAGGGTTCGTTAAGAGTCAAAATCAACAGGATGGCACTTAAAATTAGCAAAATCTCTCCCTACTCTTGCCAGCATTTGTTTTAGGTTTGTTGGAATGCTGGGATAGATGATAGCTCCTTGTTGTTTTTCTTTGCGTCTAATAGTGTGGCCCTGTAGGATAGCACTGTACTCGTAACCACAAGAGTGACAGTTCAAATCCACCAGCCACTCTGTGGAAACCTTATACCGGCTCACATAACAGTAAGGGCCAATGACCACAAGCATTTCTCCATATTTGTTGGCTGCCTGTATACTTCTTTGGTGAAGTGCCTTCATGTCATCTGCCCATTTATTAACTGAATTGTCTTTCTTAAGGTGGTGTTGAAGTTCACAATACCTTTTAGAGACTAGTCCATTATCTAATATGTCATTGTCAAAGTACCCCCGGCCCCAGTTTGTGGGTTTGAGTGTTTTTTGTGAAATCTTTTGTTTTTGTTGTTAAGTGCCGTGGAGTCGGTTCCGACTCATAGCGACCCTGTACAGGGTTTCTGAGGCTGTAAATCTTTACGGGAGCAGAAAGCCTCATCTTTCTCCCGCAGAGCAGCTAGCTGGTAGTTTTGAACTGCTGACCTTGAGGTTCGCAGCCCGATTCATAACCACTACGCTACCACAGAAATCTTTGGATGCATGTAAGTGTCTAATTTTTACAAGGTCCCAGTCATCTACTTTGGCTTCTGCTGTCTGTATGCAGGTTGCCATCTTTACGGAAGCATATCGCCCGGTCTTTCACCCTGGACAGTGCTGGGTGGGTGGAAACCACCACCTAGCCTTTAGCAGATAAGCGCTTAACAGCTGCACCACCAGGGCTCCTTCAGACTACATTTTACAGAGATGAAACTGAGACTGGACAGTAATAACCCCGGATTCGGACCAGTGGGTACTTTTCCCACTGCACTAAGCTACCTCCCTGGGTGACAGGCTTGAATCCAGCACCCTGGGAGAGTCATCTCTCATCTGTTTCTCACCTGAGGCCTGGACACCCCGCAGCCTTTAAAACCATTGTGATTATTTGTCTAAGGCCAAAAAAGGATAGAAAGAACACGCGTTGTGACCATACTCCTTTAAGTAGACCATGCGGTGACTTTTACGTCACCACATTCTCCGCCCCTTCCTCCCGAATGGTCGGGTCTGGGTCTAGCTCCGCCTAGCCAGTGCGCGTTCATCCGACAGCACGTGGATTTTAAGGGGCCAACCATCAGCTTTCCCTGAGAAAAGACTGCCGTTCTGCTCGGCTCGGCTCGGCACAGCTCGGCTCGGACGTCCTAGTCCGGTGCGGGGAGAGTGCCATCTATGACTCGTGAAGAGGATGCTGGGTCTAAAGGCCAGAAAGGAGACGTCCTTTCCATTCCTTTCTCACCTTCAGCTGAGTATTGTAATAACACAATTAAATCCAGTCCCCAGTAAGAAGGTCTTTTGCAGTCCCCAAATTATGTTCTACCGAACAGTTTCATAGCCAACAACCAAGAAATTATGCTTTCCATTTTACAGAGGAGAAAACTGAGGACATGTGTATAGTTTTACTAGTGTGGAGTAGAACCCAAACGTTCCCACGTCAATTTCAATTTTACAGAAGAGAAAACGGAGGCACCAAAAGTTAAATCACACTTAGGTCACTCAAATGAAAGAGCCATATTCAAATCCCCACCTGCCTGATTCCAGAGGAGTCCCACCCAATGTCTTTCTTAGCCAGAATGCTGGGCTCTCTGAGATGACTGCTACGGGTCCCCAAACTGGCAAAGGAGTACCGCGTGTCCCATGGTCCTGCCTTGAGATAAGACCACGTGGCAGGCAGGCAGGCAGAAACCCAGACTCCAACCTCAGCTTCCTCCAGCAGCAGCGGTGGGAACTTCAGCAAAAACCTCTCAGCCTGCTTCCCGCTCAGAAAACAGGCTGATGGTTTTAGTAATGCAGGGATTGTGTGAGTATTTAAAAAAATTAATAGCTGTGACGTACTTAGAGCGGTGCCTGGCTGAGGCAAGCACTCATCAAGTGTTATTGATACTTTGAAACTTTCTGACTCATAGTACAGAAAGTTTCTGAAAAGGCAGAGTGCCTGGGTTCTGGTCCTGCCTCGACCTCCTGTAGGGTCCATGATCACTGGCTAAAATAACTCCTTACATCTGTGTTCTTGCCTGGATTAGTTAGGCAAAGTAGCACAACCAGGAATTACATTTAGTGACCTTTGAGCCTTACATTCTCCGACAGTAATATGATGGGCTTGCGCTCTGTTTCTGCTTTCCTTCTTGTTACTATCTTGAATTCAAGATTTGTCTCTACGCCTTTGTTTCCTTATCACAAATAAAGATGGTCTCCTCTGCTACTCTGACTGGCTTAGAGGGCACCTTAGCTAATGGTTCTGTGACCCTTGTCAGGGACTCTGGGCTGAGTAGGTCACAAGCCCTGCCTTTCCCCCAAGTAGATGCTCTGAAGCTTAGAAAACCAAGACAACCATGGGGCGTTGTTCTGTGACCCACACCCAGTGTAGTAGTTGTCTGAGAAACTAGAGAGGTTAGCACATGGGCAATGAGGCACCTGGAGCTGGGAAAGCCACCCCCCAAAGATGACTTTGGTGAGTTTGGAATAGAGCAGGATTCCTGAGATGCCTTACCTGACAGCCCTCCTCCCCCAGAGGAGCAAGCCTGGAGGTCCAGGGAGGAAGTGGCCCTGTTCTGGCTCTCCTCCAGACAAAGTGTCTCTCCCCCCAGGTGTCCATTACCAGCCTCTTTGTTTTTTTTAATTTTTGTTTTTGAGGATCTCAAGTTACCTAAATGTTATTTATTAGATTTTTAAAAATTAGGATCACATGAGCACTATATGTTTTAAAATAAAATACATCATAGATACACCTTAAAATTGGCTAAGCATTTGAGACCAAAAATGACAGTATTTACTTAAGTACAAAATTGAGAAAGTTGGGGAAAGAATGGGCAAGGGAAAGGAGACTCACAGGGAGGAAGTGGGATGAGTGATGTTACCTTCAGGGGATTACAATCATTGAAATGAAACAAGAAGTGTATGATTTGTTGAATGTAAAACTGATGCTCTGCTCTGTTAACCTTCACTCATTCAGAATAAAAAATGTTTTTGTTTTAAATGTATCATAGAAAAGAGGGTAATTTTTTGTTTGTTTTTAACTTTTTATTGTGAATTGCATGAAAGCGAACAGACAAGATCATCAGCTTTACATCCAACAAATCATATGCTTGCTTTGTTTCATTTCAATGATTACAATCCCTTCCCTGCAACAGCAGTTACCCTATTTCCTCCCTGTGGCTTCCCTTTTTGTGTGTGTGTGTGTGTTTTCCCTTTTACATTTTATATTCCACAAATGAGCAAAGCAAAAATAATAGATGTACACATACAAAACAAAAATGCACACTTAATTAAATGGCCTAAGGGCATATTCTGGAAGCCAGCCTCCTGCCCACAGGCATGCAGCCTTCCTCAGTCCATGGGCCTACAGCCAACAACTGCTCTGTCTCTCCATGCCTTCACCTCTGCCACCATCTTGGCTGTCGCAGCTTTCCTAGGTAGGATCTCATGCTCCACTCATGCTCTTCCTTCTTGATGGTCCTGGGATCCTCTGTCCCTGAAATGACAGATGAACTACTCCCCCCTTTTAGTTACACATCTTCTACAATTACAGTTGTGACAATCACAATTAATCCTGCTAACAATTACAATTGAGTCATAAAATCCTATCAGCACCATCCCCCATCCCCCTTCATCAAATCCATCTGGAGAAAATGGTAACTATTTAGTAGGGATTCTACCTTACCCGCCTCATTCTGTAATTAAGTACACTCATGAAAGCTTGTAAGCCAACCACTTCATGCCTTTATTACCACCCACCCTCAGTTTCAATAGTCAATGTCTAGATTGTCCATCCCTATCAACCCAGTGAACTGAGGAAACAAGCTTGTTCCTTGATAGGAAGATTCCTTCCATTCTGGTTGGAATTTTGGGCAACTGGATCCATAAGCAAAGATCCAGTTTATTAAATTGTAGCAATTTATACTTGCTTACAGCATCAATCATCTTTTTCTTCATCTGATCGAGTTCTGGTCAACTAGTCATCCAAGTTAAGTCAAACTGGAAGTTTGGGAGTTTGTGCATGCCTCCCTGCAATTCAGACCAACTGGCTGCTTCACTCTTAGCTCTAGCCCCCAGTGTGGCTAGGTCAGTGTCCATGGGCTCAGGAGTTAGTTCACACATCTCCGTAAACTTCAGACCAGCCAGGTCTTTCTCTTCTCGCTCTTATCTGAGATCAGCAGGTGTCAGTGGAACATGGCCAAGTTCAGCTCATGTCTTCATTGCTGCATTTCCCCGACTTCCACTCACAAGTAGACCCAGGTGGTCATCAGTGAACATACTAGACTGCTCATGAGTTCTCTTTGAGTTTCAGTCCTATAAGGGGGTTTTCCCTGTGGGGCTGACTTTTCTATCCTTGATGCCCCCAAAGCAAACAGCTTGCTTGATATTCAAATAGTCTAATAATGTGCTCTTTTTCTGCAGGTCTTTGTTTCAATAAGAATCTTCTGTTCTCCCAGCAGTTCTGGGTTGTTCTGCAGGTCTTTCTAAGTAGGCGTGTTCCAACTCAGAAGGTTCTTGGTGGGGCTCAGGATTCCACCTAGGCCTCATACTCTACAAAGGCTTAATAAGAAGTCTATTTCCCTGGGCAAATTCTGCTTCCCCTATTAGAAAATCCAATCAGTTATAGGCTGAAGGTGGGCTTATAAGCTTTCTGTAATCATAATTCCCAAATTCATTTCTATCACACTTAAATGTCTCTTTTACAATCGTAGGCAGGGGAAATCAATATCCACAAGAAAATCAAACACCTAAACATTTTTTTCCTTCTTTTACCCATTCATACTATATTTTGATCCCTGTATCACTGAACACTGTTATGCTAAAGTTGTATATAATCACTATTTACCTCTATCCCGTTTAGACCATGCACACCTCCCTAAGTCTTTTCCTATTTTCACTGTTCATCTGCCACCCTCCCTTTTCTTGTGTATTGTCCTCCCCATCACCAGAGCTAACACATGCCTACTTTTTAACCTCTGAATTACTCTCCACCTCCTCCCACCCCTCCATTCAACATTGTTGTTGTTGTGAAGTGCCATTGAGTCGATTCTGACTTATAGGGACCCTGTATAGGGTTTACAAGGAGCAGCTAGTGGATTTGAACTGTTGACCTTGTGGTTCACAGTCCAGTGCTGATCCTACAGCACCACACCAGGAGTCCCCATTCATTGTTTTTGTTAAGTGCCATCAAGTTGGTTCCGACTCCCAGCAACCCTGTGTAGGATTTCCAAGAAGTAGCTGGTGGGTTTGAACTGCTGACCTTGTGGTTCAAACCGACCTTTCGGTGCAGTGCATTATTCTGCAGCACCACACAGGACTCCAATTCAACACTGTTGTTGTTGTTATGTGCCCTTGAGGTGGTTCTGACCTGTATAGGATTTCCGAGGAGCGACTGGTGAGCTTGAACCACTGGCCTTTGTAGTCCAGCACATTAACCTGCAACACCACACCAGGACTCCAATAATTCAACATTAAGAAGAGAGAAAATAGAACCAGCCACAGGGGTTGTTGTGGGGACAGAAAGACAAGCCATTGCCCATCACTCAAGGAGAGCGAATGTAAAAGGAAACAAGTTTATTGTGAGGCTGAATTCCTCCAGCATGAGATCCCAGGGCAGAGGCAATACCGCTTCCACCCTGTACAGCCAGGGCCTAGAAAGACATTTATGAGGCTGAAGTGAGGCTGGGATGGGGGCGGGGGCACAGGAGGGATCCCATAGGTACCTATGAGTTCTGGGCCAGTGTTGCCCCCACCTACAGCTGCCCCAGAATCACAGAGCTCCCTGGGAGAGGAGAAATTCAAACTCCAGGCAACAGCAAAAGCTGAACTTTGATTGGATTAGGAGGTGCAGGGGGTGGGGAGTTGTAAAAGACTTTATTTTTTACATATGGAGAAAAAGAAAGAGAGTCTGTAGAGTAGATACAGTTCCGTTCTCAGTGCTAACTCTCTGGAGGGTAATGACCATACTTCCCTTACCTAGGAGAATCTCCTTGTTCTTAGAAAACACACAGTGAACTGTGTAGAGGTGAATAAAGAGTTACTATGTGTACAATTTAGTTTCAAATGGGTAAGCAAAGAGGGAAAGAGAGAGAGACAGATTGCACATGTGCCAACATAGCAAAATGTTTATGGCCTGGGAATTGACCTGGAGGTATTTGGGCATTCAGCATCAGGGGTGTCACTAGGGAGGCATGGGTGTCATGGATCGACACCAGGTGACACCAGTAGAGGAGGTGACACCCAAATGACTGGCTATAGAATTTTTGTGCTGTGTTTCAGCAGGTATTTATTATGTTTTATAAAAAATCCCTGTAATTAATTATAACAACAACAGAAAAACAGTTTTGTAAGCCTAGCTTGACACGTGTCAGCACACCTAAAGGCTAAAACTCTATGTTAATTTATTTCTTGAACCTTGTAACACAGGAGGGTGGGAACTGTCATTGTCACCCAATTACCATGAGGTTTCCAATCACGTGGTTTCACCTGTATGAGCTACTAGCTCTGTTGTTTTAGTTGCTGCCAGTTTTTCATAGTTACTGATTTTGTCTAATTTTCTGGTGTCTTAGCTACAATATTGTGGTAAGTAGTATTTGCAAACGGATGTCATTGTTTGACAATGAACTGAAAGAAAACAAAAACAAAATCCATGGTCCTGGAGTGAACTTTGAATCCTAATGAGCCTTTAGGAGTAGAATTGTTCCTTAGGATTTCCAAGGCTGTTAATCTTTAAGGTAGCAAACAGCCTAATGTTTCTCCTGAGGAGCAGCTGGTGGGTTTGAAACACCGACCCTAAGATTAGCAGGCCAGCACTTAACCCACTTTACCACAAGAGCTCTATTAAAGGAAAAGGGAATCATTTTTAAAAGGCTAGGCTCAGTTATTAATAACATTATAACTAATCATGTTATAAGTCAATGTGTTTTTTATTGTTGCTAGGTGTCACTGAGTTGGTACCAGTTTATAGCGACTTACAACAAAGAGTCTCCTCTAAAATCACATAACTCAAATGCATCAATTCTTCTACCACCTTCCTTATTCACTGTCCAACTTTCACTTGCATATGAGGTTATTGAAAATACTGTGGCTTGGGTCAGTTGCACCTGTAGTCCTTAAACTGACATCTTAGCTCTTCAACACTTTAAAGAGGTGTTGTGCAGCAGATTTGCCTAATGCAAAACATCATTTGACTTCTTGACTGCTAGTTCCATGAGTGTTGATGGTTGATGTGAGCAAAATGAAGTCTTTGACAACTTCAATCTTTTCTCCATTTATATGGATGTTGTTTATTGGTCCAGTGGTGAGGATTTTTGTTTTCTTTACATGAAGGTGCAACCCATACAGAAAGCTGTGGTTCTGATCATCAGTAAGTATTTTAAGTTTTCACCAAGCAAGGTTACATCATCTGCATATCACTGATTGTTCATGAGTCTCCCTCCAATCCTGATGCCATGTTCTTCTTCGTATAATCCAGTTTCTCGGAATATTTGCTCAGCATACAAATTGAATAAGTGTGGTGAAAGAATACAACACTAATATACGCCTTTCCTAATTTTAAATCATTTGGTGTGCCCTTGTTCTGATCGAACAACTGCCTCTTGATCTATATACAGGCTCCTCATAAACACAATTAAATGTTCTGGAATACTTATTCTCCACAATGTTGTCCATAGCTTGTCATGATCTACACAATCAAAAGACTTTGCATTGTCAATAAGGCACATATAAACATTTTTCTGGTATTCTCTGCTTTCAGCCAAGATCTATCTGATATCAGCAATGATAAACCTCATTCCATGTCCTCTTCTGAATCTAGCTTGAACCTCTGGAAGTCCTCTGTCAATGTGTAATTTCAGATGTGTTTGAATAATCTTTAGTAAAAATTTATTTACATGTGATATTAATATATTGTCTGATGATTTGCACATTCTGTTGGGTCACCTCTCTTTGGAATGGGCACAAATATGGATCTCTTCTAAGCAGTTGGCCAGGTAGTTGTCTTCCAATTTTCTTGGCATGATGAGTGAGTGCCTCCTGTGCCTCCTCTATTTGTTGAAAGATTTCAGTTTGTTTTCATCAGTTCCCAGCTCCTTGTTCTTTGCCAATGCCTTCAGTGGACCCTGGACTTTGTCCTTGATCAAATGCTACCTCTTGAAATGGTTGAACATCAACCATTTCTTTTCAGTACAGTGACTCTGTGTATTACTTGCATCTTCTTTAGATGCTTTCTGCATCATTCAATATTTTGCCCATGGTGGTGGTGGTGGTGTGTCATGGTTCTGATTCATAGTGACCCTGTACAGGGTTTCCGAGGCTTTAAGTCTTTACGGGAGCAGAAAGCCTCATCTTTCTCCCGCGGAACAGCTGGTGGTTTCGAACTGCTGATCTTGAGGTTAGCAGTCTGACTTGTAACCACTACGCTACCAGAACTCCTTATTTTGCCCATAGAATCCTTCAGTATTTCAAGTCAAGTCTTAAATTTTGTCTTCAGTTTCCTCAGTTTGACAAATGTTGAGTGTATTCCTCCCTATTGGTTTTCTAATTCCAGGTCTTTGCACATTTCATTATATTTTACTTTGTCTTCTTGAGCTGTCCTTTGAAATCTTCTATTCAGCTCTTTTACCAACCACATTTCTTCCATTTGCTTTAGCATCTCTGTATTTGAGAGCAAGTTTCAGAGTCTTTTCTGACACTCATTTTGGTCTTTTTCTTCTTTCTTGTCTTCTTAATGACTTTTTGCTTTCTTCCTGTATGATGTTCTTGATGTCATCCCACGACTCTTCTGGTCTTCTTCGGTCTTTAGTGTCCAATGCATCAAATCTATTCTTCAGATGATCTCTGCTTTCAGGTGGGATCTATTCAAGGTCATATTTTGGTAGTGGACTTGTTTTAACTTTCTTCTGCTTCAGCCTGAACTTGCATATAAGCAATTGATGGTCTGTTCCACAGTCAATGTAGAAAGATTTTATAAAACAATTTTGTTGTTCTCACTGATGTTGAGTGATTCTGAGTCATAGTGATCCTGTATAGGATTTCCGGGGCTGTAAATCTTTATGGGAGCAGAAAGCCTCATCTTTTACTAAAGATTCTGTCTGGCCTGTTATGGGAGGAGGTCGGTGTGTATATGACATCAGAAGTTACCACACTGGGTGATACCTAGTAATGCATACCATTCTTGCAACTTGGATGAAGTTTTAAAAGTTAAAAAAAAAAAAAAAAAAAAAATGAGGAGTAGGAGCAATTAGCCCCTTCCCAGAAATACACATATATTTCTTAAAGATTCAGAAAAAGTAACAAGGCTTTTTTCGTTTTGAGAATTCAAAATAAACAAATAAATATAATAGTAAGGTCAGTCCACCTGACGAAAGGCGAAACCTCGTGGTTTGAGAAGGTGGGCTGGGGTGGGTGAGGGATTTGGAGAGGTGGGTGTAGTCTAAAGAGGTGGCTCCCAGAAGGGAAATCCTTCTAGAATTTTACCCTCCCTAAACTTTGCTCCCAAAGCTCTAGGGACAGGCTCTCACATGCTTAGTTTAGGAAAAGCAATTTGGGGTCATCACTGTCAAAATTCCAAATGGCCAAACCCTGTGATTCTGCCTGGCCATCTCTAAGAATTACTCCCTGCAGGGAATCCTTGGCTGGTACTAAGCCCTGGACTACTAACCACAAGGTTGACTGTTCAAACCCACCGATAGAAGCCACATAAGTAAGGCCTGGTGATCTGTTTCCAAAAAGTCACAGCCTTGAAAACCTCAAGAAACAATTCTATGTCTTTACATACATGTCATTGCCATGATTCGGAATCTACTTCATGGCAACTAACAACAAAAACATGCTTATACATGTGCAAAAGGCCCTCCGAATGTGGCTTCTTTAATGCAGGGTCCTGGTGTGGCGCTGTGGGTTAACGCATCAGACTGCAAAGCCGTTTGAACTGCAAGGTTGGCGGTTCAAGCTCAGCAGCTGCTCCTCAGAAACCCTATACAGGGTCGTTATGGGTCAGAACCGACTGGACGGTACTGTACAACAATTTGCAACAGCATGAAGGTGAGGGGTCTTTTTGCACAGGAAGAAGACTTACGTGGGTGGCAGTTATTCTATTTAAACTATGTCCAGTTGGAAACCCGCACAGGGGCTGTAGAATTGTGTTGGGCAGTTCTCAATAGGAGTGGTACTGCCCCCTAGGGGACATAAAAATTATGGCGCTATTTCTGATTGTCAGGAGACTGGGGACTGCCCCTGGCATTTGATTGTTGTTGGTGTAGTTGAGTCCGTTCCAACTCAGAGCGACCCTGTATATGATTTCCAAGGAGCAACTGGTGGGTTTGAACCACTAACATTTCGATTAGAAGTCCAGTGTTTGTCCTACAGCACCACACCAGAACTCCTGGCATTTGATAGAAATGCTAAATGTCCGAAACATTAGGGTTCCAGGCTAACACTCTGCTAGCCCTGACTTGGGACTCTGGGCCTAGAGGGATGTGGCTGTTTGTGTCTGTCACCAAGCACCTTCTAATTACATGTAATCACCTTCTCGGGGCTGCAAATCACTGTGATTGATGCTGTCTGATATAAGTGGGCTCCTAGACCAGGGGCTTCTAAGTGTGCTCAAGTCAGGGCTGGACACTGACCTTGGTCCAGGAGCAGCTGCCCAGCTGGGTCTGGACTAAAGGCCTGGCCTTCGTGCATCTCTTTTTTCTGATGTGTTGAATATTTCTCTTCTTTTCTCTTTTTATTTATTTATTTGCCATTAAAAACAAACAAAAGTAATGCTATTGAGTTCTGGTGTAGTGCTGTAAGATAAGCACTGAACTGCTGATCACAAGGTCAGTGTTTCAAACCCACAGTCACTCCTTGGAAACCCTATAAGGGAGGACTGCTTATGTGGTGCTGTAGGATAAAGTACTAGACTGCAAGGTCGGTTTGAACTGCAAGGTTGGCAGTTCAAACTCACTAGCTGCTCCTTGGAAACCCTATCCAGGATCACTATGAGTCAGAACCAACTCAACAACAACATTGTGTCTAGAAGCTCTTTTCTTTCTTTCTTTAGAAACTCTTTATTGTGAATTCAGTGAAGGTTTACAAAAAGACCACCAGTTTTATACTGAACAAATCACACACTTTGTTTCATCTCAATGACTGCAATCCCCTCCATGGAACAACAGTTATCCTGTTTCCTCCCTGTGCTTCCTAGTTCGATGCCACTTTCCATGCCATCCCTTCTCAACTTTGTCCTTAGGTAAATGTTGTCCTTTCAATCTTAAACATTGACTGTTCCATGTTGTTATTAGTGTTATTGCCCACCCCACCCCACCCCCCATATACCTATCTGCTGCTTGGCTGAAAATTGGGCCATGAGTGTGGGTTTCGTTTCTCTGTTTATTTTCTGAGTCTTTATTACATGCCAAGTACTGTAGTAGGCATTGAGTGCCACAATGAAGAAGTCACAGAAGGTCCCTGCTCACACTTTCTAAGGTAGGAGACTCTACAAACAAGGAGACACAAATAAGTAAACAAGTAAATAAACAAGACAGTTGCAGACAGCGAGGACATCTACGCAGGCAATAAAAAGGATCACATGGTAGAGAATGTCTTGGATGCGCTGGAAAAAGAGGATCAGGAATGCTGATGGAGATGACCCCGTGTGAAGGGCTGAGGGAAGGTTGAGCAGGCTGGAATAAGGGGAGACTCTCAGGTGAGCATTTGGGATATCTCACCCACTTAGGTTGAAAAGTTATTGTGGTGGTTATAAACACAGATTCTGGACACAGACCTGAATTCAATTCCTGACTCCATTTCTGGATTAAGCGTTGGTCTGTTGACCTAAAGGTCAGCAGTTCAAACCTACCATCTGCTCCACAAGAGAAAGATGAGAATGCTTTACAGTCTCGGAAATCCTATGGAGCCGTTCGCTCTGTCCTGTAGAGTTGCTATGAGTCAGAACCAACTCAACAGCAGTGGGTTTGGTTTGGGGTTTTGGAGTCACCCCAGGAAAGTTGCTTAACTTTTCTGAGTCTTAGTTCTTTCATCATAGGATGGGATAATAATTGTGCCCCTCAAAGGGTTGTGTTAAAGAGTGAAGGAGAGGTCAGCAAAGAACCTGGCACAATGTAAAATCTCAATGAACGGGATATGCTTTTTGAAAACACTGAAACCAAGCATCCCAGTGATCATCACAACACAAGAGACTGAAATAAAGTCCCTAGAGGGGTATTTGTGCTTTGCTTTCTCTGCAGACTTGCTGAGGGACCTTGACTCCTTTCGGAGCCTCCATTTCTTCATCTCTAAAATGACCCACGCCATGGTATTTTCTTTCCCTTTGGATGCTCTTCCTGTTGAGGGACTTGGAGAAAAATGGAACTCTAGTCCTCTTCTCTCTGCAGAACGTTCAGTTTAAGGAGTTAGTGAGATTCTGACACCAAGGCTCAGAGAGGGCTGCCAACCTTGTACAAAGCTTGGCGCTTTTTGTTGTGGGTCTGAGATGGGAAGAAGATTCCATTGAGGGTTCTAGATACCATTTCTATTTTGGAATTGCTCAATCTTTGCCTAGCCCCAAACCTGCTAAATTAGCATTTTTGGGTTGCTTTAGTCTTTATTCTATGAGGGGGCTTCAAATAGTTCTTGGAAATTTTTCATTATCTTTTAGTTTTTCTTAGAGACATGGTGTTTTCAGTTATTTTATATGTATGTGAAAATTGTACCATGACCATAAAAGTATTGTTGTTGTTGTTGTTAAGTGCCATCGAGTCGGCTCTGACCCATAGCGACCCTGTATAGGGTTTCTGAGGAACTGCTGGTGAGTTTGAAGCGCCGACCTTGCAATTCAAACTGCTTTGCAGTCTGATGCATTAACCCACAGCACCACATCAGGATTCAGGACTCATAGAAGCATGGATATATTTGAATTATGATGTTGGAGAAGAATATTGAAAGTATCATGGACTGCCAGAAGAACAAACAAATGGGTCTTGGAAAAAGTACAGTCAGAATGTTCCGTAGGCGTGAAGATAGTGAGACTTCATGTCTCTTGTTTTGGACATATTATCAGGAGGGACCAGTCTCTGGAGAAGGACATCATGTTTAGTCTTTATCTGTGGTTAAGTGGAGGATCGGCAAAGAAGAAGAAGATCCTCAGTGAGATGGCTTGACACTGGAAGCAACCACGGATTTCCACATAACATAGTTGTGAGGAGGGCACAGGACTGGATAGTGTTTTGTTCTGTTGGGCACAGGGTCTCTGTGGGTTGAATTGGAATCTACTTGACCACACCAACAATAGGAATAAAATAGAAAGACTGACATTCCTACTCGGCTTTCCGCCCAGGCTGTCCAGAGGTTTGAGTCCCGAGATATGAAATTTGGGACAGGGTCTCCGACTGGGAAAGGATGCCCTGGGTTGGTAGTCTGTCTCTCCCCTCCTGTTCCCTTTGCAGCTGTCTCTTCTCGACTAACTCAGGCTTCTAGGGATGACTCTGACCTCTCGGAGCTGCCAGGGAGGGTAGTGACTTCACCCAAGTCCTGTGCTTCATAGATAGGTCACCAGGTTAATGAGAGGAATCCCTTTGATGTACTAAAAAGAATTCCTCCCACTTTTAATGTGCCAGTTTACAAGGCTCCTTCATGTTCAGCATCCCATCTGAGCCTCACATGACGATGGAGAGGCACACAGGGGTTATTGTGTACTCGTTTTACAGATGAGGAAACTGAGCCTCAGAAGAATTAAGTTACCTGTTCATGCTGCTTGGAGCAGGTATATCCTGACTCCCAGCCCGGCTTTCCACTGGATGGGGATCTGCGTGGAGGAGGGCCAGGCAGCTCAGGGGGGGAAGGAGGATCAGGGCAGCAAGCAACTATGGAAACTGGTGATCCGTGCAAAAGCCCTGGGGTCTGATCGACCTGAATCAGATTCTGACACCACTGCTTACCAGCCGGGACATCTATAAAATGGAAATAATACCTTGCAGTGCTGTAGTAAGAACTTGAAGTTGTACTAATGTATCTGGTACAGAGTAGGCCTTCAAACCCAGTCCTGATTCTTGTGTTCTCTGAGCTCAGCCTCCCAAGCCCTAACAGTCAATGACTTGACAGTACCCATACCCCATCTGCTCTTCCATTTCCAAGACCCAAACTGTCTGTTTGCTGCCCTTGACAATGGCTAGGCTCCAACTCCTAGGGTCACTGTACAACCTGGGGTGTACTCCGGTGCTCAGTTGCCCCAACAGGTCCTCAAACTCAGAACTAGGCACAGATGGAAAAGAAACTCCATTTTCCTATAGGAAGGGATGACACCATCGTACTTGGGGGCCCAATCCTTCCTAGTCTTCCAGGTCCAGTGCCCTTCCCCCCAGTGTTGGTGTTGGGAGAAGGACAAGGTGTCCTTAGGCCCAGGGCCTTCACCAATGAGGAACTAGGGAATGTTTGTTGTTGTTGTTAAGTGCCTTTGAGTGGGTTCTGATTCATAGCGACCCTGTATAGGGTTTCTGAGGAGCGGCTGGTGAGCTTGAACCTCCAACCTTATGATTCAAATCAACCTTGCAGTCCAGCGCATTAATCCACAGTGCTACACCAGGACTTCAGGACCGGAGTCCCTGTCTTTGGTTTGGCTGAATTTTTTTTTTTTTTTTTAATATATTTAATTTTTAAAAAGTAGGAAAATAAGTTCCTTGTTTCTGAATAAATGCAGTTTGGTTGTCGTAAGTCTTTCAAATACAGGAATGATGGAAAAGGAAGGAAATGATAGTTTATTTTGGTAAAAATATATACAGCAAAACACACACCACTTGGACAATTTCCAAGGGAAAATTCAATCAGTGATGCTAGTTACGTTTTTTACCGTGTGCCACCATTCTTGGCAACCTTTTCCAAATGATTTCACCGTCATCACAGACTCATTGACTCCCTAAGAGTCCCATCTATGTGCTTGTTTTGTTGTTGTCTGTTTGACCACATAGAGATAAGGGTTTTAAAGATTATAATGTCTAATGGAAGGCATTCTGGTAGACCAATGGTTACGAGTCAGGCTGCTAACCTCAAGGTCAGCAGTTTGAAACTACCAGCCATTTTGTGGAAAAAAGATAAAATTTTTGCTCCTTTAAATATTTACAGCCTCGGAAACCCTATACAGGGTCGTTATGAGTTGGAACCAACTCCATAGCACACCGTCAAACCACCAACAACCAGTGTCTAACGCAGGTATTCTCATCTAATTAGACTCAATTATTATTTGGTCCTGGTGTGGCACTGTAGGATAGGTACTGGATGGCTAACCACAGGTCAGTGGTTCAAACCCATGAGCTGCTCTTTGGAAACTTATACAAGATTATTTGGCTCAAAGGAGACTTCAGGATATAGCTTTGATTTAAGAATTAAAGATTTCCTTGAGATATTAGTTTCAGGGGGTCATCTGGCCCTAATGGCTCCAGAAAGTGGGTTCCATGAAAAATTTAAAATCTTTCCCCCTTTTGATCAAGAAAAAAAATGACCGTTTATTGAGGAACTGCTATGTGCCAGGTACTTGACAGATGTTTAGCTATATTCAGTCCTCTTGAATACCATGGAAGGTAGGTATTGTTTACCCTGTGTCACAGATGAAGGCATTTAGGGCAAATAAATGAGCCTAAATCACCTAACTGGTAAGAGAGAGAGCTGGGATTGAGCCCAGCAGGTACTGAAGTCTGGCTGCTGTGACCCCAACCTGTTCTCTGAGTTTGTCAGAAGGAGCTGACTTCTGTCTTCTGGCACTTGCCACCTGTTTTGGAGGTCACTCTGGTCTCTTGTTGTTGTTGCTGTCAAGTGTCATTGAGTTGGTTCTGACTCATAGTGACTCTATATAGGATTTCTGAGGAGCAGTTGGTGAGTTTGAACCGCTGACCTTGTGATTCAAACTGACCTTTCTGTTCAGTGCTTATTCTACAGCGCCACACCTGGACTCCCTGGAGGCCCTCCAAAATGAAATTCTTCTCAAGATCACATTGAAGATACAGGAAACTGAAACCTTAATCCAGGAATGTACCTTCCGTCTCCTGTGAGGAGTAGATACTGACTCCCAAGGCCTGGGAGTAGTGATTGCTTTGGCCAATCCAGGAAGGCTTCCTGTAGAAAGGGCAGGAAGCTGCCAGGCTTTGAAAACCCACTATGTGCCAAGCAGTGTACATTGCACTTCACAAATATTATTTTATTCAATTCTCACCATAGCCCATAGGGATGGATTCAGCCATGATCTCACTCCACAACTAAAGAACACAAGACTCAGAGGAGGGAGGTGATTGCCTAAGCGTTGGCAGCTCACATCTGAGAGAGCTGGGAATGGAGCAGGTCTGCCTGGCTCTCAAGCTGGGGTCTTCCAGTAGCAGATAGTGCCGATGTTCACTGAAGAGACCAGGAGAGAGGCGAGCGCTGCCAGGGAGAATGAAGAAACTGAAGGTGACTGAGCTGCTGACCAGGTGAAGGAGAGAGAAAGCACCCCAGTTGGCCAACAGGTTCTCAGGGTGGACACCATTCTACCCTGGAGTCTGGAATTTTCACAATGGTTCCTGAGACCTCTGCTGCTAAGGTTCTGGTGTTGTGCTGGGCTGGTCTCCGTGGCTTCTTCCAAGACTGGGTCAACTTCCCCACACAGTCAACTGGGAAGGCTCAGCCCGTCCCAGGCCACTATGGGCCTCCTTTCTGAGACAGGAGAGGGTCACGTGGACCCAGAGGGCGTGCTGGTAGGAGGAATCACCTCAAAAGTTGTTGTGGTTAAGTGCTACTGAGTAGGTTTCAATTCACAGACATCCTGTATAGGATTTCCAAGATTGTAATTCTCTGTAGGACCAGAAATGCTCATCTCTCTCCTGTGGAGTGGCTGGTGGGCTCAAACGGCCCACCTGGTAGTTTACAGTCCAGTGTTTAGCCTACGGAGCTGTGTTTATTGAGTATAATGTACAAATGAGGGTACTGAGGCATGGATAGGGTGAGTATCATCACACAGCTGTAAGAGAGAGAGAAACCAGATAAGAGCTCCCTTGCCGAACACCAGGTTCCTCAGTGCGTAAAGAGGAAGTAGGACTAGACCTGCCCATCTGCTCTCCTGTAACTGTGAAAGCTCCTCATGTGATTCCAGTGGGCAGCTGGGGCTGAGAATCTGGTCCAGAAGGGCCCTGAGCGCCCCTCAGTCAAGGTCTCCACAGAGTCAAGTAATCTGCTCCCCTGCACTGTGCCCTCCTGCTTCCTCCCTCCCCTCCTGGTTCTTAAACTGAGGCTTCTCCAGTGCACATTGGACTCAAAGATGGCTGCCGTTTCATTCCGGTAAAACTAAGCAGCTTCAAAGCCAGGCCCTGAGTCTGGTACAGGTCACAGAGTCCCTACAACTCCCGCCCAGCCCAACAGCTGGAGCAACTGGAAGCTGACGAGGAGCAATGCAGTTCTGCCCACAGTCCAGATGGAAACACTGGGCCACAAACCGAAACCGTACTGGCTTTATTATCCGGGGTTTATGCTCAGAAGCTATGGTTAAAGGATTTGAAAGTGGGTGTCTGGGTTGGGAAAGGAAAGAGGACAAGAGTACTGTTTTGGGTTACAATCTGATGGTTAAAATTTTTGCATATTATACTTTGTTAAAAATAGTGATTGAATTTTTTTTTTTTTTTGAAAAAGGAAGAAGGAAGTGTCACTCAGCAAGCTCGTGCTCGTGCTGGGACAGAACCCAGGTCTCCTGACTTTGTCCAGTATCTCTGTCCCCAAATGCTCTACTAAGCCTCAGGTCTGGGCATTGACTGTTTCCTGCCCCTCCCCATTACTCCCCACCCCCGGCTGGTCACTTGGGCCCACACAGCTGGACCAGAGCCTGCTTCTACCAAACCTCACTGTGTAGCCACGGGAAGGCTACTTGTCCTCTGGTTTCTCCCTCCTTCCAAAGAGGAACTCTTTTATGAGAAGGAAATTCCTTCCTCCCTAGCCCCTAGCCTCTCCCTCCCAAATGCCTCACTAGCCATCAGCCATGAGTTGGAACAATTCAGGAAGGACATTGCCTGTCTACTCCCGCTGTCTCCATCTGCCTGCCCTGGGAGGATCTGAGCCACATGGAATAGGAGGTTACACCCAGCCTGGAGTGTCTTCCAGAGACCTGGCTCAGCTGTCTTGAATGAAAAATGATTGATGTTTTCTTAGCAGTTTCAGTTGACAAGGCATTTGGCTAGACTGATCCCATCTGATCTTCATAAGGAGGAGGAACTCATTTTACACCAGAGGAAACAGAGGCCGAGTATATATGAAAATGTGAATCCCTTGTCCAGAGTTGATTAAGAATTTCAAGATCTTGACAAGAAAGCATTAAACCAAGTAGTGGATCCTTCTAAGCACTGGGCCCCTGACCATGAGGCTGGTTCTGCCTAGAGCCCAAAGCTCTGGGGCACACACTTTATAAAATTGGTTGCCAGCAAGTAGATTCTGACTCAGGACATCCTCATGTATGTCAGAGTAGAACCATGGTTCCTAAGGTTTTCAGTGGCTGATTTTTAAAGACGTAGGATCACCAGGCCTTTCGTCCCAGGCACTCCTGGTTGGGCTTGAACATCCAAGCTTTTGATTAGGCAGCTGAACATGCTAACCTTTTACACCACCTAGTACCTCTGTGCAATTTTCACTGTAGAATCTCTCTGACTGGGCAGGCTTGGTCTGAATTCTTCTGTGCCTCAGTTTCCTCTTCTGTGATGTGTGGAGCACTGAGCCACAAGCTCCCTTCCAGCACTTCCTTTCCCACTCCCACCTCAAGGTCTCTCTTGAGCACCCCCTCTCTTTTCCTCCTCCCCCAGCCTCCAGGGAGGAAAGGTGGCTGTGTGCCTTCAGCAAATGGATGAACCTCTCTGGGCTTCAAAACAGTGGAGGAAGGGCGTCCTCTAACCAGCTAGAACTTCAGCATCTGACTCAGCCTCCCTCATCTTCGTCATCGTCATCATCGTCATCACTGCTGGGCAGAGTCAGGAGGCCTAGCAAAAGCAGCTGGTATACCAGCCAGGCGCCTGATGAAAAGGCAGGTGAGTTAGGAACTGGGGCAAGAGTTGCTCATACCAAGGTGACTCAGGCAGGAGGGAGAGGAAACAGGTAGGTGTATTGGGGATTTGTTTTCATGCCCTCCCTTCAACTTTAGTCGTCAGCCTGCCAGATTAGTAAATAAAAAATTGAATTTCAGATAAGCAGTATATACTCTTAGTGCAAGTGTGTTCCATGTAATATTTTAAACATATATTTTGACTGGCAACTCTGACCCTATGGGGAGAGGCCCCTATCCTGGGGTTACAGTGGTACTTCTATGGGAGCAAAGCAGTAATTCTGAATGAAGAAAAACACTGACGGTGGGAAAAAAAAGATGGAAAATGTGGAAATGAATAATGGTGATGACTGAATTGTACATGCAAAAAAATTTTTAAATACGAAATGTTTTGTTATACATATATTCACCTTACTATGAAGAAAAAGAAAAGAAAATCTTGAAAGGGCAATTGAAAGAATGAAGGAGAAGCAGAGAGAAGTGGAAGGAGGGAGGGAATAGGAAACGATCTAGCGGTCGCCTCTGACAGGAGCTCTGAGATTCACTTAAAGGAATCGTTTTAGCCAGAGAGACACCAGAGTGACCAAAGAGGAAGTCATGCTTTCTTCCTCAGGAGTCTCACCATGCCACTTCCTTGGCAAGATTCTGGTGCCTTAATCTAAGGCAGAGGAGCAGACCCCACCTGGGGCCCACTCCACCCTGAGTTTCAGCAGAACTAGAAATAGACCAGGAAGAACATGTGTATTTATAGCTTCTTGAGAAAGAGGATGCGGTAAGGGGGCAAAAAGGCAGAAGCCACAAAGGAAAAGATTGATCAATAGGTTCTAGATGACATAAGAACAATAACGCAACTTCTGACCACAAAAGACACCACAGAAAAAGGCAAGTGACAAATTGAAAGAAAATATAAGTAATATACTAAGAATTTATAAAGAGCTCCCATAGTTCAATGAGAAAACCAAACACCTTATAGAAAAATGAGCAAAGGATAAGAACAAGCAATTAATAGAAGAAATGCATATGAAAGTAAGCATGTGACAAAATGCTCAGCTACATTCAAACTCAAGGAAATACAAATTAAACAACCACAAACTATTTTCTGTCATTGAATTGGAAAAACATTTTTAAGCTGGCATATCCAAAGTTTGTGAAGGAGCTCTAGTAGTATTGTGGTCTGCAAATTGGGTTACTAACTGCAAAGTCAGCAGTTTGAAACTACCAGCCGCTCCATGGGAGGAAGATGAGACTTTCCGTTCCTATAAAGATTTAAAGCCTTGGAAACCCTATACAGGGTCACTATGAGTTGGAACCAACTCCATGGCCCACCACCACCATCACCACCACAACCATATAATGTTAGTGAGTCACTGGGAAAATTTTTTCTCAAGTACCAAGACTGGGAGTATAAATTGGAAGAATTTTAAGACAAATTCAAATGTTCAAATGTGCATACCCTTTGCCCAGCAATTTTACTTCTAGAAATTTAACTCTAACATGCACACTCAGAGACATGTTCATAAATATTCACTGGGAAATTATTGTTAACAACAAAGAATTAGAAACCATCAAAACGAGACTGGTTACATCAGTAATGTGAAATCTGAGAGGACAATTAAGAAGACAATTCTATTTGCAATTGTTGTTGTTGTTGTTAGGTGCCATCAAGTCGGTACTGACTCATAGCGACCGAACGAAACACTGCACGGTCTTGTGCCAACCTCACAATTGTTACTATATTTGAACCCATTGCTGCTGCCACTGTGCCAATCTATCTCACTGTGGGTCTTCCTTGTTTTCTCCAATCCTCCACTGTACCAAACGTGATATCTTTCTCCAGTGACTGGTCCCTCCTAATAATATGTCCGAAGTACAAAAGATGAAGTTTTGCCATCCTGGCCTCCAAGGAGCACTTTGGCTGTACTTCTTCCAACACTTATCTGTTTGTTCTTTTGGCAGTCCATGGTACTTTCAATATTCTCCTCCAACACCCTAACTCAAATGCATCAATTCTTTTATGGTCTTCCTTATTCTCTATCCAACTTTTACATGTATCTGAGATTATTGAAAATACCATGGCTTGAGTCCGGTACACAGGAGTCCTCAAAATGACATCTTTGCTCTTCAACACTTTAAAGACACTTTGTTTAAAGGGGAAAATATCATTGATATCCCCTGTGAGTAAAGTTTTACTAAATATAATACAAAAACGGTTGCAACCATACATTGGCGTATATGTCGTTTGATTTCTTGTCTGGAAACTGAGCTGAAACGTGTCCACTGTGGGTGACCCTGCTGGTCTTTAAAATACTCAAAGCATAGCTTCCAGAATCACAGCAACAAGCAAGCCACCACAATATGACAAACTGACAGACGAGTGGTGGCTATTTATAATTGCATAATAAAATGTGGTGGTGCACCGTGGAGTCGGTTCCAACTCACAGCGACTCTGTACAGGGTTTCTGAGGCTGTAACTCTTTAGAGGAGTAGAAAGCCTCATCTTCCTCCCACAGAATGGCGGTAGTTTTGAACTGCTGACCTTGAGGTTAGCAGCCTGACTTGTAACCATCACCATCCTACTTAATAAAATACTAGTATTAATAGCATGGACAGCTAGACAGTGAATAAGGAAGATCCTAGAAGAATTGATGCCTTTGAGTTGTGGTGTTGGAGGAGAATACTAAAAGTGCCATGGACTGCCAAAAGAACCAATAGATCTGTTTTGGAAGAAGTACAGCCAGAGTGCTCCTTGGAGGCCAGGATGGCTAAGCTTCGTCTCTCATACTTTGGACATATTGTCAGGAAGGAACAGTCGCTGGAGAAGGATGTCATGCTGGGTAAGATGGAGGGTCAGAGAAAAAGAGGAAGACCCCCAACGAGATGGATCGGCCAGGTGGCATCATTGCTGGCGTCAAGTATGGCAGCGGCAGTGAGGTTGGCCCAGGATCGGACAGTGTAACGTTCTGTTGTGCATGGGGTCACTATGAGTCGGTTCCAACTCGATGACACCTGACAACAACAACAATAATAGCATGGGGTTCTAATGTGGTGCTGTGGGTTAACACACTGGACTACAGGTCGGTTTGAACTTCAAGATTTGTGGTTCAAATTACCATTCGCTCCTTCTGAAACTCTATACAGGGTCCCTATGACTCAGAACTGACTCAACAGCACTTAAGGACAACAAGAACAATAACACAATAAAATGCCTAGCAGACATTTTAACCAGAATGTGAAGGACTCATTTCATAAAAATGATAAAACACTGCTGAGATTGTTTTTGAATTGTATTGTTGTTGTTGAGACAATATATAGTAAAACATACACCAATTCAATCGTTTCTATGGCTACAGTTCAATGACATGCACCACACTCTTCATTCTCACCACTGTTTTTTGTTGATGTTGTTGTTTTTCCTCTTTCTTCTCTTTTAATGACAACTTTATTACGACATTTTCTTTTTTTTTTAAGTTTTTATTGTGAATTATGTGTTAGTATACATGGGAGAACATTATCTTTACAGTCATCCTATCATATTTTGTTTCATTGCAATGATTACAATCCCCTGCATGCATCATCAAAAGGGTACATTCCCGCACGCCTGCAGCCCTCCCCCCTCCACTGGCAGCACACAGCCCCTCTCCCTCCCTTGAGTCCAGAGTCCCCAGCCGCTTGTTCTCTCCATGTCATCTTCTCTGCCTCCATCCCTGGCGTCACTGCTTCCCTGACAGGATCCCACACTTCGCTTTTCTCCCTTGATGGTTCCAGGGATCTCTGCTCCTGAACTGCAAAATCAGCCACTTTCCTCCTTTTCTTACAAAACATCTAACTTTACCTTTCCAACACTCACTGTCAGACCTGATAGCAATCATTCCCTGTGGAACCACAGGAGTCTTATCCCCCTCACCTTTTATCAGCCCCATCCAGCAGACAGTTCAGAAACAACTCAGTGGAGAGTCTACCTTTCCCCATACCCTCTGGAACTAGGTTCCCTATTGAAAGCTTGTAAGCCAGTCACTTCTTGCCTTTGTAGCCCCCCATTTTGGGTAGCCAATGTCTAACTTCCCCATCCTTGTCGACCCTGTATGCCAAGGGGGTGGGAATGTAAAGATTTGTTTGCTCCTTTGCTATACTGCATCCACAAGCATAGGTCAAGTTCATTCAATTGTAGTGGGTTACTCATTTTTTCCTTTTCTTTCTTCCTCTAGTCGTGTTCTGCTCATCCAGCCATTGATGCCAGGTCAAATGGGTACTATCTGTAAGTGTGGGTGTTCTTGTGCATCTCCCCTCACTTCATATCAGCTGAACGCTTCACACTCTGCTCTAGTCTTCTGGGGCCATGTCCCTGCTCCTGGGCCCAGGAGTCCCCAGGTCTCATCATACTGCTGGCCAACCAGGTCTCAATCCAGGTTAACAGGAGTCTATAGCATGTGGTCGGACTTAGCTCACAACTTCAGTGCTGTTTTTCTCCCACTGCCCCTTATTGGTGACCAACGTGGTCAGCAGCAAGACCTATGCCTGTTCGTGTATTCCATGTGAGTCTCAGTCTTGGAAGGGGGTTTGCCTTGAGAGGACCTGACCACTTGCTTTGATGGCTCCCAGGGGAACAACTTCTTGTTCTTGTAGTAGTCAATTAGACTGCTGCTATTGTTGTGGATGTTTCCTCCTAGTCTTTCTTTCAAGAAGTATCTTCTGTTCTTCTAGCTGCTCCAGGTTGGTCTGCTTGTTCTTTTAAGTGGAAATTTCCCACCTCAGAAGATTCTGGATGTCACCCTCTGACAACATTGTGAAGTATGAGTATTCTGGAACAGTTACTTGTGTTCATGATGAATCTGTACCTGGACCAAGAGGCAGTTGTTAGAACAGAACATGGAAACACTGAATGGTTTAAAATTAAGAAAAGTGTGTGACGAGGTTGTATTCTTTCACCATATTTATTCAACCTGTATGCTGAGCAAATAATCCGAGAATCTATGTTCTATGAAGAAAAACATGGTGTCAGGATTGGAGGAAGACTCATTAACAACCTGTGATATGCAGATGATACAACTTTGCTTGCTGAAAGTGAA
>NW_006408525.1:30020906-30022396 GCF_000296735.1 Chrysochloris asiatica
CGGGCAGTGTTTCATTCTTCTGTGCATAAGGTCACTATGAGTCAGTTCCGACTTGATGGCACCTAACAACAACAATGACTTCTCTAATAACATAGACTCGCTGCCTGGTAAAGTTCTTACTTTTAGCTATTGTTGTCAATTTGATCCCATATAGGTAGTTATTAAAAGAGCACAATCTTCAACACAGACCTTTTTACTAGTTAACCAAGCTATTGTTTAGTTTTAAGAAGACTCCAGGGGATATTTTTGGTTTTAGGTTTAAAGATGATCTCAGGGTGATTGTTTCAGAGGTTCGTTCACCCTCCATGGCTCCAGGAATTCTAGAGTTCTTGAGAATTTGAAACTCTTAGTTTCATTTCTCCCCTTTTGATCAGGATTCTTCTGTGGATCTTTGATCAAAATGTCCCATAGTGGTAGCCTGGCACCATCTAGGTCTGGTCTCATGGTAGAGGAGGCAGTTGTTCACGAAAAATCCACATTCCAGTTTCTCCTCCTATTCCTGACTCCTGTTGTCTCAGGTGAACAGAGCACAGTTGCTCTGCCTTGGATGACCACTTGCAAGCTTTTAAGACTCCAGGCACTAAACATGTTATTAAAGCAATTAATTGGACTGTTCCTTAAAACCATGACCCTAACCCTCCTAACCAAGGAATCAAATCCCACGAGGTGTTTGTACATAACAGTCCCAGCAGTTATTCTTCTGTTCTTGCTATAAATAAATGTATATTGAGCACACAGATTTTTCCAATTCAACTTTTTACAGGTATACAACTTATTGACAGCACTTAAGAACATTAGCTGTGCAACCCCACCCTTAAAGCTATTTTTCCATCACCATAAACCCAAACTCCGAACTCCATAAGCAATAACCCCCACTTCCCCCCTACCTCCCATCTCCAGTAATCACTAATTAAAAACTTTGGTCCTATAGAATCAGGAAGCCCAGCAGCAAGGTCCCCGAAGCGGAGAGAACATACATTTCTTCTTCGGTGCAGGAGGGCTTCTGACTGGGATCGCTCTCTACCGTGTAGGCCTCTACCATGCAGATATCTCTGCTGCTCCTGGCCAGCATAGTAACTCACTTAGCTATTCTTCTCCTAGAAGCAGCTTTCTGCCATCGCCACCAGCTCTGCTGCTTGGTCCCTTTCAGTCCTTTTGCTGCCTGCCATTTGCCAGCAGGCCTCATCCTGGCCTCTTGTTGTATTGTTGTTGTTGCTGTTGTTAGGTGCCATCGAATCATTTCCAACTCATAGCAACCCTATGCACAACAGAACAAAACACTGCCCAGTTCTGTAGCATCAACATAAAATTGTTGGTATGCTTAAGCCCATTGCTTCTGCCACTGTGCCAATTCATTTTGTTGGGGATCTTCTTTTTTGCTGACCCTCCACTTTATCAAGCATGATGTTATCTCCAGGAACTGGTCCCTCCTGATAATATGTCCCAAGTCATCCTGGCTTCTAAGGAGCACTCCAACTGTACTTCTTCCA
>NW_006408525.1:30023724-30025775 GCF_000296735.1 Chrysochloris asiatica
CCTAGGGTCCTCTGTTTTTGGACTGTAAGATTAACCACTCCCCTGTTTTTGTTATAAAACCTCTACATTTACAATTGTGACAGTAGCAATTAGTCATGATAACAATTATTCACTATTGAATTATACAAATCTTATCCCCATCTCTTTTCAACAGACCCATCTATTCAAGATGAAAACTATTCAGTGGGGACTCTTTCTCCCCACCCCAAAACTCTTAAACTAAACTCCCTCTTGAAACCTTGTTAGCCAGTCACTTCGTGCCTTTATTGCCTCCTCATTTTAGATAGCCAATGTCTAAGTTGCCCATCCATATCTACCCGGTGTACAGAAGGGATAGCATTGATACTTGTGAAGACTCCTTCCCTCCCTGTCTCAGTGACTTTTTAATGTATTAATATCGAATTGTGCTTAAAGCAAAATAAAATTTAATTGTTCTTAACATAGTAAGTAGAGGGGAGATGGAAGGAAGAGGAGAGGGAAAGCGGAAAAGGAGAAGAGAGAGAAGTAGAAAGACATACGTAATTCTTAGAAGGATTTTTGCAAGGGGGTTGGGCTCTGGGCTCACCTCTGCCAACCTCTGCCCACCCAGTGCTACTCTCCCTACACTGGAGCCAAAACCCACCTTGGTATCAGGTTGAAGACCAGGGTCCCACAGCAAATACAGACAGGAGGGGAGGGTGGAAGGGGATTTGCAGAGAACCTAAAGAGTTGCAAGTTTTCCCAGTAACGAGGGATGCTGGGACTAGATGTGGGTGCAGGAGTGAACATGTCTGTGCGGATTACAGGCCATGAGTTATTTCCTTGTAAGCACACCTGAAAAGGACAAAGGTCAAGGCACTACTTGCCAGGCAGGGCAGGGTGAGGACAGGCAGGAAAACAGCATGGGTCCTGGGAACCACAAAACCTGACAGAAGGGGGCTGAGAAGCACACAGGGAGGGAGGCAAAGGAGGACCAACTCCTTGATGTCAAATCTCTTTGCCCTCTTTAGTCTTCCTCTCACAAAATGATGTTCCACTGGTGCTGAAGGAGAATGCACTAGACTGGAAGGTCGATTTGAACCACAAGGTCAATGGTTCAAACTCACTAGCCACTCCTTGGAAACCCTATACAGGGTTGCTATGAGTCAGAACTGACTCCACAGCACTTAACAAGAGCAACAAACAGTAGAAATCAGAGGGAAGGCGATTACTATTATTTTTTAACTTATTGTGAATTGAGTGAAGGTTTACAGAGTGGATCATCAGTTTTATATTCAGCAAATCATATACTTTGTTTCAGGGAAGGGGCAATTCTTGAATTTCCAGGTGTAAGAACACCAAAGGTGTTCTTTTTTTTCTTTGAAAAAAATAGTGTATTGTTGAGAATACACACAACAAACACACACTAATTCAGCAATTTCTGTGCATAAATCCATGACATTGAGCACATTGAGTAAATAGTATGACCTTTCTCACCCTCCGTCATGAGCATCAATTCACTGCCCTCTAAGGTTTCTATTTAATATTTCAAGTTGCTGTAGTCAATTTCATCCCATATAGATAGTTCTGAAAAGAACACAATGCACAATTCTTTGCTAATTAAAGATGCACCTGACTAAAGCCTTTTCAATTGCCTCATATACATGTGAAAGTCAGACTGTGAATAAAGAAGACTGTAGGAGAATCAGTGCATTTGAATTATGGTGTTGAAGAAGAATACAGAAAGTACCATGGACTGCCAGAACAAATAAATCTATGTTGGAAGAAGTACAGCCAGACTATTCCTTAGAACTAAGGGTTGTGAGAGTTTGTCTTTCACTTTGGACAAGTTGTCAGAAAGGACCTATCCCTGGAGATGAACATCGTGCTTGGTAAAGTGGAGGGTCAGCAAAAAAGAGGGCGACCCTTAATGAGATGGATTGACTTCGTGGGAGAAACATATAGGCTCAAACAATTGTGAAGATGGTGCAGGTCCAAACAGCGGTTTTTTTGTTTTTAGGGTTTTTTTCATTGTGGATTGAGTGAAAGTTTACAGGGCAGATCATCAGTTTTACATTCAACAAATCATACAC
>NW_006408525.1:30040834-30060455 GCF_000296735.1 Chrysochloris asiatica
ATTGTCTCTTATGCTGTCTAAAGAAGGTATTTGAAATGAACAAATCATTTATTTTGCAGAATTCTATCATGTGCTATCCAGCATCATTTCTATCACCAAGACCATATTTTCCAGCTACTGATCCTTCTCCTTTGTTCCTGACCTTTGCATTCCAATCACCAGTAATGATCACTACATCTTGATTGCATGTTTGATCAATTTCAGATTGAAGAAGTTGGTAGAATTCTTTTATTTCATCCTCACTGGCTTTAGTGGTTGATACATAAATTTGAATAATAGTAGTATTAACTGGTCTTCCCTATAGGCACATGGATATTACCCTATCACAGACAGCATTGTACCTCATGACTGATCTGGATATGTTCTTTTTGACAATGAACACAACACCATTCCTCTTCATTTTGTCATTCCTGGCATAGTAAACCATGTAGTTTACTTTAGAGAAATGCAAATCAAAACAACCATGAGATATCTTACACCAGCATTAACAGCAAAGTTAAAAAACAACAACAACAACTCCAAAACAGAAAACAACAAATGCTGGTGAGGGTGTGGAGAGACTGGGACTCTCCTACATTGCTGGAAGACTATAAAATGGTTCAAGCACTGTGGGAAACAGGATGACACTTTCTCAGAGAGTTGGAAACAGCAATACCTTATGACCCAGAAGTCCCTCTACTGAAGAAATATAAACCAGGACACCAATGGTCATAGTAGCACTATTCTCAACAGCAAATAGATGGAGACAGCCTAAATATCCATCAATGGAAGAATAGATTAACAAACTTCAGTATATACAATGGAATACTATTCAGTACTGAAAAAGAACGAATCTGTAAACACATCACAGCATGGGTGAAGCTGGAGGACATTATGCTGAGTGAAATTAGTTAATCACAAAAGGACAAAAATTGTCTGAGACCATTATTATAAAAGCTTAAGAAAAAGTTTCCATACTAAAAGAAATGTCCTTTGATTGTTACCAGGGTTGAGAGGGAGAGGAGAGTAATTCACTGACTACAAGGTAGACAAATGTTAGCTCCGGTGATGGGGAGGGCGATATACAAGTAGGGATAGGGCAATATAAAAGAAAAGGAAGGGTGGCAGAAGAATAATGAAGACAGGTGAAGACACAGGGAGGTATGCATGTGTTAAAGTGGATAGAGGTGAATAGTGATATATACACCATCTTGGAACAACAGTGTTCTATGTGTAGATGTGTGGATTGAGACATAGGCTGAAGGAGTAAGGGAAGAAGAGTGGGATATATAGATATTTACACACAGCACACACATATGATTTTGAAAGAAGGTATTTGTACCTGAGTATTTACCTTTCATGTAAACACAACTAGGAACATACAGCATACAGCAGACAAAATGATGAAAAATTCCTAGATATTATCAAACATCTTAAGGCAATGAGTTGATGGGCCTGAGGACTTTGGACCATCTCAAGGGATACCATCTCAATTGACCTAACAGTCCACAAAGACAATGTTCTACATTCTGCTTGGCTGAGTAGCATCTGGGATCTTGAAAGCTCATGAGTGGCTGTCTAAGGTGCAGCTACTGGTCTCTCCATGTGTGGAAGAAAGAAAAGTGATGAGAATTGAAGAGGCTTAGAATCAATGAGTCTGACGGACTAATGGAACATGTGAATATCAGTCTCCACAACTATGAGACCATAAGAACTAGACTGTGTCTGGTTACTGTCCTGAAAGGGATCACAATAAAGGGCCCTGGGTAGAGTGGGAGAAAACGCAGAACAAAACTCAAAGTTATTTAATAATAATAATATTTTAAAAACTGGGTTTACTAATCAGAAAGAGATTGGGAGAACCTGAAACTATGGCCCTCTACCTTCAGGTCTGGGAAGGAACTCACCCTTGTGGCCCAATTTTCAGCCAAGCTAGATAGGTTTACTGTAACAAGGCATACTCACCAAGGAATGATCATTCAAAATCAAAAGGAAAACAGTTTCTTAAGGACAAAGTGGAAAATGGCTAAGAAGGTGGGTAGAATGCAAATAGGAACCACAGGGAGGAAGCAAGATAACTGTTGTTGCATGGAGGGGATTGTAAACATGGAGGTGAAACACAGTGTATGATTTTTTAAATGTAAAACTGATGGTCTTATCTGTAAACCCTTCACTCAATTCACAATTAAAAAAAAAAGATAATGAAATTTTTCCATGATAGAAAAAAAGGTACTCCACAAGACCATAGGTGGAATCCTGATCCCCATCCAGAATCATCTGAGGTGGGAAATTTCCACTTGAAAGAATAAGCAGACTAGCCTGGAGCAGCTGGAAGAACAGAAGATACTTCTTGAAAGAAAGAGCAGCAGGAAAAATAAAAAACAGTAACAGTAGTCCAATTGACTACTATAAGCACAAGCAAGTTGTTCCCCTGGGAGCCATCAAAGCAAGTGGTCAGGTCCTGTCAAGGCAAACCCCCTTCCAAGACTGAAACTCAAGTGGAATACACGAGCAGGCATGTGGTCTTGCTGCTGACCACGTTGGTCACCGATAAGGGGCAGTGGGGGAAAAACAGCAATGAAGTTGTGAGCTAAGTCTGACCACATTCAATAGACTCCTGTTAACCTGGATTGAGACCTGGTTGGCCAGCAGTATGACGAGACCTGGGGACTCCTGGGCCCAGGGGCAGGGACATGGCCCCAGAGGACTAGAGTGGAGTATGAAGCATTCAGCTGATATGAAGTGAGGGGAGATGCACAAGAACTTCCACACTTGCAGATAGTACCCATTTGACCTGGCATCAATGGCTGGATGATCAGAACACAACTAGAAGAAGAAAGAAGAGGTTAAAAAAACGAGTAACCCACTACAATCGAATGAACTTGACCTATGCTTGTGGATGTAGTATGACAAAGAAGCGAACAAATTTTACAGTGAGGAACATTCCCACTCCCTTGATACACAGGGTCGACAAGGATGGGGAACTTAGATATTGGCTAGCCAAAATGGGGGGCTACAAAAGCAAGAAGTGACTGGCTTACAAGCTTTCAATAGGGAACCTAGTTCCAGAGGGTATGGGGAAAGGTAGAATCTCCACTAAATTGTTTCCAACCTGTCTGGATGGGTTTGATAAAAGGTGAGGGGGATAAGACTCCTGTGGTTCCACAGAGAATGATTGCTATTAGGTCTGACAGTGAGTGTTGGACAGGTAAATGTAAATGTTTTGTAACAAAAGGAGGGGAGCGGCTGATTTTGCAGTCCAGGAGCGGAGATCCCTGGAACCATCAAAGGAGAAAAGCAAAGTGCAGGACCCTGTCCAGAGAGGCAGTGACACTAGGGACGGAGGCAGAGGGGATGATGTAAACAGAAGGAGCGGCTAGGGACTCTGGACTCAGGGAGGGAGAGAGGCTGTGTGCTGGCAGCCAGGGGGCAGGCGTGCAGGGCATACTCTGGTTGTTTGATGATGCATGCAGGGGATTGTAATCATAGCAATGAAATAAAATACGATAGGATGAATGTAAAGATAATGTCCTTCCATGTAAACTAACACATAATTAATTCACAATAAAAACTTTTTTAAAAAAAAGGTGCTCCAAATTCAGAATTAATCTCTTCTTCCTCACCCTCTGGCAAAGCTACTGTTGTTGTTATTGTTGTTAGGTGTCATCAAGTTACCTATACACAACAGGATGAAACACTGTTGGGTCCTGCTACATCCTCACAATTGATGCTATGTTTGAGCCCACTGTTGCTGCAACTGTGTCAATTCATCTTTCTCACTGACTCTTCACTTTACCAAGCATGATGCCCTTCTCCAGGGGCTGATCCCTCCTGATATGCCCAAAGAATGAAAGAGGAAGTCTCCCCATACTCACTTCTAAGAAATACTCGGGCTGTAATTTTTCCAAGACAGATTTGTTTGTTCATCTGGCAGTCCAGGGAACTTTCAACATTCTTTGCCTACACCATAATCAAAATGCTTCGATTCTTCTATGTTCTTGCTTATTCAGTGTCCAAATTTCACATGCATATATGGCAACTGAAAATACCGTGAGTTGAGTCAGGTGCACCTTAGGCCTCAAACTGACACTTTTGCTCTTGAACACTTTAAAGGGGTCTTTTGCAGTAGATTTACCTAGTGCAATACGTAGTTTGATTTCTTGACTGCTGCTTCCATGAGTGTTGATTGTGGATCCAAGCAAAATGAAGTCTTTGACAATTTCAGTCTTTTCGCCGTTTATCATGTTGCTAATTATTGCCCTGGTGTGACCCTGTGGGCTAATGTGTCAAACTGCAAAGTTGTTTGAACTGCAAGGTTGGTGGTTCAGGCTCACCAGCTGCTCCTTGGAAACGCTATACAGGGTCGCTATGGGTCAGAATTGACTCAACAGCACTTAACAACAACTTATTGACTCAGTTGTGAAGATTTTTGTTTTCTTTATATTGTGGTGCAATCCATATTGAAGGCTGTGGTGTTTGGTATTTATAAGTAAGTAAGTATTTTAAATCCTCTTTGCTTTTAGCTGCTATCATGTGCCATCGAGTTGGTTCTGACTCATAGTGACCCTGTCTAGGGTTTCTGAGAAGCGGCTGGTGAGCTTAAACCACCGATCTTGCAGTGCAAACCAACCAAGGCAGCGCAGAGCATTAACGCACAGCCACATCAGGACTCCCTTGATGTATGTACAGATTCCTAATGAACACACGCATTCTGGAATTTCCATTCTTTGCAATGTTAACCATACTTTCCTATGATCCACACAGTTGAATGCCATTGTGTAGGCAATAAAGCAGAAATAAACAAGCAAACCTTCTCTCTCTCCCTTATTCACATCTTACAGCACCTGGCATGTGACCTTGTACCTTAAAATAGATTTATTTTAAGTCTGTCTCTCCTCCCTATCCTCAGGCCGCCCCTGATCATTTTGACAATAGGCCTGGGGCTGCTTATCCTTGTGCACACAACCTCATCAATCCTCAGTATGGCCTGAATGCCTAGCATTCAATTGTTGCCAAGTGCCTCAGTTTCGACTCCAAGTGACCCTGTATAGAGTTTTCTAGGAATGGCTGGTGAGTTTGAACTGGTTCAAACCGACCTTGAGGTCCAGTGCTTATCCTAATAGCATTTGTTTTTTGTTAAGTGCCGAGTAGGTACGGTACTGACTCATAGGGACCCTATGCACAACAGAACGAAACACTGCCAGATCCTGGGCCAACCTCACAGTGATTGCTTTTTGAGCCCATTGATCCCATTAAATTTAAAAATTAAAATTCTATTATATAGCATTTAATAGAAGGATGAAAATTGTCCTAAATCCACACTGTCGACATTCTGTAAAAGCCTTGAAGTTTTAACTAATCCCCTGAGGAGCAGCCACCTAGGCTGTTAATGTCCCTAGACAAAGCACTGCTTCGTCTAGGGCAATTGTTACAGGTGGCTACAGGAGGTGTGGAGGGAGGGAGACTTCCAGGCGCGCACGGGACTCCAGTGGGAGGAGGGCCAGAGAGTCACATGATTCTTCAATCACATGATCCCAAGGAATGGGGAGGAGAGGAAAGAGAGGAAAGGGGAGTTGGTTTGGAAAGAAACACAGTATTCTCTACAGGCCCCGCCTTCACATCGACAAGTAACCAGTGAGGGAGAGGCATCCCGGCCCATGGCCAATGGACACTGAGGTGGGCGGGCCTTCGGGCTTGATAGCTTCTAGTCGGTGAATTGACCGACTGCTGCTTCCAGGCTTCCAGGGAGTGCGGACCTAGAAGCAGGTAAGACCATGCAATCCTTGCGCCTGTTCTTTCCCAGGGATCTTACTAGAAACGAGTGAGCTTGAGGTTTTCTTGGAGTCTCAGCTGGGAGGCAAGAGGAGATTCACGTCCAGAAACTCCTTTGAGTGTTTCTGATGCACTGGAAGGAATTTAAAGCGAGAATAAGCAGTAACGCTAGGAGCTCTGGTAGCGTAGTGGTTACGAATCGGGCTGCTAACCTCAGGGTCAGCTGTTCCGCGGAAGAAAGATGAGGCTTTCTGCTCCCGGAGAGATGTACAGCCTCGGAAACCCTGTACAGGGTCACCGTGAGTCAGAACCGACTCCACCGCACATAACCACCACCACCACCAAGCAGTCACGCTAGTGACTGCATTCGAACGGGGCTCTCTCCGCGCCAGGGTCTTCGGAAGCTGAATCCCTTCTCCTAAAGCAAGATCCACCCCATTCTGGAGGCAGCCTCGCCTCTGTTGACAGGAGCCGGCTCCTTCTTCTTCTGGTGGTGATGTTGGGGCGAGCGAGGGCAGTGATGGTCCCTGGGCTGCTGGGAATGGTAGAGTCGTCCCCCTCTGGTCCGGTGCTCAGAGGGGCAGGGAGCGAGCATTAAGACTTGGCTACCTCAAAGGTAGTAGAGACTTGGGAGTGTGACCGATCCCTTGGGTCGTGTCCGGCCCTTCCTTATTTCCTCTTGTCGGCTGGGATGAGCTAGCTTCCGCCTTTTCCAGCCACTTTTTCCTTCTCAGTTGCTCACCTTTGGGGACTCTCTCTCTTGGTCACTTGGAGTTGGGGGTTGCCCCCTAGTGGAAGACGACGGAGCTGTGGGCTTTCTGCTGTAGAAGTGTAGGCTGGGGCTGAGAGACACCTGCTCAGAATCCTACTGAGGAGCAGGCAGCCAGAGAGGAACTGGGTTCCTCCGCCTCCTCGTGAGGTCAGCACCTATGTATTCCGCGGAAGCTCGGGCACTATGTACTCCCTAACCTCAGGATGGAGCCCAGGTGTGATGCTATAGGATAAGCACTGGACTGCTAACCACAGGGTCCGCGGTTCAGACCCACCAGCCACTCCTTAGAAACTCCATACAGGGTCGCTATGAGTCGGAACCGACTCAGTGGCACTTAACAACCACCACCGTCTCAGGATACACAGGTAGGAAAAGGCACAAAAATCACGGGGGCCAGACCAGTCATGACTGTGTGCAGACAGGCCCCGTTTCTGACATCTGTCAGCCAGGGCGGCTAGAAAGGCTTTGAGAGGAGAGGAGTGAGGACACGCACTCACTGAGCGGGTGCAGCAACTAGAGATGGAGGAGGGGGAGAGAGGTACCAGCCTTCCGCCAAATCTGGCCCAGAAATGGCCTTAAAGGGTAGGGCTGTTGGAGGGAGGGAGCCCCTGAGGAAGTGGCCGAGTGGAATTTTCTGACCCATTCAACTTTTTGTCTCACAATCCGGGTGACAGTTCTAGGACTAGGACCCAGCTCAGTTAATTTGTTTTTTCCCCCTGCCCTGTCCACCTACTCAGGAAATGTCTCTGTTCCCCTCCCTCTGCTTGGGTCCAGCTCCCTGTCTGGGGCTATGTGGGATGGGATGGGGGGTGTCCATTCCTGGGCTTTGCCCAGGGTGCCACTTAAAACCTAAACTCAGGTCCAGTAAACTTTGGAGCCATCAAAGCCTGTCATCGCCATGACATGATGTATGACGGAGGCAAGCTACTCAAATCTCATAGCCTCAGTTTCCTCCTTTGAAAACTCAAGATAATAATATTTACTTGGGGTGGTTGGTCCAAAGAGAAAATAAGATAGAATGAATGTTGTAATTGGCTCCCAAGGGGCTCAACCTCCCAAACACCTGCCAAGCCTACCCCTGTTGCTAATTCTGCCTGCTGAGGTTGAAGACAGAGTTTAGGAAGTGAGAGGCTTCGTTCCTCTTACTGACTCATATAGGCAGATAGAGGGCTGGGAGGCCCTTGTGGGTCCCATGTGGTCTTGATCTTTGAGTGTGGTTTAATTTCGCCTCTCAGGGAAAGGGAAAGGTGGGGCAGGGAATTTGCATGTTTGGGGAGTCTGAAAGAGCCCCCGTGATGTTGGGGGCCTCAAAGTACATGTGTTTCCAGCCTTGGTCTCCCTTCATGGGGGTAAAGAGCAGTCAGCTGGCCTCTGAGGAAGAGAGCCCTGAGGCTACTGTCTACCAACTTCCCTTTTCACAACTTTCTCAGACCCATGGTTTCTCATGTTATGAGAACCACCCCCCTAAACCGAAGCAGGACATACATATGCGCATACCACCAGGAAGGGGCTTGTTAGGAGGGGGAGCCTGGATGCCCATCCCACGTCCCTAGTGGCCCATGTTCTCACAGATGAGCCCCACAAAACCCACAACTCCTCTCGACAGTCACATGCATGCACCTCTACCCAGTCACTAACATTGTCACTCATGTTAACATTCACGATCATGGGGATATGCACCCTGGTGCGTGTGACTCACGCACACAGGAGACATGCAGACACGGAATCTCAGGCCCCGCAGCTTGCTTTCTAATCAGACAGGGAGTGCGGACCTTGGAGGTGCCATGGTTAAAGTGCTTCACTGCTAACCAAAGGTCAGCAGTTTAAACCCACCAGCTGCTCCATGGGACAAAGGATGTGGCTGTCTGCTTCTGTAAAGATTTCTAGCTTTGGAAACCCCCTGGGGCAGTTCTCCTCTGTCCTATAGGGTGGCTATGAATTGAATAGACTCTTGGGTAGTGGGTTTGGCTTTTGGACAGGGAGTTGTTGGGGAGTCTCAGGTAGGCCTCCTAGGCTTGGTTGAGTGGTTTCAGAATCCAGGATGGCTGGCATGGGCTCAAGGTGTTACAAATGCTCGTTGATATTTTGCAGGCAGACCATGTGGACCCTGGTGAGCTGGGTGGCCTTGATGGCAGCACTGGTGGCTGGAAGACAATGTCCAGATGGTCAGTTCTGCTCTGAGGACTGCTGCCTGGATCCAGGAGGAGACAGCTACAGCTGCTGCAACCCCATTCTGGTGAACACCCCTTAGCCCAGGCAGGAGCTGGGAGCCTAGGTTTCCTAGTGGCCTCCTTGGATTGGCCTGAGGAGGAGGTTAGACCTGGCCACTCTGGTTTATCCTCATCCGTCTCTCTCCAGGACAAATGGCCCTCTTTGCCCACAGCATGGAGCAGGCTTCTGGGCACACCCTGCCAGACTGATGCCCACTGCTCTGCTGGCTCCTCCTGCCTGCTCACTGTCTCTGGAACCTCTCGCTGCTGTCCGTTCCCAGAGGTGAGAATGCTGCTAGCTCAGTGAGCAGGCCAAGGCCTGCATGTTCACTATCCTATCCTCTCCTGGCCCAGACCTTGTGACACAGGTTTCTCTGTCCAACAGGCCATATCTTGTGGGGATGGACACCATTGCTGCCCCCGGGGCTTCCACTGCAGTGCTGATGGGCGGTCCTGCTTCCGCAGACAAGGTGCAGTGGGGCTGGGGGTACATGGAGCTGACAGGAGCCCTTCCACCCGAGTGACACCTGATTCCTCTGTATGGCATGTGTACTGAGCAACCCTGATCTGGACACAGTGCAGCACTGGGGCCAGGAGGGAACCCGGGACTCCAGGCCCCTGGCCCAGACCTTGGTAGAGGCCAAGCAGTCAGTACTGAACAGCACAAGATTGCCAGTGGAGGCCCTTACCCCATGCCATCTTGCTGGGGCAAGGACTGACTTGGGGAGGCAGCGGGTTAGAGGGGCTGGGAGGTCATTGTGCCTCAGTACCCTGGCAAGCTGGTTTGCAGCCTTGATGCCACTAGTTCTTTGATATTTTGGGGATAACGATTTTGTTGTCCACAGATGCCAACCCATTGGGTGCTGTCTTGTGCCCTGATAGCCAGTTTGAATGCCCAGACTCCACCACATGCTGCATTATGCTTGATGGCTCCTGGGGCTGTTGCCCCATGCCCCAGGTAGGGCTTTAGGGAGAGGGGGTGGGGCATGGGGCAGAGCAAGGGACTGGAGGGGGCGGGGCAAAGACAAGTCAAGACCTTCTCTTCCCAGGCTACTTGCTGTGAAGACAAGATGCATTGCTGTCCTCATGGAGCGTCCTGTGACCTGGCTCAGGCCCAGTGCCTCTCGCCCACAGGCACCCATCCCCTGGCCAAGAAGACCCCTGCACAAAGGACTAATAGGACAGGTCAGGGAGTAGGCAAGGAGCCCTGGGGATGCACTGTCTAAGTCCTCAACTGCTAACTGAGAGGTTGGTGGTTTAAACCCACCAGCCACTCCTTGGGAGAAAGATGTGGCAGTCTGCTTCTGTAAAGATTACAACCCTAGAAAGCACTATGGGTCAGTTTCTCTCTGTCCTGTGGGGCAGCTCTAGGGACCGAGTCAGAATGGACTGGATGACAACGAGCAAGAGGGTGGGAGAGCATTGGGTTAGGGGTGAGGAGAGGCCTCACTGGCATCCCGCTGGAAAGAGCTTTCTCTTCTGCTGCTTCTCATCATCTTCCTCCTTCTAGTGACTCTGCCCAGTGCTGTCATGTGCCCCGATGCACGGTCCCAGTGCCCAGACGACTCGACCTGCTGTAAGCTGCCAAGTGGGAATTATGGCTGCTGTCCAATGCCCAATGTGAGTGAGGGGCACAGCCACCTGGCCTTGTGGAGACTTCAGGGTGTGGGGCCTACTGACTCAGAACTCATGCCACCCCTGGTGGGGGATTGGAGTAGTGCTAGCTGCCAGCATGGCTCTTCCTGGGACATAGTTAAGAATAGCTGTCCAAAGACCCACGCTGTTCCCACCTAGGCCGTCTGCTGCTCCGACCACGTGCACTGCTGCCCCCAGGATACTGTGTGTGACCTGATCCAGAATAAATGCCTGTCCAAGGACAGCGCCTCTGACCTCCTCACCAAGCTACCTGCGCACACAGGTACAGAGGCCGGAGCTCCACCAAGCTGTCCTGGGAACAGATGTGGGCTGGGGTGCTCATGGTGTGGAGGGGGGTCTGAGGTGGAAATGGTGTCCTCAGCTTATCAAAGCGAGGGAAGGATTGGCCCTCGGCTGGTCCACAGTGCCGTGCCGACCTATCCTCCCTGCTCGCCTCACAGTGCAGGATGTGAAATGTGACGATGAAGTGAGCTGTCCCGATGGCTACACCTGCTGTCGCCTCACCACAGGAAACTGGGGCTGCTGCCCTTTTGCCCAGGTACCCAGGGGTGCGGGATGGCCTGAGCAAAGGGTTGCAGCCAGCTAGGCTCCTGTGCCAAATGGCCCCCCCCTTCCACCCTAGGCTGTATGCTGTGAGGACCATGTACACTGCTGCCCAGCGGGCTTTAAATGTGACAAAGAGAAGGAGATATGTGATCAGAGGAACCACCAGGTGCCCTGGAGGAAGAAGACCCCTGCCCACCTCAGTCTACCAGCCCCTCAAGCCGTGGAGAGTGATGTGCCCTGCGATGACGTCACCAGCTGTCCATCTTTCAATACCTGCTGCAGACTTCCGTCGGGGGAGTGGGGCTGCTGCCCTATCCCAGAGGTGCAAGGGTAGAGGGGGCCCCAGTGTGGTGTGCCAGCTCTGTCAGAGTCCTCTCCAGCTGGAGGAACAGGGCAGTGTGAGAAACTAGGCACCCCGCTCCACCTAGCAGCACCTGAGACCACTCTCCTGTGCTCATCCTCTGTCCAGGCTGTTTGCTGCTCAGACCACCAGCACTGCTGCCCCCACGGCTTCACATGCACAGATGAGGGCCAATGTCAAAATGGGGATAAGACAGTGGCTGCATTGAAGAGGACGCCTGCTCGCCGGGCCTCCGTGTCCCACCTCAGAGATACCAGTTGTGACCAGCACACCAGCTGCCCTGTGGGGCAGACCTGCTGCCCCAGTCTGAGCAAGGGCTGGGCCTGTTGCCAGTTGCCTCACGTGAGTACCCACCTGTCTGCCCACGGGTAGGGAGCTCAGTCCTGGTGGGGTGGAGTGTAGGAGAGGACATTTTTGCTACTGTGACCCCACCCATGCACCTACCCACCCACCCAGGCTGTGTGCTGTGAGGATCGCCAGCACTGCTGCCCAAATGGGTACACCTGCAACGTGAAGGCCCGCACCTGTGAGAAGGCAATAGACTCTGCCCAGGTTGCCACCCGCCTGGTCCACGGTCCACACGTGGGGGACGTGGCATGTGGGGAGAGCCGCTTTTGTCATGATAACCAGACCTGCTGCCGAGACAGCCATGAAGGCTGGGCCTGCTGTCCCTACCGGCAGGTTTGTGCCACCTCCACCTTGGGGCTGGTTGAGGGCCTGGGCCAGGCTCTACTATGTCTGACTCTCATAACCCTTTCTGACCATCCAGGGCACCTGTTGTGCAGATCAACGGCACTGCTGTCCTGCTGGCTTCTACTGTGGGAGAAAGGGCGCCAAGTGTTGGCGCAGGGAGGTCCTGCCTTGGGACATCCCTGTGAGGGGACCAGCCCAGAGACAGCTGCTATGAGGAGAGACCAAGGACTGAAGGCACTTCATAGCCCTGAGGATCCTGCTTAGACAGTGTCCATTGCTCAGGCCTCCCAGAACCTCTCTCCCACCAAATTCTCCCTCTTCACCATAGGAGGTGGGGCTCAACCTAAGGCCTTCCCACCGGAAAGGGGGAACTTGTGGTACAAGCCATGATTAAAACTGCCGTCCTCCCCCAATTTCTGTGGACCCTGTGGCCAAGTGCTTGCCCTATCCACAGGTGGCGTGTGTATGTGTGTGTGCGCGCGTGTGCGTCCTTCAATAAAGTTTGTACACTTTATCAGTATCTCATTGGGCCACGTCTTCCTTCCCCAACTATCCCTCATCCAGGGCCAACCTCCACCTCCACCACCACCACCAGAGAAAGAGAAACAGTTAATCTCACCAGTTTTATATTTGCTGTTGCCCACCACGCCCTATCACATTACCCCTAGTCCCCAGAGCTGCCCCTGCCACCAGCCCTGTGACATTGCAGCCCAGGGATGGGCTAGTCAAACAAGCAGAACCCCCTCCCCTCCCAGGGGTCTACAGGGAATGCTCCCTCCCTTCCCAGCCCTCACACTAGCAGCTGGGGCGGGGTTGCCCCTCCTGCTTTCCCACATAGAGCTTTCTATGTACAGCCACATCTATACACGCTCCCCCCTCCCCCAGCCCTCCTCCCAGCACCTCCCAATGGGGGCCTGGGCCCCTCCCACCTCCCTCGGCCTGGAGGCCCATATAGGGTTTCCCCAGACATTACCCAGCACATACCACTGGACAGCTCCCCAAAGACCCCTGGGCACCTTTCCAGGGACGGGACTGGGGCCAATAACACCCCCCAACACATACAACACACAGGGTCCCGCACCCTGGGGTCAGGCCGGAAGCAGCATCAGGAGTTACCCCTATTTGACGTTGAACACCATAAGTGGACGCTCCTCCCGCCGCTGCCATGGGCTCTTCTTGTCACCGGCCTCATCGCCCACCTCTGCCCCCAGCTCATCCTCAGGGCTGGTGAGAGAGTCGCGCCGCAATTCGCTGGCGCTGCTGCGGGAACTGTCACCGCGGCTGCGGCCCCGCCCACGGGGCACGGTGGCCGCCCGGCCCTCGGGAGCCACCACCTCGTCCAGCAGCGGCGTCAGCGAGTTGTCCTCTGGAGAGCAGAGGCCCGTGCGGCTCTCGCTGCTGCTGGGCTCGGTGTCCTCGCTGAGTGCCAGGCGCGGAGGCGCGGGCGGTGGCGGCGGGGCGGCCGGTGGGGCGCGTTCCTCCCGCAGAGGCCTCCGGCGTGCAGGTCGTGCCTCGTGCACGTCGACGCCCGAGTCCAGGCTGGCATCCGTGCTGCGGCCCCCTCCGCCCGCCTGCAGGTCGATGTAGGAGTGGCGCACCTGCGAGTTGGAGCGCCCATCGAGAGACACAAACCATGCGCGCGGGTGCGGCTTCACGCCGAGTTCAAGCAGCTTCTTCTCGGTCAGCGCCTGAAGCTCCCCGTTGAGCTGCGCCATGGTGGACTCGTTGAAAAGCACAGGAATCGTGACTGAGCCGCTAACAGGCGCCGAGCGCCCGCTCCCCCAGCCCTCGCCGCCCCCCATGCCACCCTCGCACCCCGCGCCTGAGTGGCCCTGCATCAGCGGGCGCTGGGGGTCGGGCTGCGGGAAAGAGCGCGCTGGGCCGGGAGGCGGGCCCTCGAGCGTGGTGGGCTCCTCTCCAGTTCCTGCAGCGCCCGCCTCACCGCCAAGGCGCACGTAGTGTGCGGGGATCACCAGGGTGGGCATGACGTTGCGATAGACACTGTCCTTGAGGTGGTCGATGGAGCCACAGAAGATGAGCTGCCCTGCTTGGCTGAGTGATGGCGGTCGCGCCAGCTGGTCCACCGACTGGGACAGTAGAAAGTCGGGGGTCTTGCTCTCGGCCGCCCCCTTGTGGCTAAGGTAGTGGTCGAAGGATGGCGGCGGCGAGGGCGGTTCGTGCAGAAAGGCTGCAGCTCCGGACTGCCCCCGCCGGTATTCCTCCAATCCCGGTTCCAGCCCACTTGGGCCCTCCAGAGATCGGGCACCTTTCAGCCCGGCGCCCTCGCCTCCGCGGGCACCCGGAGGCTCGGCGGCCGGTCGGCTGGTGGGGCGTGGCTTAGCGCGGAAGAAATCGTCCCGGGAGGAGGCCAAATCTCGGGAGCTGGAAAAAGCCGAGTGGAGTGGACCTGGCGGTGGAGCCTCAGGGTCTCCTGATGAGGCGGGTTCCAGAGGCCCCCCACAGATGAGGTGGAGCTGGGACATGGAAGTGGCCTGGTCTCGTTTGTTACCGTCAGAAGGTCCGGTAAGCTGCAGCTTGCGATGCTGTTGCCTTGGCTTCAAGCAGCGCCTCCTGGAGAGGAAACGGCAGACAGAAACCCTCAAGAAAGGGGCATTTCCCTAGTCCGGAACTTGAAAGGAGAGGAATGAATATGGAGATGTCATTAAGAGCTCAGACCAGAACTGGAAGTGGTTTGCAGAGGCCCAGCCAGTGGCTGTGCTCATTTGGGTCCCCTATGAGCCAGGTCGCAGGAGAAGAATATCATGCTTGGTAAGGTGGAGGGTCAGAGAAAAAGAGGAAGATCCCCAGCAAGATGGATTGGCAAAGTGGCAGCATCAATGGACTCAAGCGTGGCAATGATAGTGAGGTTGGCCCAGGACTGGGCAGTGTTTCCTTCTGTTGTGCATAGGGTCGCTATGAGTCGGTACCGACTTGATGGCTCCTAACAACAACAACAACAGCAATGAGCCCTGGAGTCCTGGTGTGGCGCTGTGGGATAAAGCATTGGACCGCAGAGTCGATTTGAACCACAAGGCCAGCGGTTCAAACTCACCGGCCGCTCCATGGAAACCCTATGCAAGATTGCCATGAGTCAGAACCAACTACACGGCACTCAACAATAAGTAGGAGCCCTGGGGGAGTCCTAATGTGGCGCTGTAAGGTAAGCACTGGACTGCTAACCGAAAACCAAACCCACCAGCTGCTCCTCGGAAACCATAGGTTCGCTGTAAGTTAGAACCGATCAGTGGGCACTTAGCTATAACAACAAAATGGATATCTGGTGGTTCAGTGGTTAAGCACTGAGCTGCCAACCAAAATGTGGGCGATTGGAACTCACCCGCTGCTTTGTGAGAAAAAACCCTGGCAATCTGCTCCTGTAAAAATATATTGCCTAGAATATGCTCTATAGGGGCATTTCCACTTTATCATATAGGGGCACTATGAGTCGGAGGCAACTCCATGGCACATAATGGGTAAATGACATTCCTTCACTCATAGGAAGCTTGGTGAGACCCAGAAAAGAACTTGTAAATCAACTAACTGGGGGGTTGTGTCTGGCACAGGGGTCTCTGGGAGTTAGAGCTGGGCTGGTAGGAGCAGCGACAGTTGTCTCATGGGGGACTTGTCGGCAGGTTCTGCCTCCCTGGCCCCTTCTCTCTCAATCCACCAGAGCTTTTCAGGGCTTTGTACTTGTGGTTCATGTAAAAGCTGTAAGACTCTTACTAGTCAAGAGTTCTGGAGGGGAGGTGGGCAGAGGGCAGGCCTCAGACTGAGCCCTGGATGAGGAGGTGGGCAGAGGGCAGACCTCAGGCAGAGCCCTAGGTGAGGGGGTGCAGAGGCAGGCCTCAGGCAGAGCCCTAGATGGGAGTGGGGGACAGAGGGCAGGCCTTGGGCAGCTGGGGCCCAGGAGCCCGCATACTCACCGGCAGTAGTAGATAAGTAGACACAGCAGAATGAGCACCAGCAAGGCCAGAGCTGCCAGAATGGTGAGCAGGAAGATGGTGTGGTAGGTGCCAATGTCCTGGATGCCTGACGTGATGGTGACCAGCCCTGTGGCAGGTAAGGGCTTAGTGCTCCAGGTATAGACACCCTTCTGCCTTTCAGAAGGAGTCCACTCTCCCAGCCTTTCCTTCCCACCTGCTGCCCACCACCCCACCCCTGCTATCCCTACTCTCACCAGTCATGGGGGAAGCTATAGCAGCTGCCCAGTACCCCAGCTGGGAGGAGACGAAGGTCCAGTAGAGCTGCCGGCCTTCTTTCCGGATCACACCGGTGCCATTTCGTACCCACAGCCCTGGGAGGGGGGGAGGAGGGGTCATCAAACTCAATGTCTACCCATGTAAGGCCCACTTCCCCAAATTCTAGCACCTGGAACCCTTGAAACACTCACCACTTCTAGGGTCGAACCTCCAGGCTGGAATGCTGGTGCCTACAGCAAGGGCACGAGGCTCTGAGGGCACGGGCAGGGACAGATGAATGGGGACCGAGAGTGGCACCTCAGTCCCATTGCCTGTCAGCAAGTGCACGCTCACGGCAGCCAAGGGCATCAGCTCCAGCCAGGAGCCATTGCCTGGGGCAGGGGACACAAGAACTGAGGGCTAAGTTCTTGGAGGGGGCCCTCTGCCCTGCCCAGCACCTATCATACCTGAGCTGGAGGCCTCAGTGCCCAGGAAGGCAGGGAAAGCCCGCATTTCCTGTTGGGTGCTGGCAGGTGTGAGCGAGGCCCAGAGCTGGCTGTAGGTAGAACTGACAGGCAGGCAGGCTGGCCGGCACTGGAACTGTACCCAGGGCTGGGAGCGGGCACCTAGACAGAAAGAGGGACTGCACTGATCTGGCTAGGGGCAAGGTTCCCCAGGGACCAGCGCAGGAAGCAAATATCTATACAGAAAGGGAGCCATTGGGTCAGGCCATTTGGGAAGTCAAAGGAGGGTAGCATTTTGGAGAGAGAACTGGGCAATCATAGAACGTTAACCTAGAAGGAACCTGAAATCCAGTCCTGGCTGTGACTCTGAGCAACTTACTTGCCGTTTTAGAAACACTATTTCTTTATAAACCTATAAAACAATGAGGTTCTGGTCTCGATTATTGTTGTCATGGTAGGCATTGTGTTAGGTGCCGGGGGTATCAAAATGAATAAGACACAATTCCCTGCCTTCAAGTTCACAGTTGAGTGAATGCTGTCTACTACAGTATTCACTGGGGAGCGCAGTGGCGCTGTGGGATAACCACAAAATTAGCAGTTCAAGCCTACCAGCTGCTCCTCAGGAGAAAAGAGGAGACTTTCTGCTTCTGCAAAGATTTACAGCCTTGGAAACCCTATAGAGAGTAACTGTGAGTTCGAACCACTTAATAACAACAAAACAGTACTCACTAGGGCTTTCTTTAGTGATGAAAATGTTCTAGATCTGTGCTCGCCATTAGGATACCCACTAGACATATGTGGCTATGAAGGACCTGAAATGTGGCTAGTATGGCTAAGGAACTGAATTTCTAATTAACTTAAACTACTTGTATTTAAGGAGCTCTGGTAGCGTAGTGGTTACGAATCGGGCTGCGAACCTTAAGGTCAGCGGTTCGAAACTACCAGCCGCTCCGCGGGAGAAAGATGAGGCTTTCTACTCCTGTAAGGATTTACACCCTCGGAAACCCTGTACAGGGTCGCTATGGGTCGGAACCGACTCGACGGCACTTAACAACAACAACTTGTATTTAAATAGCCACATGCATTTAAACAACTTAGGTCTAGATTGTGTGTGTATATGTGTGTGTTAGGGGCAGGGGCAGAGGCAGACATATAAATAAAATTCCAATAGAATTTGATAATAAAAGCTAACATTTATTAAGTCTTATGATATGTTTGACACTGTTCTAAGCAGGTTATCTATATTAACCCCTTTAATCAGCCCAGCAACCACGGAGTCAAGTGGCTTTATTCTTAACCCCATTTTATAGACAGAAATTGAAGCAGAAGTTGAGTAACCTACCCAAGGTTACAAGCTTAAGGTCACAATTGTCAACCCAAGATTGAAGCCCAAGCAATCAGGCACCATAGCCCATTCCATCCTGCTTGCTATTAAGATGGAGGGGGTGCAAGGTGCAAGGGATGCTTGGTTCATGCAGCTCAAAAACGGACTTGTGGAGCTTTGAAGGATGAGACTCAGGCAGGAAAGAAAGCAAGCCTGGGAGAACCCCAGCAGGACTGGCCAGAGACATGACGAGGAGGTAGCGGGGAGGTGTTCAGGGACCTGCAAACAACAAGTAGGTGGGGGCTATGGACAGTGGCAGGCCCAGAGGGCGTTATCTGCTTTGTGAAGAAAGCTGGGCTCTACACTGAATGCCGTGGGAGCCATGGAGGGCTTATGTTTGGTGGTAACAAAATAGTTTAGTATTTTAGAAAGCTTCAAAGGCATTTTAGAAATCAGAGAGATGAAGGTGAGCAAACAAGTGGATATATATTTGGGAGGGAGTTCTTCCCACTCAAAATTCCACTGTGGCTCTCTAGCGGATAGGACAGTCTGCCCTCTGTCCTGTCTTCTCATCCAACCGACAGCAGGTGCTCTGGCTGCAGAGTCAGGCTGGAGCATTCCTGCACCCCCACTCTTCCCAGCCCCTTCACTGTCCTTCTACTTCTGCACTGTGATGAATCCCCCAGACCTTCCTCTCCAATGAAGGGGTCTTTGCTCCCTTTCAATTGTCCTACCCACAAAGTCTCACAGCTCTCTCCTCTAAATTCTCCAGCTTACTACACTCGCAGCTGAGGGGCTCTCAGTATTGAATGCATCGCCCTCTGCCCCACTGCCCTGCCTTCTCCATACTGATTTCAGGTTTATGATGATGTGTCTGCCTTCCTAGTTGTGGTGAAATCCACGAGGTAGGGAGGAGGTGTGTTCTCCCTTTCCATTGTTCCCTGGCACCACACACAATGCCTGGCCCAGTGGAGGTGTGGAATTAAGAATTCGCTGAGTGAAACTGAAAGTCCATGGGTGGACAAGGATCACTGCGGGATTGGTCCAGGCCTTGCACTTGGTGGTTGACAGTCACAATTTAAGAAATTACCTTTCATGGCCTTCAACAGCTAGGCACAGTAGATACGCAACTGAAGATAAAGGTGGCAGGGAGTGGGCTTCAAAAGGAGGGAATAAAGGGAGAGCAGAAACCAAAAGAAGCCCCGATAACAATAAACATTAATTGAGCACCTACTGTGCTAAATTCTTTACATGCTGTATGCCGTTGAATACTTACCACTATTAGATGACTAGGCACCATCCTTATCCACATCTTACAGATGAACAGAATATGGCTCAGAGAGGTAAGTGACTTGTCCGAGGTCACCCAGCTAATATGTGGAAGAACAGAGCTCTCTACACCCAGGTCAGAGGAAAGGAACAGGAGTTGGGCTTGGGGGGCAGGGAAGCCTTACCGGGAGAGCCCAGGAGGATGTGCACGAGGTCCTCATAGAGGATGAGGGTGGCTGGCCTCTCAGGGAGCAGGTAGAGGCTGACGGATGCATACACTACAGGAATGGTAGTGCATCAGCTCCAGAAAAGACGCTGCCTCCCCAGCCCAGGCGCTGCTGCTCTGAATCCCAGTGGCTTCATCCTTCCAAAGGCCCTGCTGCCTCCCCAGCCCAGG
>NW_006408525.1:30060555-30066302 GCF_000296735.1 Chrysochloris asiatica
CATCCTTCCAAAGGCCCTGCTGCCTCCCCAGCCCAGGCGCTGCTGCTCTGAATCCCAGTGGCTTCATCCTTCCAAAGGCCCTGCTGCCTCCCCAGTCCAGGCAGCAGCTGCTGAGGCCTGTCCCCTCCACCCACCCATCCCCCCAGGGACTATTTTGAGAAGGGGCTGTCAGAGGGTCAGCTGCTACCCGCCCACTCCACCTGCCCTTACACTTACGGGGCAGCTTGTCAACACGCCAGGGCACTGAGTTGGTGAGGAAGCCAGGGCGGGCAGCAGTGACCAGCACCCAGGTACCCAGGCGATAACTGAGAGGCAATGTGGCCACACCCTCAGAGTCCGTGGTGCCAGCAGCCAGCAGGGTCCGGTTCCCAAACACGTCCACTGAGGCCCGAGCCAGGGGCACCAGCTCCCCACTTATGTACACCTGCACCTTGATCAGGACCTCTGTGGGAAAGATGGGGTGAGGGGAGTAAGAAGGAGGGATGGGGAGAAAGAGAGCTAGTGGAGGCCTGAGATCAGAGGACAGGGGGTGGGCTGTGTCTGGGAGAGGCCGTGGGGCTGAGCTTACAGAAGGTATCATAATAAGAGTCAGCATTGTAGAGCATTAACACAGCACAGTGGCCTGTGAGGTGGGTATACTTCATCAAGTCTGGCCCACGAAGTAATAGTACATCTTACATTCAATGTCTCTATACAATAATCACTGGACTTTGAACCACAAAGTCGGCAGTTCAAGCCTACTAGCTGCTCCTTAGGAGACAGATGAGACTTTTTGCTTCTGCAAAGATGTACAGCCTCAGAAACCGTATCCAGGGTGGCTATGTATGAGTCAGAAACAACCTGAAGGCACTTAACAACAACAACTTACACTCAATGATGTCTTGAATTTGATAAAACAAGCTCTTAATCCCATTTTACAGAGTCCTGGTGTGGTGCTGCAGGTTAATGCGCTGGACTGCAAGGTCAGTTTGAACTGTAAGGTCGGCAGTTCAAGCTCACCAGCCGCTCCTCAGAAACCCTATACAGAGTCGCTATGGGTTGGAACCGGCTCGACAGCACTTACCAACAACAACATTCCCATTTTACAGATAAAGAGGCTCAAAGAGTTTAGATCCTTGCAGGCCAGGTACTATAGCGAAGTGATGAATCTAGGGTCCAAACTCAGCAGTTTGCCTCTAGAGCCCCCCACGCTTAACCAATGCACCCAACATGGCGGGTGTTAGGGGAGAGGACAAGGCCAGGAGGGCTGAGAAAGTGGAGAACCAGGGGCCTGAGGTGGAGCGGACCGAGGGCAGGACTTAGCCCTTCCCACAGGGAGACTAGAAGACTGGGCAAGACATGAAGTTCTCAGAAAAAAATTGAGAAAGGGGCACTAGGGAATTGGTCATTCCCATCATTCATTGGCTTCCCAAAATCACAAGCCTGTTTCATTCTTGGAGACTTGACCCAAACCCTACTGTACAGCCTGCCCCTGCCCAGCTGGTCAGCTAGTTGGTCACCATGGCAATGCCCTCATTCCTCCCTGGAGATGGGCAGAGAGTTGAGGCCCTGACAAGGGGAGGAAGTGTTGAATCAAGTCCAGAAACTGGTGCAGAGAGGGCTGGAATGGGAAACTCATCTATCTACCTGCCAGGATCACCGCTGTCCAGAGCGCCAGGCCAAGCCAGCCCAGCTGGGCACTAAGTTTACAGGTGTTCTGAGCTCAGATGGTATAAGCCAGGCCTTGAATTGTTCCCCCAGGAAGCCTCTCTGATCCAAAACACTTCCCATTTGCAGGGCTCCTCCTTCAAGAACATGTGTCACCCCTACCTGTTGGGCATAGGTGCGGGACCCAGAGGAGGCAGGTGGGGAGGGGGCTGGGTGCTGGACGCAAAACTTGTGCACAGTCCAGGTCCGGACTGAAGGTCTAGAGCCGAGCGAGAGCAGCAGGGTGCAAGGGAAGTCAGAGGGTCAGGGGGACTTTGGGCAGACTGGGTAGAGCTGACACTCCACATGGTAGGTATTTTATGTCAGATTCCAACCCCAGGGCCAGCACCACGCCTGACCCTGGCATTACATCCGACTGTGTCCCACTCCCCTGCAGAGCGGCACACACTCCAGACCCTCTCCCACTCTGCTTCTCCCTTCTCCCAGGAGCTGGCAGCCCCCTTCCTCCACCAACACCCCAAAGGAATTCTGAGAAGCTAGTGGGGCTGGGCCACTTCCCCCTCTCAACACACACACACACACACACACACACACACACACACACAAAGCAGCTGGACTAAGCAGCTGGGAGGAGGGGACCCAAGAGTGGTCATTTGAGGGAATGTCTTGGGTTCCAGGATCAGAACCTCAGATGAGAAGGGGCTTAGGGGACAAAACGGGGCGGGAGGTGGGGGGGCAGGTAAGGAGGCATTAGTGGAAAGCTGGGGAGATGTGCAGGGGAAGTGCTTGGTTCCCCCCCTTCCCCCTTTCTCTTAGACTGGGCGCCCAGCCAGGGGCCTAGGAGAACCCCCTATCCTGGCTTTATTCCAGCCAATCCTCTGGGCCCCCTCCCCTGGGGTGTAGAGGCCTGAGGGAGGGGCTTCTTTCCTACCTAGCCAAGTCTTCTCTTCCTCCTCAGAGAGGAGGGCAGACTGAGGCCAGGGGAGACCCTTCCCACTCCTCAAAGTCTGACATTCCACACATATTGGGCCTCTCCCAGCTTCAGCCTGGCCTCATTCCAGGAGGAAATCCGACCCCCTCCCTCCATCCGGATCCCACTTCCCTCATCCAGAACACCCCCTTTTCCTATTAGCTCCTTAGTAGGGGGTGGAGGTGGGGGAGGGCAGAGGTAGTAGGACAGTAGGCTAGGTGGAGGATGTATGATGGGTGGTGGGCGGAGGCTCCTGAGAGCCCAAGTAGCCAGCGTGGAGTGTGGTGGTCTTACCATCCCACCTTCCCCGCTGCAGAAGTGGGCCCCACCCCCACCTCACACACCCACCTGGACCCTGTGAGGAGCCCGGAGGTCTCCACTGAGAAGGAGAGGTGACATGAGGAAAGGACACAAGATGGGGCGGCCTGGGGCAGGAGTGACCAAAGGCCCGATGAACGGGGACCCAGGCACCTGCGCTCCCAGACGGCACTGCCCACAGTCGGCCAGCCAGCTCAGTATGGCTCCGAAACCCTGCCATGTGCCTTGAGCTAGAGATCACAATGTAACCCTTTATTCCAGACCCCCCCCACTACAGCCCCATCTCCATTATGGGCCCATCAGCATTTGTTGGGTGCACCCAAATTCTAAACCTGGGGGGCCACTGAGAGCTGTCAGGCTCTAGGGCAAAGAACCCCCCATTCGATCAGTCAATCCCGCCCACAGCCTCACCCACTCCCCCTTCTCCCCTCCCCCCTTCAAGCTCAGCGCTAGACGCCCAGCCCCCGTCCAGGCCTAGGGTAGCAGTCGAGGCGCGAGCCCCCACCCAGCCTGAGTCGGAAGCGAGGACCCCGCGGGGGGCTGCGATGCCGGTGCCCGCCCCAGCCCGCCTCTGGGCGGGTGTCTTTGCTAGACAATGGCTCAGGCAGCAGCGCCTCGAGGACCAGAAGGGAGAAAAACAAGGCGGGAGGGGGGGCGAGGGCGAGGAACCCGGGGACCCCCGCCCTCCCCGTTGTGAGTCCCGGAGATCCCAGCCCCAATAGGTCCCCCCCAGCCCACCTTCCTCCATAAACGCCCACCCCAGGTCGCCTAGCTCCCCCCACCCAAATCCGGAGAAGAGAATACCCCTAATTCACGAGCGCCGCGAAGACCGGGCTGGCAGGCGGGGGCCGGATCCGGGGGCGCAGGCCCGCGATCGTGGCCCCTCTGGACCTGGACTCACCCTGCGGGCTGAGGGACTCCGGCGGCGACTTGCCGGGAGCCCGGGAGGCGCCGCCGAGCAGTAGCCCCAGCAGCGGCAACAGCCGCGCTAGGACGCTGGGGCCACTCGGCGGTGGCATTGCGGGGCTCAGCCCGGCCCTAGCGGACCATGGCTCCCGCCCGGCGGCGCTAAACAGCCCCGCTCAGCCCCCGCGCCGCGCTGCGCCGCTCGGGCTCCCGCTCCGGCTGCAGCGCCCGCTCAGCGCAATTGTCTCGGCTCAGAGCTGCAGCCAGCGCCCCCTGCAGGTGGCGCCCCGCACCGCAGGGCCCCCCCCGGCACCGCCCCCTTCCGGCCCGGCTCCGCCCGCCGCTCCCAGCACTCCTGCCCCAAACATCCTAGCCTCAAACCCACCCTGTAGTCTGTGACTTGCCTTACTTCCACGCCCCGCCACCCGAGACTCAACTTTCAGACTCTTTGCTTACGCAAAGGAGCGTAGCGATCAGGATACCCTGCACAGGGTGTCCGAGCTCAAATGTGAGATTCAATGGCTGAGGACGAAGGAAGATATCTGGTTTGTGCTTCATGAAACCAGAAGTGATGGGATCATCGGAAAGACCCTAAAATTGGGGATGGGGGCGGGAGACAGAAGGATCAACTCTTTTTTTTTTTTTTTGATACAGTGACTCTTTATTCCTTTCATCATCTTCTTCTTTTTTTTAATGTTTTATTGTGAATTATGTGATAGTTTACATGGGAGAACATTAGTTTTACATTCATTCTATCCTATATCATCTTTTCATTGCCATGGTTACAATCCCCTCCAGGCATCATCAACTGACCAAAAGAAGGATCAACTCTTAAAACACACTCTCAAAAGTATATGGTTCACGAATATCGAAAAAGTGGAAGGTCTCTTTGGTCTACTGTCCTCTCCTCACCGCACACACTGCGTTGGGAACCAGACCTGGTTATTTGTCTTCCTTCTGCCTCTTATTTAAAACCATGGACATGTTACTTAGCCTCTGGTCCTCATCGTTCTTCCTGTAACATGGGGATTTTAATAATCCCTGCTACATGGAATTGTTGTAACATTATAGAGTTCAGCATTTGTCTGACTAGAGCATTGACTAACTAGATGGGGCTAGTGTTGGTCTAAGGTGAGGTTGGGCTCACCTGCACTCAGGTAACACGATCCATTGTTGGATACTCATAACGGATGAGGAAGTTATCCCAGAAGTCAACACAAACTTTATATATCTCTCACTGAGAATCACCCACTTACACATGATGCCACCACTCTGGCTTCATGAGCAACAAATCAGGTGTCTTCCTTGATCCTCAGCCATTGAACCCAACATTTGAGCTTGGAAACTCTATGTAGGGTCGCTATGAGTCAGAACTTCATAACAAACAAATAACAATTGGCCTGCCTCAACCCAGTTTGGTTCTCTTTTCTTCCAGCTCAGTATTTGTGGTTATCATCAACACTCAGCTCTGACATGGTCCAATCCTCACCTAATCTAGTCTCTCCTGGTTCTCTCATCTGTCATCTCTTTCCTTTGATGTCCAGGAAGGGCCTAATGCCCCAGAGGATAGCAGGCTTGCCTCCTGGTTGGGTCCCCTGGCTGGGTCTTCTTTTGTCAACAAAATCTTTTTAACAAAATTTTCTGTTTAACAAAAATTTCCATCTAACCAGATTTCCTAGTCTTATTCTTATGTAACCAATTTTTTGGAATTTTGCACTCATTGCTGATGAATTTCATCTTGTTGGTTTCTACCCAATTTTACAATCTGTCAAGGCTGCCTAGAATCTGCTTCAGTCACCCATTGTGTTGGAGCTTCATCCAAGCCAGCAGCCATCTGCAGAGTAAAGAGCAACTTCCTCTGCCTCCTTTCAAGGGGTCACAACAATGCCAGGCAGCCCCCCTCCCC
>NW_006408525.1:30066402-30074658 GCF_000296735.1 Chrysochloris asiatica
ACAACATCCCCATTGAGATCTCCTTCAGCTTTATCAGAATGTTATTGTTGTTGTTATGTGCCATGGAGTCGGTTCCGACTCATAGGGACCCTGTACAGGGTTTCTGATGCTGTAAATCTTTATGGGAGCAGAAAGCCTCATCTTTCTCCCGCAGAACAGCTGGTAGTTTCAAACTGCTGACCCTGAGGTTAGGCCGATTCATAACCTCTACGCTACCAGAGCTCCTTTTATCAGAATGTTGTTGTTAAGTGCCGTGGAGTCGGTTCCGACCCATAGCAACCCTGTATAGGGTTTTCAAGGAGCGACTGGTGAGCTTGAACCACCGACCTTGTAGTTCAAACAGCGTTGCAGTCTGGCGCATTAACTTACAGCACCACAATTGTTAGGTCTAAATCTGAGTCTCTATCCTCTAGCTCACATTTCTGTCTTGTCTGTTAAGAACAAATGATAATTGCCTTGATGGATCAAGATAAGCTATTAGGGGCTGTCCAATTACAATGGTGAAGTAGTGGGGGGCGGGGTGGGAGGAACAGAAATTTGGCTGCTGTTCAAGATCAAAGTTTAATATTTTCCTAAATGGCCACCGTCAGTCAACTAGAAACCTGTTTTGGAACTTGCCATGCAAGGATGGCAAATTATTCTGTTCTTTTCAGAATTTACCTTTGGGTAAAATAAAATACCAGTAGCTCTAGTGATGAAAATTGGTGCATCCCCCAACACAACATGTAGCATCAAGTCCAAAGTCCTCCCCATGACCACCAGCTGCTGCATCCTTGGCCCTAGGCCACCTTTCTGACCTCATCATCTGAATCCCTCACTCATCTATCTCCTACCACATGGATTTTCTTGCTTTTGCTTGAACACACTAAGCCAGCTCCCACCTCAGGGCTTTTGTGCTGGCTATTCTATCTGGAACGGGTTAGCCCCAAGCATTCCCATGGCTCATTCATCTCTCTGCTCAGCTCATCAAAGAGGCCCTCCCTGACCACCTTACCTAACACTCCGCATACCTTCTATTACTCTATCCCCTTACCTTGTTTTTATTTACTGCCACTGACTTGACATTTATTAATTTACTCTATCCCCAGTTGGGACACTATCAACACTGGACTGCAAACTCCAAGATCAGCAGTTCAAACCCACCAGCTACTCCTCAGAAACCCTACACAGGATTGTTATGAATCAGAATTGGCTTGATAGCACTTAACAACACAACATCCCCAGTTGAATATAAGTTCTGTGAGGATGAGAACTTTGTTCAACGTTCTAGCTCCACACCTGGACTAGTGCCAGGCACATGGTTTGTTGTTGTTGTGAAGTGCCGTCGAGTCGGTGCCGACCCATAGCGACCCTGTATAGGGTTTCTGAGGAGCAGCTGGTGAGCTTGAACCACCGACCTTGCAGTTCAAAAGGCCTTGTAGTCTGGCGCATTAACCCACATGGTAGGTGTTCAAAAAGTACTTATTGAACCGATGAATCAAGGACTTTCTCAGGACTCCAGGTGGACTCCCCGAACTATCCCTGACCTCAAACACTGTAGTTGGAGAGATGCCTTCTCCTGACTTTCCTGAGGGCTCTCTGCCTGGTGCCCTTTCTCTTCACTGAAGTCTTTGTCCTTGGTGGGAAAGAAAGAACGCCAGTATTCTCCTCCTGGTATAGCACTGCCTTCTTTAGGCTGAGAACTTAGCTTGCCTCTTCTTGTCCCTCTTCCAACTCTGAACCCAGGTTTTTTAGTATTAACTGTCTTTGAGTTAGCTCTGACTCCACGTGACTTCATGCATCACAGAATGAAATGTTGCCCAGTCCTGTACCATCTTTGTGATTACAGGTGTGTGTGAGTCCATTGCTGCAGTCGCTGTGTATTGTAAGTGACTTCCTACATTTCCCAGCACTATATTGGACAATATTCTAGTCTGGAAGGTTTCATTGGCTAATTGTTAGAAGTTGATTGCCAGGCCTTTCTTCCTGGTCTTAGTCTAGAAGCGCTGCTGAAATCTGTCCACTATGGGTGATCCTGCTAGGATTTGAAATGCTGGTAGCATAGCTTCCAGCATCATAGCAATATGCAACCACTGCAGTAGGACGAATTGGCAGATGGGTAGTGGGGACCTAGCTTTAAAAACCTTACTTTTATTTATTTTTCATCCTTTTAGTGTGTGTATTATTTTCCCTGGTCTCAGGTCTTTTTGAGGTTTACCCCTCCAAAAATCAAGAAAAAATTTGGTTTAAAGCTGCCCACCAGGATCGAATGTTCTTCTCTGATGCCCCAGCCCCTCCCCCCACTGTTGTTGTGACTCATTATGACCCTGTAGGACAAAAGGAGCTCTGGTAGCGTAGTGGTTACGAATCGGGCTGTGAGCCACAAGGTCAGCAGTTCGAAACTACCAGTGGTTCCGCAGGAGAAAGATAAGGCAGTCTGCTCCTGTAAAAATTTACAGCCTTGGAAACCCAGTGTAGGGGTCACTAGGAGTCAGAACAGACTCCATGGCACACAACAACAACAGGACACAGTAGGACTGCCTTCTAGGGTTTCCCAGGCTGTAGAGTCCTGGTGTGGCGCAGCAGGCTAATGTGCTGGACTGCAAGGTCGGCGCGAACAGCAAGGTTGGCGGTTCAAGCTCACCAACCACTCCTCGGAAACCCTACACAGGGTTGCTGAGTTGGAAGTGACTCAGAACCCACTAGACAACACTTAACAACAATCTTTACAGAAGCAGACTACCACACCTTTCTCCTACAAAGCAGCCTTTCCGGTTAGCAGCTGTGAGTTTCACCATGGTGTCACCAGGGCTTCTAACTCTAACCTTCCCCTCAAAAGCCTCTGGCCTCACCTGGAAGTCCTTGTCATCCTTTATCTCTGTTCCTCTCACACCTGCCACTCCCTACTCTCTATACCTGACACTCCCCAAGTCAGCTCTTCAGACCCCTTGTCCTGGCTCAGAGACCCTCACTGCTCACACTTGTTCCAACCCTATCTCCCTACCCCAGACACGCCTTAAGTGCTTCCTCCCTCCTCTCATCTTGAAAGGAGACAGCACACTGGCCTGGAGGATGAGGCTCATTCTCTTTATTAGGCAGCTGGAAAGGAGGTGGCCTGGCTCTGGAGAGAGAGGAAGGACACCGGCAGGCCCCCATAGAACAGCTGGCAGGCCCCCATAGAACAGCTGGCTCCACCTCATGGGTGATCAGAGACAAGAGGCACTCAGTGGACAGGAAAGGACAGAGCAGGCACCACAGGGCCTTCCTGCTGGAACGGAGAGCGAAGCACCTTTATTCCTTATCATCATCATCGTCCTCTTCCAGGGGAGGGCGGTTTCGCTTGAAGAAGCCCACCTGGGAGGACACAGGGGCCCGGGTCAGGGTTTTCCTTAGGCACAGAACATCGGTGGGGAAGGTATACTAGAAACTAGTCAGCCACATGATCCTCTCTTTGGGCTGGGTCAGACCACCACCCCACAACTTCATTTACAAATGGAAGTATTTCCCCATTTAGAGATAACGCATAATCGTGTGTGGGTGTTTTGTTTTGTTTTGTCCCACTCTTGCATTTCTCTTAAATACAGACTTAGATTTTTCTTAAATACATGGCTCTAGCACATGATGATACAGATTTGATTATAGTAAGTTTAACATGTGGTTTTCCCTAAAAGGATGGTGACTTCCCAGGGCTTGGGCACCTGAGCAAGTTCAGAGCTTCAGATGGAGCCCTGCCTGCTTGTTGTCCAGATGCCAAGGAGAAATGAACCCTCGGGGCCTCATAAGGAACAAAGTTGCTGTTGTTAAGTGGCAGTCAAGTCGACTCCAACTCATAGCAACCCTGTATAGGGTTTCCAAAGAGCAGCTGGTGAGCTTGAACCACCGACCTTGGGGTTCAAATCGATGTTGGGGTGCAGTACTTTATCCTACAGTGCCAAGGAATAAACAGCTGGGAATAAATCAAATGTAATCTTGTAAGATTACAAGGCCTGGGTTTCCCGTCCCAGTCAGGGGAAAGGACAGAGCTGGGAGGAAGTGAATCCTATCTTCAGCACTTCCAGAGTTCCTGAAGGCAAGGCTCATTCCTCTCAGGGCGAATCCCAAAACTGATAGTAACCTATAGAATAGAGTAGAGTTGCTCCATCAAGACTGTAATCTTTGCCACAAGGAGCTCTGGTAGCGTAATGGTTACGAATCGGGCTGCGAACTGCAAGTTCAGCAGTTCGAAACTACCAGCCTCTCAGCGGGAGAAAGATGAGGCTTTCTGCTCCTGCTCTGGTAGCGTAGTGGTTACGAATCGGGCTGCGAACCTTAAGGTCAGCAGTTTGAAACTACCAGCCGTTCCGCGGGAGAAAGATGAGGCTTTCTGCTCCCGTCAAGATTTACAGCTTCGGAAACCCTGTACAGGGTCGCTATGGGTCAGAACCGACTCAACAGCACTTAACAACAACAACAACAAAGATTTACAGCCTCGGAAACCCTGTACTGTACAGGATAGCTATGGTTCGGAACCAACTCGACGGCACTTAACAACTATCTTTGCCACATCTTTTTCCTGAGGAGTAGTTACAGTAGGATCGAACCGTGAACCTTTTGTGTTAGCAGCCAATCGCTTAACCATGGCAACACCAGGGAGGAAAGACTCCAAATGCTGTAGGGCTTGAAATGCCACCCTTCCCAGGACCATGTATTCTGGAGGAAGTTTCTGGAAAATGGCATTCTAACAGATGTGGAAATGCGGGTGTGGTAGACCTGGGTCACCTGCCTGCCTGCCTGTGAGGTATGGCAGGGCCTCGACTGCATCCAGCCTCACTCCATTTCATCCCTTACCTTCCACATGGCCAGGACCAGGGCTGTGAGCAGCAGCAGACCACCTAGCACGCCTACTAGAATCCACCAGATAGGAATGTCCCTCTCCTCCAAGACCCGGAGCAGCTGTGTCTCCACCTGGGGACAAACCCGCGTGCCTCATGAGCTGGTGGTGACACCTACACCTAAACTGGAACCTGTGAACTGGTGACCTGACCCACTGACTGGGCACTGCCATATGATAAGACTGATGGTCCTTCTTGCTGGCTTCAACTCCGCCAGCATCCCTGGTACTCACAAGTGCTTCCCCGCTGGGCAGGCTGAGGGGGGCCACCGCGTAGGGAAGAGCCGATACATTGAACCAAGCGTGGGACTGCAAGATAAACTGATCCAGTGGCCTCTGGATGGAGTGGAGGATTAAAGTCATTTATACCCACACGAGGCCTATTGGTTGCAAGATTACAAGCCCAGGCCTCCCTAGAAAGCCCTGTTAATGGGAGAATCCATCCTCCACCAAGTAAACCACGCCCTCACCCACACTGTTCCCTCGCTCCCTGAAGCCCCGCCTCTCCTCCCAGCAAATCCGGACCCCGCCTCCAATAAGCCCGCCCCTCGCAGGCAAGACCCGCCCCAGGGCCCGCCCTTCCGGACTATGACTAGACCACCTGGTGTAAACTGGGTAGCCAGAGTAGAGCCAGCACAGTGACCATGGCACGCTGCCCGCGCGCCATCTCCTGCAGCTTGCACTGTACTACAGTACAGGGTGCCGAATTGCAGCTCTGTGGGGACACGTCATCAGTCTTCAACCCCTCCTGACCCTTTATCCTCTCACCCCAAGGACCCAACACAGAGGGGTCCAAAGGGTCAGGGAGCTCCGGCCTCCAGCTCAGGAAAGGCCCCGCTTGATACATTACCTCTAAGTGGGATTGCTCACAGTCCCCGATGTGCAGGGAGAGGGTGGAAAGAAGCGGGTCCTATGGCATTAATTACCCAGAACTTTTTAACCACAAGGAGCCCTAGAGGCACAGCGGGTAAGCGCTTGACTGCTAAAAGAAAAGCTGGTAGTTGGAGCTAGCTGCTCTGCAAGGGCAGTTCTACTCTGTCCTCTAGGGTCACTGAGTTGAAAACTGACTTGATGCCATCAGACATCAGACTTGGTTTGTAATCTTGCTCTGACATTTTTTTCGAATGTATTGGGAACCTTAAAAAAAAGTCAGTGTCCTTCAACCCCCACCCTCCCCACACAAGCAACCTCGTGAACTTGGAGAACTCTGAGAGGCCCCACTCCCTTCCACCCTTCTGCCCTGGGCACCTGGAGCCCCAGCTGGAGACCACAGAGTCTGCTCACCACTAGAACTGGGTCCTGGAACCCAGACGGATGCTGTGCACCTGACCAGGGCTCCTGTCTGCGCTCCCGCTTGTGGTGGGCTGGGTAAACAGAGGACGGGCTGGGGGTGGGCAGCCTCCAGTCCAACTGGGGAGGCAAAGGAGTGGTCAGGCCTGTGTCTGTCCAGCTCCCACTCTCTGAGGTGCCTTGGTTGTTGGTCTGAGGATTCCCCACAGCTTTTTTCCGCCCCAGATCTTACCTTGCGAGGGTTGGGGGAGGGCTGTGTGGAGCACTGAAGACCCCCCTGGGGCTGCACATCCAGGATGTAGAGCAGGTCAGAAGGCTGGGACTGGCCAGGGAGGCGCAGGCTGAGGTAAAGGCCACGGACAGCACCGGGACCTTTGTTGTGGAGCTGGGGAGCAGGTTGGTACGTGGCTCAACACCCAACCTCAGCTCCCAGGATCCTCCCACCCAGCCTGGAGTCCATATGTATCTCCTCACCTCATAAGTATGCTCCACTTTGGGGCCCCAGCTGTCAAAGCTTTTCTCCTCCTTGTCACCTTCTTCAGCCGCCACCACCAAGGATGCTGGAAAGGAGTTCCTGCAGGTCCCCGAGTCCCCCAGGGTAAGCTTGACCCCTGATCAGCCTGTGAGGACTCTCTGCCACCCGTCTTATTCATCCCTAGTTTCTCACCCTCGAAGTTCCACATAGGCCTCTGCTAGGACGGGCACATTCAGGAGCACCATCTCGCTGTTTGGATTCTGGCTGTTCTTGCTGGAAACGAGTGGGTAAAGAAAGGCAGTTGAGGGGCACCAACCTGGGCAAAATTTCAGGAGATTCAGGGCAAGCTAATTCTATAAATAGCATGACACATTGCTGTTAGACCTAGGAAAGAATTTTCTCTAGGGCTCCAAGATCCCAAAACAAGTTTCTTTGCAGAAAGGGAACAAGGAGGCCTGAATAAGAGGCATCTCAAAAAGACTCTTCTGTCTTGAGAGTATCTGAGGGTTTCGACATTGGGGTCAAGTAGGGGGAAAGTTGTGGTAGGAGTGTTCCCCAGGCCAGTACCTCCTGATCTGCAGCCGGATGGACACAAACGCCCCAGCCTCTTCCAGGTTCCCCACACTCACCAGCATGGTGATTCCTATCTGGGCAATGAGGGCCAAAGTTATTGCCCAAATACCCACTCTGGGCAGCCCCACCTTGAAAATGACCTCCAGTCCTTACCTTCCAAGGTCACTATTACCATCCAGTTTACCCAGAAGCCCACTCAGACAAGAAGTCATTCACTTCAGAATAGGTAGCTTGGGAATGTGAAGTCTAGGAGCAATTTCCACCTGACCAATCTGACTCCAAGCCCAGCCCCGAAATCCCAGCTTTCTGTTGACGAGCTCCTGGTAGAGCAGACCCAGCCCTGGGCTCCCATCCTCACCTGAGCATCTTTCTTCATGGGGTTGCCCAGCTCACACAGTACCACCTTGCTCTCATTCTCCTTCTTCTGGTTACAGATGAGCCTTTCAAACCCCTTCGGGAGGCAGTTCCAAGAAAGAAGATGGTTACAAAGCATCCTGTATATACTTGTATTTATGCTCTCTTAGAAAGTCGGCAAAAACTCATGCGCTAGCGTGGGGAGTGGGGCCTCTTAGGGGTAACACTTCAAGGGACTGTCTTGTTCTACTGTATGTACTGCAGTAGCAATTTATTTGTTTAGATTAATTTTCCAATGATTTTTAGAAATGAAAGAAAACAGTACATATGCAGGGGCTTCGAAAAGTTCATGGAAAGAGTCCAACATATTGTAATTCCACTTTTCTATGAAATTTTGAAGCCCCCTCATAGAGTAGGACCTCATTATTTTAAATCGTATCAGTAAAGTAAGAAATAAATATGTCAGCTTTCAATGCCAAGAAAACAGACTGGAAGGAAATGTTAACATTTGGTTCCTGTGTTTTGGTTTTATAATACAGTTCTTGAATTGCATGCCATTAGCAAATATTCCTTTTCCAAAAATAAAAATTATATATATATATGACTCATGGTGTGGCACTATTTGTAGGATCAGCATGGGACCCCACAAGGTCAGCAGTTCAAACCTACTAGCTGCTTCTTGGAAAACCTATACAGAGTCGCTATGAGTTGGAAC
>NW_006408525.1:30074858-30124768 GCF_000296735.1 Chrysochloris asiatica
CACACATAATAGTTTTTACAGCAAAGCATAAGCTAAGTGGCAATCAAAGTTTCTGCACCTCCCAAGCTCCTGTTAGTGCCCCCAGGGGTGGGGGCCTTACCTCAATGTTGCTGAGGGCTCGCATGTAGTGGGCACCTGGGGGCAAGTGAACGGCCAGCTCAGCTTCATAGGCCCCCTCACCTTCATTGGCAGCGCCCACCCCCAGCTCCAGCACATTTTCAGTGCCAATCAGGAGTGGGGAACTCCTCCTGTGGGGATAAAGGGATGAAGTCTGGGATACCTGGTCCAGGCCCAGGGTCTGAGGGGAAGAAGAGGCTGAGGACAGAGTATTAGGATCAGGTGTAAAGGGGACATGGTTAGGGCATACAGTGTCACAGCAGGGTACAATGGGGGTCTTCTCACACGTTGGCAGTGAGCTGGAGCTTGGGCACACACAGGTCATCCTCTCCACAATCCAGAATGATGCGGGTCTAGAGGGGCACAGCCGGGTGTGTGGGTAGCTGGGGCAAGTGAGCTTTACAGTCAACATTGAGCTAGGATTCACATCAGGGTTTAGGGACTAAGAAAATCTGAGGATGAAAGGGTGTTTAGGGGCGTTTAGGGCTTTGGGATTTACATTAGGTTTTGGTGGTGACATCAGAGTTTATGAGTTCACACCAACACTTGGAGGTCACAGCAGGGTGTTAAGAGATATTGAAATCTGGAGAGTTTTCATCAGGGTTTAGATTGTCATCAGAGATTAAACAGGACAACAAGATTTTAGGATGCATGTCACATTTGGGGCACTAATCCTCCCCTGACCTTCTAACAGAGCTCTTACCCCTGCCCATCCCCACCTGCTCCTGAATGTAGGTGTCTCCATGCAGCACAAGAGCAGGGGCCAGTCCAGCCTCCTCAGGCTGCAGGGATACATTGAGACTGAGCACAATGGGGCTTAGCTTGTCCCGGAAGTCAGCCTCATCCTGGGGAAGGGGGCAAGAGTCAGGTCATCTTACTACCATGCACATTCCACCCTGTCATGGCCAGCAGGGACCATGTCCCACTCACCACCACTGAACCCACACTGCCCACCCCTCCCTAGCCTGGGCATACTCGGAGGAAGGCCTTGATGGTGTGGCAGACGGGGCTGTGTTTCCCGCCCAGGTCCAGCTGCAGGGTGGCGCTCGCCTGCTGAGAGCCCAGCAGTAGCACCCGGCGGCCCTGGCGTGGCTTCTGCCGGTCCAGCTGCAAGTCAGCATTCAGACCTGGCAGGGCAAGTGGAAGGTTCTCAGGGCTCCCCGGCCAGCCTCTGGGGGAACCCAGTCCTTCCTCCCTCTTGCCCTGCCACTCACGCAGTTTTTGAGGAATGTTGTGCCCGGTGGCTCCCACACACATCTGGATGTCGAAGCTACAAAGATGCAGGTGGGGTTCAGGGGCTGAGGGCTCCACTGAAAACCCAGGTCCTGCCCAGCCCTGCCCTCCGTCTCCTCACCAGCTCACGGCTGTATTAGTCTGGGGTAGGATACAATTCTTTATAGCAGGATTCAGCGAATCTTGCACCAGCAGCTGAACACTGGCCTTCATCACAGGTTGAGCTCTGAAGGAATGCAGAGACCTGCCATTGTGGCCCTTCTTGGTCCAGCCTCCCTGATGGTGTGGGCTGTCTCATCCTGAGGAACCTCCCCACACTGTCCCTGGACCCAGTACTCACCTGTATACAGCCACCTTGCTGGCCCCATAAGCTCCCACCAGCAGGTCTACAGATAATAGGGGTGGAGATCAGGATTGGCAATTAGAGAGGACACGGGGTCCTCACCATCTTCTCAGGGGCTCCCCATACCACTTCCTTCACTGGAGGTTTGAACTGGCACCCCTGGTACCCTATAACAAAGGGGTCAGAGCCCTCAGTGGGATACCAGCTCAGACATGGGGCCCTGGCCATGTCTCTTAGCACTGTAGCTAATGCCTATGGCCCCTTCTTGCCCAACAGGAAGCGATTCAGGGGCACCTGGGTATCCGTTGTCATCGATGTCTGTGGCACCTCGAAGGGAGAAACCAAAGCCGGAGCCTTTGGGGAAGGGGCTGTCTAGGACCTGGGATGGGCGTGAGGTGAGTCCCTCACTCTGACCTCGGAACACCAATACCTGGCCCTGGCCACTGGGACCCCCATAAGGGGCAGCCACTGCAACATCTGGAAGGAGCAATAGGTAGAGAGTGATTGTTATTCAAACACCCAGTGAGTTGGTGACACTTTCCTAAGCACCTTCTCTGGGAAGACCCCTAGGAGACCAGCAGAGGGGTACAAAGGTCTGGGCCAAAGATACAGCTTTCCTGCCTTCTAGGACTTTACAGATGAAATAGGCTTGTCAAGTAGGAACTGTTAGAAAAATTGTCACAGCCCTCATACACATGTTGAGATAAAAAGGTCAACCTGATCTCATTTAATGCTGGAAGTCAGACATGACTATTCCCATTTTAGATGAGAAAACTGAGTCCTAGAAGATTAAGTAACTAAAACCAACCAGCCAACCAAACCCCAAACAAAACCCTCCCACATGTGTCAGAATAGAACTGTGCTTTAAAGGATTTTCAATGACTAATTTTTTAGAAGTAGATACTTCTGGGTGGACTCCAGCCATCAACCTGTCCATTAATATCAAGTGCCATCCAGGGACTCCAATTAAGTAACAGATGGACTAAATACTGGCGCCTTTTCCCCAGTGGGCCTTCATCCAGTTCCACTTCTGCCAGGCAAATCCAGAGCCATGCTATGGGCTTGTAATCATTAATAACTTTTAAGATTTCCTTTCAAAATATATTTTGGTGGGCATTAATGATTACAATCTTATTAACTTGTAAGAATTATTTGCATGTTGTAGAAATTAAGATCTTTGGTGTGTGTTACAACCGTCTTTTCTTTGTCTTGCAACTTTTTTTATGGTTTAGTGGTAGGGTTTTAATTTTTCCTTTTAAATATATTTATTGACTTTTCTGACTAAGTTATACAGAATTCATACAAATGACCCACTCTAACCACAATTGCTTCCCAAGTCCCTGACCTCTACTCTTTTTGGATCTATTGATTTCCTTATCCTGACTATTTGACCACCCTTGCCATATCCTCAGCCTTCTTGCTCCATTTTCACTCCCTAGGCATGTCTGTTGTTGTTAAGCACCATTAAGTCAGTTCCGACTAACAGGGTTTTCAAAGAGCAGCTGGTGGGTTTGAACTGCTGACCTTGCAGTCAGCAGTCCAGTGTTTATCCTAAAGCGCTACACCAGGACTCCAGATCCTACCTGAGGTTAATTCCATATCCAGCTGCTGGAGAGACACAGCAGATTGGATCACCATGGGTTCATGATCTCCAGTCATTACCAGGGACCTCAGTGCTGCCTAACAGTGCTGTGACAATTTCGGCTCAGTTCCCTCTTCCAGTCTGCTCAAATTTCTCCATTCTGTCAAGATCCCAGCCTCCACTTTCTTTGGTAGATGACTTCATCTTCTAATTCACAAAGAGCAGCCACGGGTGTCTCCACATCAACTCTGTGCTAGAAATCCACACCCATTCTCTTTTCCCTTTGCCCATTTGACCCTGGCTATGTGTCCCTTCTTCACCCCTCCTGTTGGGCTGAGAGGCCCCCCATTTCTCCCTCCAATGCTTGGTAAAGACCCTTTTCTAGATCAACCTCTCCTCTTGTCTCCATACAAGATCACTTTTTTCTCTATTTCATTTCATCTTCTTCCAATTAAAACAAGTTTCTCTTGACCCTCACTTCCTTTCAGTCTCCATGCTGTCTCTCTTCCCTTTCACAGTCAAACATGTTGAAAGAGCTGTCTGCTCTGACTGCCGCCAATTCTCCACCCCCATTCGAAGTTTCTTGTCGTTGTCAAGGCTGTTGTTAAGGCTACCAAGCCGGTTCCAACTCATAGCATCCCTGCATAGGGTTTCCAAGGAGCGTCTGGTGGTTTTGAATCACCGATCTTGCGGTAGTCCATTGCTTATCCTACAGTGTCACACCAGGACTCCATTCATATCTTGACCCATTGCATTCTGGTCTCTGCCCTTACCCTATCCTAAAATGACTCTTCTCACTGTCACCAATGATCACCTTCTTGCTGAAGTCCGTGGATACGTCTCCAATTCCTTGCAGCAGTATCAGAAGCCATAGGCATCCCTACCCTACTGCTTGAAGCAAAACTGGACCAGCAGCTCTTCAGGTGTCCCGCCTACCTCTCTTTGGCTTCTCAGATCTACCTCCACTGTGAGTCACCTAAATGGCTCTATCCTAGGCTACTTCTCATCTCACAGGCTCCTCAAATCTTAGACCTCTCTTCTGGAAATGAGGAAAGTCACAAACAACTGTTTTCTGGGCATTTCAATAGAATGCACTCAAGCTCACTAGGTGCAGAGTTGAACAGCTGATCTCTCCCCACCCCTAGACTTCCCTGAGGCAGCAAGGGGCACCAGCCCCCACCCATCTCCTCCCTCTTCCTTAGCCCCACCCACACCCAGCCACCCATCAGGTCCAAACAACCAACTACTAAATATGTGGTTCATCCTCATCTTGAACTCCATCACCAAATGGTCAAAATCTGTTGCCTGAATTAATGCAAATTCATTCTAACTGGTCTCCTGTCTCTAAACCACCTATCTGATTGGGTCACTCTCAGCTTACAAAGCCCTTCCTGGCTCCAGTCCTCTCAAGTCAGGTGCATGTTCTTTGTCGTGACTGTTAAACCCTCACGATAAGTGGCACTCCTCTGCCCTCACCATTGTAGCCATCCAGGTCGAGGTCGCCCAGGGGGGTGATGGCAGAGCCAAATCGCCCATAGAGTTGGGTGCCGGTCAGTAGGAGGCTGGGGGTGCCCAGTACGTGAGGACTGCGGGACTGCAGGAACAAGTACACGCGCCCCACTTCGGCCAGTTTGCGGTCAGCGCGGCTGTCCATGTACAGAGGTGCGCCTACCAGCAAGTCGTGTCTCCTGTGGTGTTACGTGGGGACTGATTGAGGTGGATGCTGAGGGCCAGGTTAAATGTCACTCTCTCTTGTTCCCACTCAGCTTGGGTGATCACGTGGGGTGGGGGCAAGAAAAGGAGGAGACTGAGGGTGGGCCGCGCCCTCCTCACCCGTCCCCATTGACGTCAGCGATAGCCACCGAGTGCCCGAAATACGAAGCCATCTGCCGGAAGACGTGGAGCGCCTCAACTCGTGCTCTTGGACCCAGAATTCTCTCTCAGACCTCGCCCTCCCTAACCCCGTGGGATATTCTGGAGTCCTAGTCCCACAGCCTCAGCTGGCCACACTGGGACGTGGCCCTACCTGCTCTCCATGCAGCCGATACAGCTTCTGATAGTAAGAGTCCAAAATCTCCACCTGTCGCCGAGCATACAGGAAGGAGCGTCAGTCCTAACTCACGCATCCTCGGGCTCAGGGTAAGACAGGGCAGGTTTGGGGGTTGTTGTCAAGCTGAGAACTAGGGTCGGAGCTTCGGGATGGTGAGTGGAGGGGCAGCGGGTACTCACCGCTCCTAGGGTCCAGCTCCAGGTGGGGGCCCCAAAGACATACTCTGGGGAAAGCCAGGCCCAGAAGTCAGATCCTTAGTGCCCACGTGCCTGCCCACTGTCCCCTATGCCGCACCCTGGGGAGATTTCAGTGCTGGGCTTGAAGGTACTTCAGGGCTGGGCTTCCCTACCCCGTTCCTGCTTAAGGGTATCTTGCCTGTAGTTTTGGGATCCCCATCAAACTCGCCCACAGCCACGGAGTACCCTGAAGATACAGTGAGAATTATTAGTCTTTCCAAGAGGCAGTAGCAGGGAGGAGGACGAGGCCGAGGAAGGAGAGGACTCCTGGCCCATCCCGGCCCAACCCTGCGTTGTGGAGACTGGCGCCTGAGGGAGGCGAGGCACATGGGGCTGGGCAGTATACGGTTAGCACAGTGGAGACAGCGCCTGGAGGCGCCAAGGTTAGGGCAGAGGCTCAGTACTTGACCAGCTGGGCTGGGCGGTGACCCTGAGGGGGCTGGGATACTTGAAAGCTCGTTACAAGGGCTAGTTACCCCGATAGCCATCGAAGAACTCTTGGTTGCTGGAGTCAAAGGTGAAGCGCTGGGTGGACACGTGCCACAAGAGGGTGCCAGGACGGTAATTTGAGACGATATCGGCGATTGGAGCCCGGGTCAGGAGCCCTAGAACACAAGGATAGGGTGTGGGGGTCCATGTGTCCGGGGTCACCCTGCGTTGCGGAGCCACGAAAAGGGAGGGAGAGGTACAGATGGTATGAGGACATACCTAAGAAATAATAGCCACCCGGGGCCCCGAGCACCAGCTCTCCAGCCTGAAAGAGAAGCCCTGCAGGTGAGAGGTCGCCCTGTTTGAGGGCTGCTCCCACGTCACCCACGCACCCTACTTGCCTGGGTGACCACCGCACTGAAGCCAGCTTCGCAGTAGCGCTTGTCCCCGCCTAAAGGACGCAAGGAGGAGGGAATCAAATGTGGACTGGAGCCTGGGCCCGAGGGGCGGAGCCACGTGGCTTCAGGACCGGAGTGATATAAAGGCGGGGGCTTTGAAAGGACTCGAGGGGCAGGGCAGAGTTGGACCAGGACTTCAGCAATTGGGCGAGCGCTGGAAATGGGAGGAGATTAAGGGCGGGCCTAAATGGATGAGAGTGGGCGGGGGCAGAACAGAGGCGGAGCTTACTAAAGTAGTTCTTGCTATAAACCCGGCTCATGGTGTTGGCTCGGCAGGGCGAGTACTCGGCTCGACTGCCGCTCTGGAGCTGAGCCACAAAGCAGCCACCTACGGGAGTCTTCTCGGCTTCCTCCGTCTTTTCTAGCACATTCCAATGCTGCCAGGGGGCGCAGGCCTGAGGCAAGGCCAGAAGAAAGTGGTGAAGGGCGCGGGGCTCGGTTTCCGCCTCACTCTTCCTTGCCCCTCTGCTCCCTTATTCCCAGTTCCGGGGCCACACACACCACAATGTTGTCGTTCCAGCTGACGACCGACGCCCCCAGTCCTTGCCCGGCCTTGAAGGTGTAGAACGTTTGAGAGCCCACGCGTCGGGTTTCATCCCCTGGAGGACAGAAGAAGTGTGAGGGTGGGGTGGGTGGCGTTGAAGCCCAGCTGTCCACGCTCCCTCTGGTCCCTCCTTGCCAGACTTACGGAGGTCGAAGGGCAGCGAGGTGCATTGGCCGCCCTCAGCCCTCCAGGGGCACAAGAACACGCCACCGGTCTCTTCCTCGTTGTCTCCCAGGGTCCGAGGGGCACCCACCACGATAGCTACGTTGCTGCAGAGGACAGCTGGGTGAACGCAGCGAATTCCAGTGTGCCCCACACCCAGTGCTTGCCCTGGGAATACTGTCCGGAGGGTGGGGTGCCGTGGGGTGGGGTTGAGGTTGGGGTGAGGAGGGACTGGATCAATTTTCCTCAACAAGATCTCACAGATCACCCAGGCCAGCATCTTCACTTTATGGACAGTTAAACTGTTTCCTAAAGTAATTCAACAGTAAGGATAAAGCTGGGACTATTCCTACTGAGTCCTGGTGTGGCGCTGTGGGTTAATGTGCTGGACTGCAAGGTCGCCGGTTCAAACTCACCAGCCGCTCCTGGGGGGCTCGCTATGGGTCGGAAGTGACTCAACAGCACTTAACAACAGCTGTTGTTGTTGGTACCTAGAACATCTGTCTGGAGACTAGTTGCAATTACCAGATCCTTTTTTGAGAATTGATATTAATAGGAATAATGAAGCCAGAGGATATTTGTGAGGGAGGGGATTGCTGATAAAGCTGAAAACACTAGCAGACTTAAGTTCAAACCACTTTGCCCAGTCATTTAATCTTTTAAAATATGACTTCATATGTAAAATGGGGACACTACTAGCCAGTCACTGCTGTAAATAAGGTAAATGTTGAAGATCTGGCATGGTCCCAGCCACTTGGTAAGTGCCATGGAGTCAGTTCCAACTCATAGTGATCCTGTATAGGGTTTCCAAGGCTTTTTATCTTTGTGGGAGTAGAAAACCTCATTTTTCTTCCGTGGAGCAGCTAGTGGGATCAAACCATGGGCCTTGTAATTCACACTCCACTGCTTATTGTATGGAGCCACCACACTCTCAGATACATATTAATGCTTAATAAAGTGCTGTATTTTTAAAAAGCACTCATGGAAACAAGGCCTGTGGAAAGGAGGGGAATTGGGTGTGAGCAAGAGTCAAGTGCATAGGCAGGTTCAGTGAAAGACTTGGGCCAAACAACACCAACTAAAATTGCAGATAGTACCCACCTGACATAGCCTCAATAGCTTGATAATCAGAACTCAACTAAGAGATGCGGCTAAGATTCGTATGATTCAAAAGTAATTGTTATCATGACTAATTGGGACTTTCACAATTGTAAAGGTAGAAGTTTTGTAACAAAAACTGGGGAGTAGTTTATCTTACAGTCCCGAAACAAAGGATCCTAGGACCATCAAGGGAGTGGAGCACAAGCAGAATGTGAGACCTTATCCAGAGAAGCAGTGACACCAGGGATGGAGGCAGAGATGGGGACATAGAGAGAGGGAGCAGCTGAGGACTCTAGATTCATGGAGAGGGACTGAGAGCTGGTGGTCAGGAGGCAGGCTTGAAGAATGTGCCCTTTGATGGTGTAAATTATTACATATGCCTGAGTGTTTAAAAAAAAAAAAAGGACTAAAGTGGATATAGAGAAATACTGTTGATGGTACATGGAGGGGATTATAATCATTGTAATGAAACAAGGTGTATAATTTGATGGATGTAAAACTGATGATCTGCTCTGTAAACTTTCACTCAAGCCACAATAAAAACCTTAATTAAAAAAAAGACCTGGGCCAACTCTCTCCCATCCCTGATGCTCTGGAGCTAGAAGGACCCTTCCAAATTGTTCTGAACTGATTAAGAGGGTCAGATCTTTATTGCACACACACTTTATGTTGATCAGTCATTGGATGTGGACCACCTTGGGAATGGTTTTGACTTTGGGCAAGGTGGTTCTCTTCAGCAGAGGAAACCCCATAGGGCACTGACACTTGCTCTCTGCCCTTGTACTTCCTGAAGCTGGACATCACCGTGGGATCACACTAAGTAACTAGCTCAGAGTAACACATCCTAGACTGATCAATGCTGTATTGTCTTTTCAAATACGTCATGTTAAAAACAAGGATGAAGAAAATGGAGTAGAAATGCAGGTGGGAGTAAGTGGACACTTTTACAATTCTGCCAAGTCATCTTAGGGCATGATTTTCCTGTGTATTTTGATGGGCTGAGGGCAGAGTGGGCCTGACAATGGACCCTCAAGAGAAAATGAGGCAATTTTTGTCTTCCTTTTGCTGTGCTCTTAGTACCCCTTTCTTCCCTGATATACCCTCCCTGAAGTTCACCTGAGCTGGTTCCTCCATAGTATTTCTAACCAGAGCTCAGGCTAGCTCTCAGAAATCATCTTGGCTCAACCTCCATTACAAATGGGGAACTCAGGCCTACAGAAGCAGTTACAGGGTCTACGGTTCCTCCTTCAAGCCCCCAAACGTCCCGCATGGCTCACCTTCCACGACTGTCCTTGTAGAAATCCAATGAAAACCCAAAGTGGCTGCCATTGGGGCCTGTGTAGATGGTGTGTCGCACTGGGTCCAGGTTCAAGGCCCAGGTTGGAGGGATACCACAGAGGCCTAAAAGCAGCTGTGTCCACCCCAGGAACCAGACAGAATGCTGTAGACACAAAGCTCTAGCCATCTTCCTTCTTTTGCAACCTCCTGAAGTAGGAATGGGCCAGCTCCTTCCTTTTCTCTTCAGACTCCACCACAGGAAGTCTTTTATCATCGAACTGGGGTCCAAAGCAACTAGTGGGTACAGCAAAGGGCTTATCTAGCTTCTGTACACACCCACGTGGTCTCCAGGATTGCCAGGAAGGAGGTGAGGCTGATGGCTGACAGTAATGACTCACTCCACTTTCTCAGGGAGCAGTCTACCACCAAGTCCTATTGGTTCTAACTCTCTGCTATGTCTCTTGAATCTTCCATCTCAACTACCACCACTCTAGTACAAGTTACCACCACTTCTGGTTGAGGATAGTACAATCAAGAATTAACTGGTCTGTACACCTGTAATGGTTACGAATCGGGCTGTGAACGGCAAGGTCAGCAGTTTGAAACTACCAGCCGTTCCGCGGGAGAAAGATGAGGCTTTCTGCTCCCGTAAAGATTTACAGCCTCGGAAACCCTGTATAGGGTCGCTATGAGTCGGAACCGACTCCATGGCACATAACAACACCACCACCTGTATTGCTGCCCACTGTTCTATAACCTTCCTGCCCATCCCCTGCTGCCTCCCCAAACTGGCTGCACTGCTGTGGCTCATAGTGACTTGGCCATAAGTGAAGGAAGGAGCAAGCAGGCTGCTTCCCCTTGATTAAGACCTCAGACTGCTATATCCTTTTGGATAAGATACTTAACTACTTCCTCCTTCTAGGACTTTGGGCAGCCTCAGCCAGCCAGTTTGGGGTAGCAGCTTCCTTACTGCTGTCCATCTTGGGCCAAGCAGTTAGTGTTAAGATTGGAATGGGGAATGGATTTTGGCCTAAGGACAAGGAAATGGGGAAAATGTGCAAAATCATTCTAGGGTGTTCTGACTCTGCTGGGGCCACTGCCTAGGGGAAACCTCCCCTAAATCCTCAGGCTGGCACTGGGGATAAAATGCATGGGGCAAAACACACTGTTTAGTCTTGCTTTGCTCACTGGATTGTGCTAACGAGTTGATAGTATGGTTTCCCCCAGGGCCTAACATGTAGTTGTTGTTGTTGTAATGTGCCTTGGAGTCGATTCCGACTCATAGCAATCCTGTACAGGGTTTCTGAGGCTATAAATCTTTACGGGAGCAGAAAGCCTCATCTTTCTCCCGCGGAACAGCTGGTAGTTTCTAACTGCTGACCTTTCGGTTCACAGCCTGATAGGTATGGTTAAATGACAAAGACTGAAAGACAGTGTGCACTAAAGATAAAGATCTACCACTCACTTTTCAGTTTGTCAACTGTTGTGGTTTGTATGTTGCCATGATGCTGGAAGCTATGCCAGCAGTTTTAAATACCAGGCAGGGTTCACCCATTATGGATAGGTTTCAGCGGAGCTTTTAAACTAAGACAGACTAAGAAGGAGACAGACTACTTCTGAATGTTTAGCCACTGAAAACCTTATGAATAGCAGTGGAGCACTGTCAGATGTAGTTGGAAGGTACTCAAAATATGACTGTAAAAGAGCTGCTTCCTCAAAGTAGAGTTGATCACAATGGTAATGAGGCACAACTTAAAATGAGAAAAACCAGTTGGAACATGGAACGTATGAAGTATGATTCTAGGAAAATTGGAAGTTGTCAAAAATGAAATGGATTGCATAAAGATCCATGTCCTAGGCATTGCTTTTGTTAAGTGTTGTTGAGTCAATTCTGACCCATAGAGACCCTGTATAGGGTTTCTAAGGAGTTACTGGTGAGTTTGAACTGCCAACCTTGTGGTTCACACCAATCTTGCGGTCTAGTTCTTATCCTATAGCGTCACACCAGGTATCCTAGGCATTAGTGAGTTGCAAAGGACTGGTATTGGCCATGCTGAATCTGAAAATCATATGATTTACTATGCCAAGAATGACATATTCCAGAGGAATGGCATTGCAGTCATCATCAAAAAGAACATTTCAAGAACCATCTTGAAGTACAGTGCTATATGTGATATAGGATAATATTCAATTCAGCTCACTAATGCCCAGGAGTCCTGGTGTGGCACCATAGGCACTATAGGATAAGCACTCAACCACAAGGTCAGTTTGAACAGTAAGGCTGGCAGTTCAAACTTACCAGCCACTCCCTGTAAACCCTATACAGGGTCACTATGGGTCAGAACCGACTAGACAGCACTTATACAACAAAAAGGCCAGTTAATGCCACTATTTAAAATTTATACACAACCACTAAAGCCACTGATGATGAAATTTAAGATTCCTACCAACTTCTCCAGTCTGAAATTAATCAACCATGCAATCAAGATGCATTGATAATGACGGCTGATTGGAATGAGAAAGTTGAAAACCAAAGAAGGACCAGTAGTAGGAAAATATGGTGTTGGTGATAGAAACAACGTTGGGAGATCACATAATATTTTCCAAGACCAATGATTTATTCATTGCAAATATCTTCTTTAAGTAACACAAAAGGCAACTATGCACATGGACCTCATCATATGGAATACACAGAAAATCAAATTGACTACATGGGTGGGAAAAGATGGTGGAAAAGTTCAGTATCATCAGCGAAAATATGGCCCAGGGCCAACTTTGCAACAGACAATCAATTGCTCATATGCAAGTTTCAGGCTGAAGCTGAAGGAAATTAAAACAAGTTCAAAATAGTCAAAACATGACCTTGACTATATCCAACCTGAATTTAGACACTAATCCAAGAACTGATGTGATACATTAGACTATAATGACCGAAGGCCAGAAAAGTTGTGGGATGACATCAAAAACATCATACAGGAAGAAAGCAAAAGGTCATTAAAAAACAGGAAAACCCAAAATGGATGTCAAAAGAGACTTTGAAACTTGCTGTTGAGCATAGAGAAGCTAAAACAAATGGAAGAAATGAGGTAAAAGAGGTGAACAGAAAATTCCAAAGGACAGGTCGATTAGACAAGTATTATAATAAAATATGCGCAAAGACCTGGAAGAACATGCACAGCATTTTTCATGTTTAAAGAATTGGAAAAATTCAAGCCTTTATGAAGGGATTCTATGTGCAAAATATTGAATGACGCATACCATCAAAAGAAGATGGAGGAATACATAGTCTCTGTACCAAAATTAGTTAATGATAAAGAACCAATAGTACGGAAAGAAGAAGTCCAAGCTACACTGAAGGCTCTAGGTATTGATGGAACAGAAATTGAATCCTTTCAACTGGAGGTGCTCACTCATCTATCCAAAGAAATTTGGGAGACAGCTAGCTGGCCAACTAATTGGAAGAAATCCATATTTGTACCCATTCCAATGGAATCAGAAATCATCAAATATCATTAGTATTGCATATGAGTAAGATATTGCCGAAGGATGTGCAATGAGAGCTATCATTGCTGACATCAGATGGATCCTGGCTGAAAGCAGAGAACAGAATCCAGGAAGATGTTAAATATGCAAAGGCTTTCAACTATGTAGATCATGACAAACTATGGCTAACACTGCAAAGAATGGGTATTTTAGAACACTTAATTGTGCTCATGAGGATCCTGTATGTAGACCAAGAGGCAGTCATTAGAACAGAACAAGGGGATACTGAATAGTTTTAAGTCAGGAAAGGTATACTCCAGCGTTGTATTTTTTCACCATACTTATTTAATCTGTAAGGAGCTCTGGTAGCATAGTGGTTACAAATTGGGCTCCTAACCTCAAGGTCAGCAGTTCAAAACTACCAGCTGTTCCGTGGGAGAAAGGTGAGGTATTCTGCTCCCGTAAAGATTTACAACCTCGGAAAACCTGTACAGGGTCACTCACTGTACAGGGTTGCTATGAGTCTGAATTGACTCTACGGCACACCACCACAATTCAATCTGTATGCTGAGCAAATAATCTGAGAAGCTGAATTGTATTAATAAGAATGTGGCATCAGGATTGAAGGAAGACTCATTAACTTGCGATACGCTTTCTGGAAGTGAAGAGGACTTAAAATACTGATGAAGATGAAAGATTACTACAGCCTTCAGTATGAACTGCATCTCAATGTAAAGAAAACAAAAATCCTCACAGCTGGACCAGTAAGTGACATCATGATTAATTGTAGATAAGATTGGAAGTTGTCAAAGAACTACATTTTTCTTGAATTCACAATACTCATGGCAGCAGCAGCCAAGACATTAAACGATGTATTGTTAGACAAATCTGCTGCTCAGGAGCTTTTAACGTGTTCAAGAGCAAATATGTCAGTTTGAGGACATATTTTGTGCACCTGAACCAAGCCATGGTATTTTCAGTGCTTCATATGCATGTGAAAATTGGACAATGAATAAGGAAGACTGTAGAAGAATTGATGCATTTGAGTTATGGTGTTGGAGGAGAATATTAGAAGTACCAGGCACTGCCAGAACAAATAAATCTGTTTTGGAAGAAGTACAGCCAGAACGTTCCTTAGAAGGATAGCAAGACTTTGTCTTCATACTTGGGACATATGTTTGATAAAGTGGAGGGTTATAGAAAAAGAGGAAGACCCCTGACGAGATGGAATGACAATGACAGCAGCAAAAGGCTCAAAAGGGACAGGAGCAGCAAGTCTAATTGGCACTGCATGCTTTCCTAAAAAAGCAGTTTTTAGAACGATATCCAGTCTTCCAGAGATAAGGAACATAGCCACATCCTCCTTTGGCTCAAACTCAACCATCCCCTTATCCTACTTAAGCACCCTGTGCCATCTGGGATCCTTTCAGCTCCTCTCCCCTCATACTTCACTCCAACACACAGCTCAAAGCCCTATTCCTTGCTAGGTTAAGTGCACCTTAAACTTTAGATTGTGCTTTCTTCTTTGAATTCCCATTGCCAAGTTCATGATGGACATACATTTGTTAGAATGAATACTTAACCCAGTCTTCTACTCTCCCTCCTATGGATCTAAACTGAATGACGCCATGTCAATCCCAACTCATATTGGTTTTATATGACAAAGCAGACTACTCTATAGGCTGTCATCTTTATAGGAGCAAATTGCCAGGCATTTACTCCTGTGGAGTGGGCTGGTGGATTCGAACTGTCAATATTTTGGTTAGAGGTCAAGTGCTTAGCTAATGTGCTACTGGTGTTTCTTATTAATTCATGTTGTTAGGTTTCAACTCATAGTGACCCTAGGCACAACAGAACGTAACAATGCCCAGCCCTGTGCCATTCTCACAATCATTATGCATGAGCCCATTGCTGCTGCCACTGTGCCAATCCATCTTGTTAGGGGTCTAATTTATAATCCACATTAATTTTCAGTAAGCACTTATTCTGCTCCAGGTGCTGAGTGATACAAAGATTGTCAAGGATCCTTAAGGAACTTAATCCAGAGGGAGTTAAGACATGAACATACATAACTGTGATAGTTTGTCAGTTACACAGACAAGGGGTGACAAAAACTAGGATTCAAACACAAGTATGCTCTTGACTCCATGTCTTTATCCATTACACTGTTACCTTTTGTTGGAGAATGAAGGAGCTTCTTATGTTATTTTAGGTATGACATAAACAAAGAGTGGCAGAACAGAAAGGTCAATTATAGAGTAAAACAACGACCAGTGAACTCAGCATGGGGTATTCAAAGGGGTAGACTGGGACCAGAGGGTGAGATGGAAGGCTGTGATCAAATTTCTGGAGGTCCTTGAGTACTCTATTAAGGAATTTGAACTTTACTTCATTAGATGGAGAATCATAGACTTCTAAAGTTAGGGGATGTGCTACACTGATGAATTTGGAAGATTATACTGTTTGTGGACAGAATAAGGAAGGAGTTAGTGGGAAGACTAGATGAATAGTGACTGAAATCTTCTGTGTTAAAGGTGATGAGGTCTAAATCACAAGAATGGCTGGTACAAAAAGTGACCACAGAACCAGTAAACTGGATGTGGTAGGTAGGAAGCTATTAAACATAATTTCAAGCTTTGGTGCCTGATTGGTTAGTGGTGGCACCACTAAGTAGAACTAGAAATACAGGTGGTGGGTTCTATTTAGGCAGTTTTTAGTTCTTGCGGGTATTCTTTCTTTGGTGGCAGAGCTGGGTTGATCTTTCTTTTGACAGTTGTCAGAGTGCTGACACATTACTCTCACCTTCTCATTCCATCAGCTTAAGCCCTAGAATCTTGCACTGAATTTGAGTTGTTAAGGCTTTAATCAATAATTACTGAGTTTTTAATATGCACCTGGCTCTGAGCTAGGTGACGTGGAAGATAGAGAAAAATCTTATTTCACCTTCAAATGTTCCCTTACTGAATCCTGGTGCATAACCCACAGTTTGAGTCCTGTGTTTACCTCTGTTTAAGACATCCTTAAGAGCAAGAATCAATTTCTGTCCTCTTTAAGCTTAAGAAGCAGCGAATACAAAATTAATTGAACTTTGATTCTGAAAACGCAGTAAACTCAACATTGCGCAGGGTATTAGATTCTAGTCATGGAAGTGAGTCAGGAAGACACTAGTAACTCAAGCATAAGTAAGAATGGAAATGATTGGCCAGGCCTGAGTTAGTTATAGAGCATACAGAAGAGTGGCTGCAAGGCAAGTAGAACCCCATCAGAGTATGGCAGCTTGCCTGCTTTTAAAAATTCACTTTTAACATTTTCCTTTCCTTCTGGGCAGAGATCTTTGCCATTTTAGCAAATAGATATAAGCACCCAACCCAGTGCTTAAACACTTCTTGGTTGAGGAGAGAACATGACTATATCAAACACAACAGAAAAGAAATAGGTGTATTTCTATTTCCTGAAAGGCTGAGGCTGAGAGGGGAAACTAACTTACTCAGTTCTTGTGGTGAAAGAACTGACCTTCGACTGAGAGGCATGTGACTCCTATTACCTCCTTGTGTCGTCACGATCTTTCTCCTTCCACATAGGCAGTCTGAGGTTTGAGAAGCAGAATTTCAAAGTATCACAAACAACTGGTTCACAAGAATCTACTGTTTGCTCACTTCAAGCAATTTGTTAGTTGTAATCCACAGTGCCATCTTTTACTGACTTGAGGGGTCAGGGAACGATCACACCAGACTCCGCTAAGTTTCCACAAATCATTGGTTTATTAGAAAGTTCTTTCCCTCATTTTACAGCATATAGATCTCTATCATATGTGATAAAGTAAAGTACAATCTGTTATGCATGTAAGGAAGGTAATTTTTTCTTTTTTTAAAATGTTATAATCACTATTCTGGAAGTTAAAGAAAACTGCCCCAGGAAGGCCAAGAGGTGGCCAGAGTATGGCTCAATCTACAAGCTAATGGGAAGCAGCATGGAAATGTTAATACTGTGTTATTTAAATATTTACAGGGCCTGAAAAAAGAAAAAGAAAAATGAGTCCCTTCATTTGAACCAGATGAGTTCATTTTTTCCAATGCTAGTCATCCAAAAAAGAATCCCAAATCAGACGAGAAGCACTTAACAGGTAAAGGGGAGTTAAGAACCGTTTTTAAACCCAGTACTTGCTTTGCATGAACTCAAAACACTTTTTCTTTTGTGAATTCCAGAAGAAAGCCAGGAACAGAGTCTTGGCCCAGGTAAGTAGGGTTTGATATTCCAAGTCTAGCCACAGGTATGGGTAGGGTAATGCCAACGAAGGGAACTAACGACACCAAATGTAGGCACCTAGGCCATGTGTTAATTAGGGCTGACAGCCTGAGTGAAGGGCAAAAGACCAGGAAGGGGAATAGAGGTAATAATTCCTCTGGTCAGTGTCATGGGAGAAAAAAGGAGCCTTTACTGCTTAAACTATGCTGGACAGAAAGCATGGAAACTATGAAGCAAAAGAATCTGAAGTGTCTATAAATGTGCTCACTTCCCAACAAGAGGAAGAAAACAGTCCAATTCTATCATCCTCTGTCTATGTCTACTTCAGTTTCTAGCCAACCCAAAAGGCACATTAAAAAAAACTGTCAGAAGGGACTAAGAACTAGGAAGGCAAATGGACTGTCTGGAACAACAAACTCTCTCCAACAGACAATCCCTCTGAATATCTCACTGCTTCCAAAGAAGAAAGCTCTTGGATCTCCCCTCTCCTCCTCCGTGGGATCCACCTGCTTTCTCTGAACAAAACAACAGAGCATGTGAGAGGCTGTCAGAACTAAGCATTCTTGGTATACCCGCAGCTGACTGCTGCTCATTAGCTCAAAAACCTCAGTGCTAGGTGCTCCACTTACTGCAAATTACTTAACATTTTGTCCCAGCAAGAAATGTTAAACAATATTCCTTTTTTTGTGTGTTTTAACATTTTTATAGTTCATAACTTCAAAAAATACATGAGCTTGGTAAAATATACATGCTTAGTCATTTTTGCATCTAGCAGAACAAATGCTTTATTTTTTTTCTTCATTTTATAACCTTAAAGTTTCTTAATTCAACTAGGGCAAACATATTTACATAAAGCCACCAGAACAAGGATCACTTAAAGAGCTGAATGTAAAAAATATTATTGCAGTATACTACAAATATGGAACCTTTTATATGAGCTACAAAAAGCAGCATTTACGTTTATAGAGTTCAGTGCAATTTTTTACATTAAAAAAAAAAAATCCTATAAATTAAGAAGAAAACATCAATATGACAGAAGAAAAAACTACCCTTCAGACACATGAACTCCTCTCTGGGGAAGCACATGGGTGACTTCATGTTCCACACAACTTCTCGTCATGATAGGATCTTCTTTTCTGGGATATGCAGATGCCTCTTCTGGGATGAGGGGCAAGAGGACACAGTGCAACTGTGTGGCTCTAGATGGGAAGTGGATCAAGTCACAGCCAGAGCAGTATCTGATTCCCTGGTTCCATGTCAGAGTCTCTTTCCGCCTCACCTGGGATAAGTGAAGGTCACCAAGGGATGGCGCCACAGATACTGATCCAAAGCGGTGGTGGTGTCTCCACCTGCACAGCTTCCCTGTGGCACTGACAAGGCAGGACCAGACAGGCCTACTGCAAGTGCTTGGTGACAATCCACCAGCCAGAAAGGAGGAAAATGCTCAAGATTTATAGAAGAGCAGAGGATAAAAAGTGGAGGGAAGAGGGGACTATCTAAACTGGACAGTTTAGAGATGTTGGTAAGAGGGGTGGGTAGCACTTCCTGGTGTTCCCTAGCTTAGAAACCTAGGAGAGGGAAGGTCAAACAGAAAAGGGGAAAGAAAAAAAAATCCCTGATAGTAAACCCAAAGTAAATCTCAAATCTAAAATCACCCCTTAAGCCAAAAGTTGATTCTTTGGCTTTTAAAAGACACTGCCCACTCCAGCTTCCACTTGCTGGTATTAATGGCTCAACACCTCCAAGGGAAGACTCATGGGTCACCTTCCCAGCGCCTACCTGGACTCCCATTCCCACTCATGTGCCATGGCTAGGGGGATGCTGCAGGTCTTGACCTGAGAAGATGGGGTGAAGTAGTGGGTGAAGGTGGAGGGCGGTGGCAGCTGCTGCGGCAGGCCGTGGAGCAAGTAGGGTAGGATAGAGGGCAGCATGTGGGACAGGGTGGAAGGTGAACGGTCCAGGATGGATGGCTGAGGCAGGAATGATGTGGATGGGATGGCTAGCAAGGAAGGTGGCAGGGTGGCCAGGGATGATTGAATGAGTGAGGTGGGACAAGGAAATGGGAGTCAGGTGGGGCTGGGGAATGTGATGTACTTGGGCAAGTGGCTGGGGGTGAGGGTGAGGGTGAATGCCAATGGCAGCAGCAGCTGCTGCAGCATGATGCTGCAGGATGGCATGCTGAACAGTTGTGATGGAGGTGGCAGAGGCTGTGGCTGGCTGCTGAATGTGGATGGGCTGCAGGGCTGGAGTGGCTGGGGCCAGTGCAGCCGAGGCTGGGAAGGCCTTTACTTGCTTGGCCAGAAGCTGCTGCTGGATATGTTGCTGGGCGGCCTGCTGGAGCTTGCTATACTTCTCCATCTCTTCGGGAGTGAAGGTGATGGGTTGGCTTTCTAGGGGGGCTAAGGAGGCATCCTCAGCCCCATCTGCTGACTCAATGCTAGGCTCCCCACTGGGAGGTGCATAGCTGGGGAAATGCTCGAGGTCTGGTGCGATAGGCAGCAAGTTGGAGTCCACAGGGCCTGGTTGACTGCTACTATCCAGAGACTCTAGGGTGTCCCCATCGCTGGGGTCAGGGAGGTAGTTATGGGAGATGGCTGGGTCCCCAGAGTAGCAGTCAGAGTGCACTGGAGTGCCCAATGGAGCCACAGTGTGATCAGCAGTAGCTTCTTCAGACTTTGGCTCTTCTGGGGATGGGTCTGATAAGGGGCCAGCTGTTTCCTCGGAGGGGAACTGATGTCCAAATGGGGCATCACTCCTCCCTGGGGGCCCCTCTTCTGTTTCTGACTGTTCTTGTTCTTCCCCCTTTTCCACGCCAGACTCTTCACATTTCTTGGTGTTGGGTTTCCGGGTAGCTGGAAGTTTTCCTATAAGTGGAAGGACAGGCTTATTGCCAAGAGTGGGAGGAAGCTTAGGCCCAAAGTAACCTTGTGGGGGGTCCTTGAGCTTGAGTCCAGTTTGATTAGGGGTGGCCAGCCCCTCCTCACTCACACTGGATTTCCTTTCCACTTTCCTTGACTGGATCTTCTCCAGCAGCAGCTTGGCAGTAACCGAGTTCTTGTCTTCAGGGCTACAGTCACCATCTGATCCCCTTCCTGTACCACTGTTGCTATTCTGAGAGGCTGGGCCTGTCCCTTTGCCATCATCTTCTTTCTTCCCAGGACCTTCTCCTCGGCCAGATCTGAAATAATGGGGGGACTGGGAGCGATAGATCTTAGAGCGAATGAAGTCTCGACGGCCAGAGCGTCTCTCCTCAGGGCTCTCATGACCCCATGAACCTTTCCTAGAGCCGGATCTCTGAGAAGGGCTCCTGGTACTACGGCTGCGGTCTCGGCTGTAGCTCCGGCTCCGCTGCCAACTGTGGGCTGTGGTGCTGCGGCTTCTCCGCTTGCTCCGGCTGCGACTACAACTGCTGCTGTGGCTGCGACCCCGGGATCTTGAGCGCTCCCTGGAATGGCTCCGAGACCGGCTGCGGGACTGGCTGCAACTGAGGCTATAGTCATCATCAGAAGATGAGTATTTGTGCCGTTTGGACCGGTGCTTGGAGCTGGCATAGTCTGAGTCATCAGAGTCGTGTGAGCGCTTGGAGTGCCTCCGTGATCGGTCACTATAGTCACTGTAGCTGTCATCAGAGTAACTGCGTTGTCTACTATAGCAACTCTGGTCAGAAGAAGCATCTGAGCTGCTTGAGTAGGAACGCCTGGAGGAACGGTGTGAGGAATGGCGTCGGCCAGAGCGGGAGTGGCTGCGGGAATGCTCACTGCCCGACTCCTCCTCCTCCTCCTCACTATACTGTGATGGAGACTTCTGGTGTTGATGGCGTGATGAGGCATCATCACTATCCTCTTCACCACTACTGGGTCGGCTCCTATGGCTAGATCGGCTGCTCCGTTTGGTACCAGCTCTTCGCTGGCAGGATGAAGTTGGAGGCTCACCTTTGTGTTTCCTCCCACCATGATCTTGGGAGCTGCTACCGCCCCCACCTTCATCCTTTTTGCCACTGCTCCCCTCTTCAGCTGGGAGGGATCTCCGTTGGGAATCATCCTGAGTACGACGCCGTCTTCTTGGTGGTGCAGGGCTGCCACTCCCAGGGGGTTCTGGTTTGGGGCCCCGTTCAGAATCTGCTGGAGCTGAGGACTTATTCTTCTTTCGTTTTCGTTTCTTGCGTTTCTTAGACTTCTCTCCAGACTCTACTTTAGAACTTTTCTCTTCTGGGTCAACTTTGTGTTTCCGTTTGTGTTTGCTAGACTTTTTGTGTTTTTTCTTTTTGTGTCTGTGAGACTTCTCAGACCGTTCTTTCTTGCTTGGAAGGTTTCTCCCTGTGTCTTCTGTCTCTGATTCATGGCTGCCCCCAGGTTCCTGTTTGTTCAGGCTGCTGCAGGCAGATCCTGAAGCAGGTGCATCCATTCTGCCTCCTGGGGAATGGACCACATTCTCTTCTTCCTCTTTGCTTTTATTTGGCTCTACAGGATCAAGGTCTTGGAGATGGTCTTTTGATGGGCCTCCTATATCCTTTGGTTTTTCTGTTCCTTTAGCTCTGGTATCTTTGTTCCTTGAAAGTTTAAAGTCAAAGTATAAAGGATTACAACTGTATGAAATGGAGGGTTCCGCCTTGGTGAAAATTAATAGTTCTGATGGCCACTGGAGGGCAGTGCTTTCATCTTTGCTCAAAACTGAAAAGAAGGGACCAGTAGGATGTTTGGGTCCTTCCAGGGTTTCTTTCCCTGCTGGGGTTGCCTGAGAAGTTTCTTTAGAAGCACTGGACTCGCATATTTGGATCTCTAAAGCCTTCTGACTCTCTAAGCTCTGCTCACTTACATCCCCTCCTGAGGCCTTCTTTGTCTCAGTTTTGCTTCCAGGCTCTGAGGACGTGGCCATGCTGCTTTCCTTCTGCTGCTCAGAGACTTCACTAACTGTCTTTTCTGCTCCTTGACTTGCCACCTTGGTGCTGCCTTTAGGCTTGGGAGAATTGCTTTTTTTGCTTTCGGGGACATTCTTTGGGTGTGCACTATTATCACCTTCCATTTGTTCACTGGCTCTCATAAACAGGAGGAAGGGAAAATTCGGTTTTACTTTGCAGTGTGCTGGGGGTATGTAGTGGTAATATTCTGGCTCTGTAGCCCCAGCTCCTTCTTCTCGCTTCATTTTTTTTAACTTAGATAATGTTGAGGCAAGGGACCCTCCATCCTGGGGGTCTTCATCCTCTTTTTTACCATCAAGATTACTACTACTATCAGAGTCTCCCACCTTCTGCAGTCCTTGGTCAGAACCCTTCTCATCAGTTTTTGTTCCATCTTCAGAAGTTCCTTCCTCTGCATGGTCCTTGAAAACTGATGCTATGGATTCGAGTTTGACAGGAGCCTTTTTGGCAAAGGAAAAGGACACTCCCAGTTTTTGCAACGGGGTCCCTAGATTATTCTTAATGCCAAAGCTGATTCCTTGGGAAGCTAACCCAGGCACCTGTGTCAGTCCAGTGGTATTAGTGATTTGTACTGCAGTGAAAGGGCCACCTTTATCTGTGGAGAGTTCAGATCCCAGGCCACTAGTGGCAGTGGCACTTGGGCCACTGTTTGCAGCAGATTCATCCTTTTCATCTTCTCCACCTTCTTCATCTACAGCCACTGTGGTTGGTCTGAACATGGGACCACTTCCAGGTGCACTATATAAAGGTCGAGAAAAAAGAAAAAGATAAGTTTAAGGGCACATTTAATATATCTTATAAAAACACCCATTTCTTATGTTCTACCATTTATCACAGGTGGTCATTTTCTAGTCCAGTGCTACAAAATGAAATGTGCACAGTCTCATGTTATTACCCTATCAAACTAAATTTTTAGAGTCAACCTTTTCTTTCTAGGCTGTATAAAATACAAACAACGTGAGGTGCAATTCAGATTTCAAATAACCCATCATCACTACCTGGTATAGTTTACCCTGTCCTGTTTCCAAGTTAATTTTTTATCATAGCACCCTACCATTTAGTATGCTATCATCTGTATGATTATACATCTATTCATGAAGATTGTATTTTATTTAGCTTAAAAAATTAATATAATCACCATGAAATGCTCAATAATTCAAGAACAAAAGAGAAACATTTAGCTAAGGACAAAGTTGAGAAGGATGGGAAGGAGGGTGGAATGGAAACAGGAATGACAAGGAGGAAGTAGGATAAATTGTTACATGGAGGGGATTACAATGAGTTGAAACAGAGTGTGTGTGATTTATTGAATGCAAAACTGTTTATCTTCTCCATAAACCTTTACTCAATTCACAATAAAAAGTTAAAAAATTTTTTTTACTTCCTGTATTTTCAAATTTATTTAAAAGAGAACAAGTATACATTCTCTAAATCAAATATAAACAAAGACCTTCACTGTACTATTCTTTGTCAGTCTATGTTTAGTACATGTTTTAGAAACTATGAATATATACCTGTCTCCTGGGCACCACACCTAAGTATTTGCTTTGCTTTTATGGATACATTCTGGGCATTTAGTACCACTGTCATGATATTACCAAACACTTTTTCCATGGTAACAACAGAATCGTTGATGGGTCTCAACACCAGTCTTTTAAACTGTGTGTCTTGCCTGAAATGTTTAGTGTATGTGAACTATATAGGAAACTCACAAACTGAATGGAATTATAAATATATGTGAATGAAGTCCTTGTTATCTGAAGCCTAGTTACAAATTGTCTTAAACTCTGTACCAAATATATTCATAGAATGTAGTATACCTTGCTATCTGAACTCCTGTTATGAATAAAACAAATCTGGGTAGTAAGGGATGCTTATACCTGTTCCAGAACTAGCCCATAGCATAAAAAACCCCAAAATACTAAAGGGGATATTTTCATCTTTTGCTTAGTCTTCATCATGTTACTTTAACAGCATTATAGGGTCGTGTTGCTCTTACGAAAATAAACTACCTGATGATGTGATAAACTTGCTTTATTCTCACAAATAATTATGTGGTCATTAAAAACCCTTCATGTTTAAAACTGAGAATCAAAAATCATTGTGAAGAAAAACTACGTATCAAAATATGTCCTCACCTATATAGTATTCTGGTATATACTTTAAAAAGGAGTTATCCTAACAAAAGGAATCTCTGGGCGGCACAAGTGGTTAAAAACATGCAACTACTAACTGAAAAGTTGGCAGTTTTAACCAACCTAAAGTCCTGCTGTGGCACTGTGGGTTAATGCGCCAGACTGCAAAGCTGTTTGAACTGCAAGGTTGGCAGTTCAAGCTCACCAGCTGCTCCTTGGAAACCCTATACAGGGTTGCTATGGGTCGGAACTGACTCAATGGCATTTCACAACAACAACAAAGAGGCGTCTCAGAATAAAGGCCTAATGACCTGCTTCTGAAAGCTTACAGCCTTGAAAACCTAAGGAGTACAGGTCTCCTGAGGTAATCATGAGTCGTAACTCACTAGATGGAAACTGGTTTATTTTTCATTGTATCCTTGCAAACCGTCCCAGAAGAAGATGTTTACTACATAAAGAGCTGCCAAAGAAGGAATCAGAACTAGTTTACAGATAATTTAACTCAGAATTCACAGGTTAATTCCACTTTAAAGCTTCAAAATTTCTACTATAGATGTTCTACATGAAGATTTTGTCTCTCCTCCAAAACACACGAGAAGCAAATAAGTTAAAAAAAGGACTCAGGAGACAAAATAAACCTATTAAATTAAAACTGAGGAAACTTGACCCCAAATATGCTATAAACTTTCAAAGCCACAACCATAATTTCTTTTACTACTGTAATCAGTTTTTTCTGTTGGTCCTGGCCAGGACAGTAAAAACAAGCAAAGGGCTTAGGTTCTTCAGATCGAGGCACACAACTCATGAAACAGCAGGCTCAGATGTTGAAAAACTGAGTTTCCAGAGTCTAGTTGCTTAGAAAATTTTGGTGTGGCACTGTAGGTTAAGCACTGGAATGCCAACTGCAAATTAGGCAGCGCACACCCATCAGCTACTCCTCAGAAACCCTATATAGGATCACTATGAGTCGGAATCGACTCGATGGCACACAACAAAAAAACTATAAATACCAGCCCCTCCAAACTGATAATCAATGAAAACTATGAAAGAACATTAAAAAGAACACTCAAGAAGGCAAGGAAGCTGCAGAGAAATACACAGATTTAATTCTTTAAGTTTTAGAATGTTTGCATGTTGAGTATTAACTGCATAATGCTTAAAAGGCAGTTTAATATTTGAACCTGTTCCATAGCTATTTTTCAGCTATAATAATGCTGTAATGTATGTATTTTTCTATGTAAGTGAATGTTGAAGGATGGGAATAGTAATAATAATAGTATTAGCTGCACTGCTTACTGAGCATCTTCTATGTGCTAAACTCTCTTTTAGACACTTAAGATAGATCCACTCATTCACTTCTCACTCTAACCATAGAAGCAAACAGTTATTATTGACATCAACATTTTACAGATAAGACGACTGAGTCACAGAAATAAGTAGTAGAGTAATGCTTCAAAGATGTATGCTCTTAACCACTATATCATACATCTGAGTACAGATATGTTTTTTAGTTTGAAAGGATCTATTAAGTCTCCTCTCTAAGTCACAGCCTTGAAAACCCTATGGAGCAATTCTGTTCTGCACACATGGGCTCTTTGTGAGTTGGAATCAACTGATAGCAACCAACAACAATAAACTCCTCTCTGAGAAATTATCAGCTCACCATTCAGCTTGTTTTCTTTGTTCTGCCAACTCATGGAGCCGCCGAAGGGCTTTTTCCTGCTTCTTCTCATCCTTGCGGGATCTTGAAGAGACATTTCGCGCAAACTCTCTTTGCTTGAGATCTTTCAATCTCTGGGGTAACAGAAAGAAAGGAAGAGAAGAGGTGATTTAGAGTGACCCTGAGATCCTGACAGCAAGGCCTTTAGAATATTGACTTTCAACCAATGGTTACAGGGCTAGTGTAGAATACATTATTATATTTCATTGCAATTGAAAACACAATGGCTGATAACTTTAGGCAAAACACTTGGAGTATCTGCGTTTGCAATTAAGATAGTGTATTATCTGCTTTATTGGGCAAAATAAAATGACTTCAAAAGCAACAAGCAAATTTTAAAACATTGGGAAGAAAGAAAAGGGATAATTTCATCACTTGCTCTTCCAGAATGCAAAACTAGACAAACAGCATGAGATAAGTCTTAACAGAGGCCAAAGAGAACAGAAAGGGATTAGACTAGTACAGATAATTACCCAGGCATAAGATCTTAAAAAGCAATGTACAGCTTACATGGGAAGGTTATTTGAATCAGAACTCGGAAATAGAAAGCATACTTTTATTTCACCATAAAAAAGGTGCCGTTATTTCTTTTCATCATGAAGAGATTTTTCCTGGTATTATTAAACAAACCCTAGAGGTCTTCCAATGTTAGCATGTTCATTCAGAGCTCACCAGACTGACCACTTTCATCTGATCAGTCTGCTGAAATTAGAGAGCATATGTGTGCTTTTCATTCTTTCATGGAGAAGAACATCCAGGGGATGAGGAGGGAGAATAGAGATAAGTCAAATAATTTACTATTTAAAATTCAGATAGTTTATCTGTTATTCCCAGAAGCTACTGTATAATTTTCCTTTGAAAGAAAAACAAAAATAAAAAACAATTACAACAAAAACAAACACAAAAACAACGTCATGACATACTGGTGATAGAGTCCAGACATAGCTATCTGAAATGAACACAAAACTAAAATTATTTTCAACACACTAGATAATATACAAACAAACAAACAAACAAAACGGGACACACACTAGTCTATGCTTTTACAATATTGCAAAAAGAAATCTGACCCAATATAAAGTGGACATTGCTTTGTGGAAAGGCATGATGTTTAACAGACAGTGGAATTTTCTTACCTAATAATTATGAAATGTGTTTTGAATTTTTATTGGAACTGGGAGGGGAAAAGGGTGGAAAGACACACACAAAAAAGATATACAGCTAAAGACACTAGTAGAAAAACTCACTCTTGTGATCTGGGCTCCCAAATTAGAAGGATTTGCTTTCAAAACATCAGCTGAAAATGTCACATCACAAAGAAAAAAAAGTAAAAATAAAACAAGAGTGGAAGAGAAAAAAAAAATAAAGCAAGCATTACTACACAAGCTCTCTTAGTGAATCTGCAAACTATTATCCTGAACAATCAGGGACACACCATCAACTCTACAATGGCTGGGGAAAGGGGAAGCACCTGACGACACACATGTGTACAACACACGCTGACAGGAATAATTTCACCTGGAGAAGGGGTGGATTTGAATCAGAAAAAGGGTCACAGAAATTTGGAAAAGGGCTACTGCTGTCTGAAAGTGGTAAGTCTTGACTTTTTCATTTACCTTTATTTGGGGGGAAATTCTAGTAACCAACAGCTAGCAAAACTGCTTTACTGAGGCTGGCTGCCCAGAATTAAGATTTTTGTTCAACACCTTCAAGATTAAAAAGAGCATCTGATGTAAATATGAACTCCAATGTCCTCCTTCCCAGTGGAAGTGGGACAGAGGAAAAGGAGCCATCAGGCCTCTCATGTAATTATTAAGGCCACAAACCTAGTTTTTTTCTTCCCTACTTAACAAGCCCTCTAGCCAAGAGTGTGTTTTTATCATAACTGCCATCCTTTAGCCACACCAAACAACCTGGAAAATCTTCATTTCATGTCATTCCTTCCCTCTTACAAATACTTCTTCACTTTTAGGTTGTGTTTCCTGAACTCCAGGACAAGGTCCTAAAGACTGAAATTTTTTTTTCAAAATCTGGAACCTCCAGGCTGAGTCAGGCAGAGATCAGGCTTCCCAATCATTTAGTAGCCATTGGGGCAACCTTGAGGTTGAAGATAGGAGCAGGAATGAGCATATCATCCTGAAGCTATCCAATCTCAAATTACTACCACAGACACAGTGGGAAGAAAATGTGATGTCAATAAAACATCCAAATTGCAAGCTCCTCTAGGCAAAGCTCTTCTAGTACAGCACAGCGTATAGCAAACACTCCTATACCAGCTTTACTATCTTTTTAGTCAAGTCCAGGCTCTCAAAAGCAGAACTGAAAACACCAGAATTTTAATCCAAACACTTTATAGAGGCTTGGCAATGCCTATCCTCCCCAACTCAAAATGTGGATCTGAAATGTCTCTTAGATGATGAAAGTTAAGACACAGGCTTTGTTGTTGTTGTTATGTGCCGTGGAGTCGGTTCCAACTCATAGCGACCCTGTACAGGGCTTCCGAGGCTGGAAATCTTTACGGGAGCACAAAGCCTCATCTTTCTCCCGCGGAACAGCTGGTAGTTTCGAACTGCTGACCTTGCGCTCACAGCCCGATTCGTAACCACTACGCTACCAGAGCTCCTAAGACACAGGCTTTAGGGTTTACCTTTTCCTCTACCTAAGAATCGATGTCTAACTCCAAATCTCTCCTTCCTACTCAAGGTCAAATTAAATTTCCCTCACCTGCGAAGATAGGTCTTGTCTTCTTTCTGAACTATCTATGGTGGTGGTGGCTGTGTGCCATGGATTTGGTTCTGACTCATAGAGACCCTGTACGAGGTTACCGAGGCTGTAAATCTTTACGGGAGCAGAACGCCTCATCTTTCTCCCACAGAACAGCTGGTAGTTTCGAACTGCTGACCTGGTGGTTCGCAGCCCAATTCATAACCACTCTGCTACCAGGGCTCTTTGAATTCACTTTGCATATATAACTCTTCTACCAATTGCCGTATTTTGGTCTTTGACTAGTTATGCCTGCCTTACAGAAAGGTAAGGTATGCAAAAATCTTTAGTCAGAAACATCTGGGTTCAAATCCATTTACTAGTATCCAAGTCATTTCACCTGGGTTCCAGTCCCCTCATTAGAAAAGCAGGACTATCAATTGATTTCTGAGATTGCCAAAATTAATGTAAAGTTACTTAGGTAAATACTGCCACACCTTCATGTGGGGTAGACACAATGGCTTACTTTTGCAATCAACCCTGAAGTGCATAAAGGAGTACTAATTCTACAGAAAGTATCTAGTAAATGCCTGATGAATAATTGGCTTAAGCATGGGATCTTTGATTTTTCCAAATAAAAACGTACATATCTTTATTGGAGAAGAGAATCTCATCTTTCTCCCATGGAGCAGTTGGTAGGTTTAAACTGACCTTAGGGTTAGCAGTCCAGTGTTTATCCTACACTACCACCAGGGCCCCTAATTCAACATCACAGCAATGCACAAACCTTCCTAAAAATGGGTGGTGGCTGTGCAGAGGTGCATCGAATGAGAATTGAGCCTGGGTTCACTGAACCACCACTGTACCTTTGATAAAGATGGTGTTATGTGCCATCAAGTAGGTTCCAACTCAGAGATTCTGTACAGGGTTTCTGAAGAGCTACAGGTGGATGTGAATCACTGACCTTGTGGTAAGCAGTCCAGTGTTAACTTTAAGTGCCACCACACCAGGCCCCTTTGATACAGGTAGTACTGGCAGTAGTTTCCATGGAGTCAGTTCCGACTCTGAATGACCCTGTATAATATGGTTTCCATGGCTGTAAATCTTTAAGAGAGCAGAAAGTATCATCTTTCTCCCATGGAAATGCTGGTGGATTTGAACTGCTGTCCTTGTGGTTTAGTAGCCCAACAACATGTACCCCACTATGTATGCTATCAGAGCTCCTTTGATAAAGGTTGTTGTTCCAACTTAGAGCGATCTTGTATAGGGTTTCTGAGGAGTGACTAGTGAGTTTGAACTGCTAACCTTTTGGCTCAAAATGACCTTGCTGTCCAGCACTTTATCCTAAGTGCCCCATCAAGTCTCCTTGATAAAGGTAGTTGTTGTTAAGGGCTGTCGAGTCAGTTCTAACCCGTAGTGACCCTGTATAGACAGGATTTCCAAGAGAGCAAAAGGTGAGCTTGAACCACTGACCTTGCAGTTCAAACCGACTTTGAAGTCCAGCATATTAACCCACAGCGCCACATTAGTTTGTTGTTGTTAAGTGCCGTCAAGTCAATTCTGACCCAAAGCGACACTGTACAGGGTTTCCAAGGAGCAGCTGGTGAACTTGAACCGCCCACCTTGCAGTTCAAATAGCTTTGCAGAATGGTGCCACCCACATCAGTATGAGGTTCTAATTCTGAATCAGGATTCCAAAAGTTGCCTATTTTATCCCAAAAGGCTACCAGGCCTGGTTCATTTGACACTTAATATGCAAATAAAATTCTCTTTATGAGTTGTAAGAAAATTCAAGACTTTCTTACATTCTAAAGAGAAACACAACTTGAGATAACTTCAAGAAAGAACAGAGGAGCAACAAACCTGCCTTTCAGGGAGAAGAAAGTGAGCTCATGTAAGGGGCCCAAACGTATAGATGTTACCAATCCAAGAACTTTGACAGGCAGAGCAGGTTCCATATCATACACAAAAACTCAAGTTAAACTCCCAATTGGAATATAGGTGATCATTTAATGTACATAATCATTTAAGCTGTATCCAAAGCTACTGTATCTTTATCTCTGAAAAACTTGTTCATAAGCTTATTTTATTAAAAACCCACATTTATTAATAGAACTAACTTTAGGTCAAATATCCCATTTTTAGCTGGAAAATATTTTTACTCAAAGGATAGGAAGCTGAATTCCATTTTAAATGAGAGGATTTGAAGATTCTATTTTGTTGAAAAATCAACAGTATGTTTCAAAAAAAAGAAAAAAATGTATTTTTGGCACAGAATATAAAGAACTTTTCCCAGTGTCTCAATCAAAAAGTACCTAGGATTTCCATTAAACTTCCCAAAAAGCCAACAGAGGTCTTTTGATTTAGCACTTGGTAGTTAACCACATAATTACAATTCTTTGGGCTAAAGACCATTTCAAATGTAAAGGACATTCCAATTTATAAAGCACAGCTATATAGCACTGTGTAGGCAGAAAACTGTCCCACTCCAGACACAAACTCCTATTCATCATCCAACTCAGAACAGACAAGCCGAAGATCTCCAGTTACATCTTACCAGGTATTTAATGTGGCTAATAAATTTGCCAAAGCCAATTATTTGTCTTTAAAACCTGCCTGACTATGACTACTAAAACAAGGACACTATGACAATCAGGCTTTGTTGAAAATTACTCTTAAAATGGTTCTTAAAAAAGCTGGTTTCCTTTATAATATGTAGAAATTTGAAGAAAGTTATTGCTTGTTCAGTAGCAAGAAATGACATTGTTCTGTGTGTGAACTGGGAATAAAGGAGACAAAGATACTATATTTTATTACATGAGATCACTATTATTCTCAAACATTTGAAATCTATTATTTAAATTTTAAGAATTGTTCCCATGTAAAATGAATTTCAGATGAGAAAACAAGAGTTTAGGGAACAGCATTTCTTATTGCCACTAAAATTCCTGTGCGTTATAATTACTCAGGTATGAGAAGAACGTTTTTTTGTTTTTCTGTAGAGTCAATAACAGGTTCTGAGATTTAGTTATCATTGTCTATAATGCATTAACAGATGCTCAAAAACAGCACACTGGCTTCAGTCCTACTTGTTAGGAGAGGAATGCTAGGAGGGAGAACATGTAGCACACACTATTTGAAGATGACCTCTTTTTCTGGCTAAGCATAATCTGGTCTCTTGGAACTTTATAGACTACCTTTCTTTCCTCTATGCCAGCAATTCTGCATATTTAAGATCCACAGCCTCTTTCCCCACTGTGTCTTCTTGCCTCTCTCATGTGGTAACATCACTAAAAGTCTCGCCTGCCCTCGCAATTTGAAATCATAACTCTGCAGTTGTTGCTTGGGCAGGTCACCCCAGTTCAAGTGTTAGTGCATGGATGCTTATGGTTGAGGCCATCCATGACATTTCCATGTGGTGAGTGACAGGAGGATTGGGATACTGAATGGTTAAAGATTCCAAGTTATTGTAAATCCTTTGTTTTAGCACATATATTATCAGTGAGTGACAAAAATTAATCTTACTCAGTAACACAGAAAACTAAACACTGACGTTGATTTAGATATTTAAAAAAAAATGAAAAGGAAAAAGGAAAGCATAAAATCTTTTTACTGGATAATAGTACTAATTAGTCATTTATGACAATATTTACTATTTATGTCCAGATTACTTTGGAGTGTAACGACTATTAATATCATCAGGTGGCTAGCAAATTAATTTGTTATGAAATTACCATGGAATACTTGGTTTGCTATTTTCAGACATTCAGTAAAAAGCATTAAAAGTAGATTTAAAAAATAGTACCAGGTATGCCTGCTTAATTAAAGGTATTTTAATACACATGCATGTTTGTATGTGCACAGACACACTTATTTTAGTGGTTTGTAGTGCACTCACAGAGCTGTGTAATAACCACCACTAATTTTATAACATTTCATTACTCCCCAAAGAAACCTCATACCCATTAGCAGTCATTCCCCATTCCTACCTGGGCACAGCCAACAGAATGACTCATCTATTGTCTTTTGATATTCCTATTCTGAACTTGTCATGTAAATGAAATCACATAATAGGGGTCTTTTGAATTTGTTTTTTTCCAGTTAACATAATAAATTCAAGATTCATGCATGTTTTAATATCTATCAGCACAACATTCTTTTTTATAGATAATATCCTATTTTATAGGTATACAACATTATCCTTATCCATTCATCAGTTGATGGACATTTAGGTTGTTTCCACTTCTGGCTATTATTATGAATGTTCTGTATGGACAGGACATGCTAGGTCATATGGTAATTCTAGGAATCCTGGTGGTGCTGTACAATAAGCACTGGACTGCTAACCATAAGGTCGGCAGCAGTTCAACTCCACCAGTTGCTCTGTGGGAGAAAGATGAGATGCTTAGGCCCAAAGCAAATGGAGCTGCAACTTCCCAGTTTAAAGCTCTTTTCAACATTTTCACTCATGAACTTATCATTAATATTTGCTTTTACTTGTCAGACAATGACAGAACACAAAGCCTCATTCCAAAATCTCCATGAATCACTGTGCTTAAAAAGCAAGTGTATAGGACAGACAATAGGTTTAAAACTGCAGAACACGAATGAGGTAGAATCATTTGGATTGTGTGCCAAGATGAAGAACTAGAGTTACACATAAATAATTTGAGAATGCAGAGTTTACCTGCAATAATAGCTCTCCAGGAGCTCTGGTAGCGTAGTGGTTACGAATTGGGCTGTGAACCGCAAGGTCAGCAGTTCGAAACCACCAGTTGTTCTGCGGGAGAAAGATGAGGCTTTCTGCTCCAGTAAAGATTTCCAGCCTCGGAAACCCTGAACAGGGTCGCTATGAGTTGGAACAGACTCCACGGCACACAACAACAACAACAACAAGAGCTCTCCAAGGCGCTCATTAGGGTTACTCCTATTCACAAAAGCTTTCTTGAGCAATGCAGAGCTTTGCAAGGTTGTCTAGACTGTGACACCTGGGTGTAAGAAAGTCTATTACCAACATAAGCAGAGTTGGTGATTATTTATGATTGTAGTTATCAGGTGAAAGGCTCAAAACACACACAATTTTTGGAAGATGATACTAACTCTTTTATTGTACAAAAACAGCTTCCGAGTCAGTTCCAACTCATAGTGACATGGTATACGGTTTCTAAGGAGCAGCTGGTGGGTTTGAACTGCCAACCTTCTGGTTCGAAGTTCATTGCTGAGCCTAAAGCGCTACACCAGGAGTCCCATATATAAAACTATAATATGCTTAAGCTCTGAGATAAATTTCCCTCTTCATACTTGCCTTGCTTTTCAATGTATAATCTCTTCAGAAGTAAACTGCTACTTAAGTAAACACTTACTGTTTCCAAACCGATTTCATATCATTGCAATCATTATTCTAATTCAAAGGATAAAAATTCTGTAAATATGCAAAAGGTAAAATGCTTACAGAATATCTTCATGGGTCTCTGATCTTGGTGTTCATTTTTGGAGGTGTCATTTTCTTTTTAGTCCTAGACTTGTTTGCCCTCATTTTACCTTATTTATTTAAATCTACATTTTCACCCCACGGAATATCAAATAAACCTGGTTTGCATTTTGTCAAATCTGGCTGGCTAGAGATTCAACGGCTTATTGTCCTGTCATCATATATGAGGCTTCAAAAAGTTTGTGAAAAAATACAATTGGTAGATATGAAAAATTCCATGAACTTAAAAAAAAACACAACAAAAACCTTGTATTATCATGTACACATAGTATCAAATATCTTGTGAGATAAAAATGCAATCAGTAAACTGACATTTCAAGAGAAAAGTGACTACTCCAAACTTCATTGAAATCCCTGTGGAGTCCAAAAAGATCACTGCTTCCATTATCAAGTAATTTCTCAGAAAATCCTTCACTTTGGAAATTGGTTTCACTTTTGAGTAATGAGGAAAACTCAAATTTCTGTTCTTTGGTAATATACATAACTAAGTACTGAAAACTATTCAGTCAATTGATAATTAGCAATGATGCAAAAAAATAGTAGCAAGGGTTGAGACAAAATTAGAATTGTATAGTAACTGAATTCTTCTATTCTACTACTACACGATTTAAGAGAGAGACCTCATGGGAGCTGCTACTGGCTGTATTTGTTTTAGTTCAGCTACTTAAAGCTCAAGAAACAACTACTTTTATTGAAAGCTGAAACAGATCTCATAACCTGGATATTAAGAGACTTTAATGTTTCTGGATAACGTACAAAGTGCTGGATGGAGTCCTCATACTGAAGATATTTTAGGTGAAAATATCTTCCCTTTTGCCAAGATAGCTATTCTGTTTACAAGAACAATTATCAAAATTATCCTGTAGTATAAATTCAATATTTAATGATAACAGCTAGATAAAATTAGGTATTCAGTATTATTGTGCTGGTAACAAATTTACTTCTGATAAAGAGAATATCTTTGGAATTTGAACTTTAGGCCCTTGAAAAGCTGAAGAAAATAGTTTCCACTGTCATATTCACTAGCAGACACATTTAAAAAATATATACGAAAAATAGTTACAGAAGCAAAGAAATGAAAATATTTAACTTCAAATTCAACTTCGATTTACAACTAAGCCAACAAATGCAGACGATGTGGCTATGTTTACTGAATATTCACACATCTCAGAACTAACATAAAAAGGAATTACAGTTTAGGTTATATTATAAGGAACAGAAAAGGCTTAGTCTTGGAGAACTCATTATATGAAAATTTATCACTTTACAACTAGGAATTTAAATGACTGAAAAGAGCCAAGATGTTGTATTAAATTTTATATCTTTGAAGATTAAGCTAGGTAATAATATTTTTTTGTTGACTTTCTTCATAAAATTATCTTAAAATTTTGAGAAAAACGAATGAATATGGTAAAGTTCCTAACACATACACATACTCGCAAAAAAAAAAAAAAAAAAAAAAATCAACATGGATGAGGATGACTAAACATCTGCTTATTGAGAGACTGTTGTGTGCTGATGAGTCAATTCCGACTCATAGCAACCCTGTTTCTGAGGCTCTATATCTCTACGGGAACAGAAAGCTTACTTTTTCCCCATGGAGCGGCTGATAGATTCAAACCACTGACCATGATGTAACAGCCCAATGTGTAACTCATTATGCTACCAGGGCTCCTTTGAAAGATTATATGTTTAGGATCCTGTTTATACTAGTACTTTATAATTACATATTAAATTGATGGAAGATGCAAACTAGGGATTACTAATACAGGGATGAATGTACTTACCTATTATCTCAGATTCATAATAATCCTGTGTGCCTTCCTGGAAGACAAGACAGGGTGTCTTTATGATTTTAGAGCATGAATTTGGAAAATGGTAGGTCCATTTGTACTGTAAGTTCATGTCCATCAAAGAGGAATGCAAAATAGGGGCTATTTCCTGTTAGGGGTTATGTAACTATATCAAAGTGAATTAAAGGTTCCTTATAAATTCTAAGACAGGGAAGAGTTACACTCTTAAAAAATTGAGTACTCTGCTTTTTGTTGTTGTTTATTTATATGCTTAAAACATTCTGTTCCCAAGTTCTACCAATTACATTAATAAAGCAGCATAAAGCAAGGCGAAAAGTTTGCATTTCAATCAAATGAATTCACCAAAATACATTCACCAGGGAGTCCTGGTGTGGCGCTGTGGGCTAATGCGTCAGACTGCAAAGTCATTTGAACTGCAAGGTATGTGGTTCAGGCTCACCAGCTACTCCTTGGAAACCCTATACAGGGTCACTATGGGTCGGAATCAACTTGACAGCACTTAACTTAATGAGCTTCTGATTAAGGTGTGAAGTAAATTCACATGTACTTATTAATCATACCAGCTAAAGATTTCCCACAGAACAAATAAGAATTAAAATGATAATGATGTGTTTGTACCAATTACATGTATTTAAAGGTTTGCAGTAGCTCTAAGAAAGTAGGGTCTCTCAACTTCAGCACTAGTGATTGACATTTTGGGCCAGGTAACTCTGTTGTGGGGGACATTCTTGTTAATGTAGGCTTTTTAGCAGCGGCACTGGTCACTAAGCACTAAATCCTAGGAGAACCCATCCCCACGTTTTGACAACCAAAAAATGTTTCCAGACATTTATGTTCCATGGTATGCAAACTCTCCCCAAGTTAAGAGCCACTGTAAAGACAAAAGTAGTGAGAGAAGGAACTGAGTCACCAGGTCTATAGAAGAACAAACATGCCAAAATCAAACGAAACTGAGTTGTTAACAATTTTGAAGACAAAAGTATCAATGAAACATTCCTACCCATCACAAGACATTAATACTGTCAAGGTGAATTTTTATTGGTTTTAAATTTTGTGCAGATAAAACTTTTTCCACAACCTTTTGCTTCTTTTTTGCTAGTTGAAACTTTACTCAGATTTTCATCAATTAAATGTAATCTTTTAAAATCTAATTTTTGTGCATGAAGTTTCTTCTGAAGTTATAATTTATCACAAATACTTATCAATTGAAAAAATTCTCAAGAGACTATAAAGGTGGATATGTATTTGGATGTTAACTATCTTAGTCAGCTTTTGTTATTATTTAAAAAACAAACAAACAAACAAACAAACAAACTTGAAAATCTAAATTATAAATATACCAAACAACTGAAAAAAACTAGTAGACTAGCAGCCTTCAACCTTTGCAACCTTCTTTCTTGAAAGATGATTCTTTGAAGGACTAAATTAATAATCTAAACTACCAGTAGATTTTGGTCCATAGATATATTTCCTAAATTCCTTTTCTTTGTACCACACAGTGCTGACAATATATGAAAACAATGCCCAAGGCTGTCTAAAAAGTTACAAAGCTGTCTTAAATACAAATTAATCCTTTTACTACTCTTTCTGTTGAAAGAGTGTTAAATGAGTGTTAAATGAGTTAAGTATGGTTAAATGTGGAAGAGACTGAAGCAAAAAAAAAGTATGTTATCACAACCAGCATACAAACTATCCCTGTGCTAGGAAGAGTAAAGACAGACAAAGCTTGCCTTTTACCTGTGCACCAAAATTTTACAATTAGTTAGAAGTTCTAAAATCTAATCTTGGTACAGTAGGTCCAGTTTAAGACATATCATTCTAGTGATACTTATAAATCTAACTACTGTATTGTATTCTCAAATTCTATTGAGTTCTATTCACATCACCCAACGTCGTCTGTTTCAGAATTCTTTGAAAATCTGGAACTTTCCTATAGAGCTAATGAATCATTTCCTCCTAAAATTCCCCAGGGGGATTACTGTCATCTTCTTTGTACCAATATAAAAACAAAAATCAAACTGGAAAGAAAGTGTAATTCCATTTTTCAGTAAGCTTTTCAATATGCAGAATTTTGTTAAAATTAAAGAACTTTTCATTTTATTTTTCTTCTCAATAGTTATCTATTTTCCAAGGCATACTGAATAACCGAACAGCTTACCAATAAGAAATCGTAGTCAATAAAATATACAGAAAATTAAAAGACTGAGACAACTGTTCAAAAGTTAGCATGCTCAGAAAAACAAAGATCCCAACGATCTTAAGCTGAATTACCATATTAAATTAAAATGTAGAAACCACTCAAAGCCAAATATATTACGTAAAATTTATGCAACTCCAAGTTTTCATTCTATTTAAAACCATTGAGGGCTGAGGAAAATCTATGACAGGACTACTGCCACTGAGACAAATTCACATATGCCTGATGACTTCAGGTAATGGCCAGCAACCAAAAGAAACGATATTTACCAAGGTTTTTTGTAATACACTCATAAAATTCTATGGCTATAAAGTCAATAGAAGGTAACTATTCCTCACCTGCTTGTGTGCATGGTCATAGGAGTTGATATGGTTATCAAATTCCTGATGTTTTTGATATTGCTTATCACATAGTTCACAGTAGAAGTTGGCTCTAAGGTCTTCCAAGGCTTTTGCAATTGCCTTTTCTTTGTCAACATAATCCTGTAAGAACCACAAAATACAAACACACAAAAAATTAACTTGGCAAAAGTTTAAGTAAAGGCCATAAAGAAAGCAGTCTTACCTGAGGAGAGAGACAAAAGGATGATAAATTTAATGGTATCATAAAAGATGGATACAGCACAAACTTCATGGGGGATAATTTGTGTTTATAGTTAACAGTTGTTTTTGAATAAACAAATATTTAAAAGAGTTTAATTTTACTTTCTTTTAGAAGAATGGTGAGCTATATAGATACTCTGTCATGCCCTGTTCCTAAGTTACATTCTAACTGCTCAAAACACCAACCAGATTCCATATAAAAAACACGTTTTTTACGGTATTGCCAGACCCATATGAAGAAAGGTGTATCCCCAAAAGAGGCAACTGGAAAATATGAAACAGAAATCCACCATGAGGCAAGGACTTTGATGTGGTGACTCTGGGGGAGCAAGATGAAGGAGTTAAATGTTGGATTTCTCATTCAACAAAAGCACCTGAAAATTGGTTGCAGAGATCCCAGAATCTGGGTCTTGGTAGAGGGAATCACAAATCCTCTCAGAAAGCATCCCCAATTTCGACCTAAAAAAAACAACTATATACTGTTTAGAGTTACAAAAACAAGAAACAGTACAAAAATAAGTAGGTAAGTGGTTCCCAGAAGCCCAGGCGGCAGGCAGAGTGGCAGCACTCATGCAACCTATGTTTGTGAAGGAAAGTTCTCAGCCCACAGGCACCCAGAACCTGCCCTTCCTATCATCAAGATGCCCAGAAAATGGTCAGCTTGGCAGAAAGGACAGTGAAGGAGAAGCCCAAGAAGAGATCAATGAGGCAGTAAGATAAACCTGCTCCTGTATAAGTGGAAATGGAATGTAAAAAGGCAGCAGGAAAGGATCAATATTATCAAAAAAAGGGCAAAGGAGAACAAAGGAAAAACAAGCTGAAGTGGCTAACCAAGAAACTAAAGACAATTTACATGCAAACCCCAGAGATACTGAAAACACGTGTTCCCCTCCAAGACTGAAACTCAAAGGAAACACATGTAAGCTTGCTGGTGACCATGTTGGTCTCCTGGTGAGTGGAAGAGGGGGAAAGGCAGCAATGAAGAAATGGGTTGAGTTCAGCCATGTTCCATAGACTCCCGTTGACCTGGACATGAGAGAGAGAAGAGGAAGGGCTGGTTGGTTCGAAGTATGTGAGACCTGGGGACAAGAACATAGCCATGGTGGGCTAGAGTTGAGAGTGGAGCATTCAGCTGATATGAAGTGAGGGGAGATGCACAAGAACGTCCAAACTTGCAGATAGTACCCATTTGACCTAGCCTCACTGGCTTGATAATCAGAACTCGACTAGAGAAAGATAAAAAAAATTTTTCTGATAAAGGAAACAAGTGTAAATTTGCTACAATTTGATGAACTTGACCTATGCTTATGGATGTAGTATCTCAAAATAACGAGAGGAAAGGAGTCTTCACATTAATCCTATCCCCTGTATACACGGTAGATAGGGATGGGCAACTTAGGCATTGGCTACTTAATGAGTGACTGCTTCCAAGGTTTCTAGAGGGAGTTTGAGTTTCAGAGTGTGCGGGGGAAGGTAGATTCCTCCTGCATAGTTTTCATCTTGTCTAGACAGCTTTGGTGAAAAGAGATGGGGGATACGATTCCTATGATTCAATAAAGAGAAACTGTTATCATGACTAATTACAACTGTCACAACTGTAAAGGTAGACGTTCTGTAACAAAAACGAGGTAGTAGTTAATCTTACAGTGCAGAAACAGAGGACCCTAAGACTATCAAGAGAGAACACAAGCAGAGTGTGAGTCCCTATCCAGAGAAGCAGCGACAATGCTAGAGATGGAGGCAGAGATGAGGACATGGAGAAAGGGAGCAGCTGAGGACTCTGGACTCATGGAAAAAGAGGGACTGACTGGGTGCTGGCGGCCAATAGGCAGACTTGCAAAATGTGCTCTTTGGTGGTTTAAATTATTATACATTCCTCAGTGTTTCTGTGTACATCCCTTCCCCCCAAAACAAAACAGGGAATGGAAGCAAATACTGTTGAATGATGCACGGAAAAGATTGTAATCACTGCAATGAAAGGATGGTATAAAGCTGATACTCTCCCATGTGAACTATCACTCAGTTCACAATAAAAACTTGAAAAAAAAAAACAAAACAAACGAAGTGAATGAAGCATCAAAGAAGCCAAGTCTGATTAATGTTCGTCTACCATGCTTAATTCAGCTCCTAGTATAGCACTAGACTGCTAATCACAAGGTCAGCCATTCAAACACACCAGGCTGCTCCTTGGAAACCGTATACAGGGTCACTATGAGTAGGAACTGACTTGACAGCACTTAAAACAACAACTATGTTTTATTAGAGGTTCCTGTATCTTCCTTTTTGTACAATCCAGAGGAATATTTTATCAACTATTCTGTAAATGCAAATTTTTTTCAGTAGTTCCAGAAACATTTTTAAGGAGGAGGAAATCCCAATTCATCCATTTTTAAAGTATAAATAAATGCCTTTTTGTAAGAGGTAAAATCATTTGCTTGTTGTTTATTTTTTGAATATAACAGAAAATAGTGGGGTGTTGAGTGTGGGAGGCTTTGAATGTCTTAAAAGCCCCCATGATGCTGTGGTCTAAGCACTGGATTGCTAACTGCAAGCTCATCGGTTCAAACCCACTAGCAGTTCCCACTAGAATGCTGAAGTTGTTTGCTCCCATAAAAATGTACAGTCTTGGAAACTGTAAGGACCAGTTCTACTCTGTGTATAGGACCATTATGGGTTGGAATCAACTTGATGGCAGTGGGTTTAGTGTTTTTGGTATTCTTTTTCACTGTCTTGGGTAGCAAGGTAACATTATGTGGGGAGAGCACAGAGGAGGTAATTTTTATATCCCATAATACAGAGCACAATTAATGGTACTTTGCAGCCATGGTCATGGATTTATATGCCTTGAGCATTTTAAATTACGTCTATTTCCATGTGTTTTTCAGTAAATTGTTTATTAAAATCACTACCTTATCATGGGTTTCTCTGTGTGCATCCTATAACATCTTTGGTCATGGTAGTCCAGTTTTCCTAATAAGTTTGCTAGGTGCTATAAAAGGTTAAACATCTGAGTGTGCAGTGTGTACAATATTAAATTGTTAATCGATGGAACTTGATGTAACAGTCTATCAATAACTGAAGATATTGGTACTTGATATCCTCTTATGGAAAATATGCTTCCAAATTTAAAGACCGAAAGTAAATGGTATTTTAAAAAGAATATAACTACATGGCCTTTTAGATTTTTAATACATACATTAAGAACTATGTACACACTGTTCATAGTGTCTCTGAACTGACATTATAAAAAATGTATGCACTCTGGATCTAGGTTCCCTCTTGAAAGCTTGTAAGCCAGTCACTTCTTGCCTTTATAACCCCCTACAAAAGGGAACCTAGATCCAGAGGGCATGGAGGAAGGTAGAATCTCCAGTGAGTAGTATTCAATCTGTCTAGGCGGGGTCGATGCAATGAAATGCAGACAGGTCTCTTGTGATACAATAGTGAATAATTGTTATCAGGACTGATTGTGAGGGTTGGAAATGTAAAGGTAGACGTTTTATAGCAAGGAGGGGAGTGATTAACTTTTCAGTCTAGGAGCGGAGGTCCCTAGGACCATCAAGGGAGAAGAGCAGAGAGCGGGACCCTACCCAGAGAAGCAGTGATGCCTGAAATGGAGGCAGAGATGATGACGTGGAGTGATGGAGCAGCTGGAGACTTTAGATCCAAAGAGGGAGAGCAATTGTGTGCTGAAGACCTGGTGGGTACGGGGGGAAGGATTGCATGGAGGGGATTGTAACCATGGCAATGAGACAAAAAATACGATAGAATGAATGTAAAACTAATGTTCTCCCATGTAAACTATCACATAATTCACAAAAAAAAACAAAAAAAAAAAAAAAAAAAGTCAATAGGGAGCCACAGGGAGGAAGTAGGATAACTGTTGTTGCAGGGAGGGGATTGCAATCATTGAGATGAAACAAGATGTATAATTTGTTGAATGTAAAGCTGATGATCTTGTCTGTAAACCTTAACTCGATTCACAATAAAAAGTTTTTAAAAAGCTAAAAAAAAAAAAAAAAAATGTATGCAGACTGCAGAAACAAATGAGACATTTACAATTGGAAAACATAATTGTAAAAACAAACAAATAACCAAAATCATTCCAAACTCCTTAAGGGAATGGGTTAATAAAACAGATTAGATATAACACTTATTTGGGCAAGATGGCAGGCAGACATACTGTGACCCTCTGCAACAAAGACACAGGAGACTGAGTCAACAGAGACAGATGTGGTCTGGAACCCCGAGTATCAGGAGATAAGGATGAAGAGGTGGAATGACTGCATACTGGAAGGAGAAACTGAACAGGAGCACACAGACAGAAGAAAAACACGTTGATATAGTGGCCTGTGGGCACAGGATGTGGCTGGAGGTTGGCAGGAAGGGGGTACAGTTTTCCTTTGTTCCGGTGCCCTCCTGATAACTGGGGGACAATCCCTGTCCTTGCCAAACCAGTGGCCAATGGCATCCCCAACTGAATAGTCTCTGCTCTGCTGTGCACAGCACCCCTACTTATGGAGGCACACGAACCTGCCCTGAGTAAACAGTAAACAGAGAACTGTGTTCACATGTTATGCCTCTATCGCATCCATCAGGAGATAGCTGGTGAATGCCTGAGAACACATCAATGTACAATCATCAATCAAATACAAATAGGATACCACATCTTGGAGAAGACAATTTCAATTTACATGATGACACAAGACAGAGTGCTTCAAGTAAGTAACCACAAGAAAATATAACACCCGAAATGGCACTGGAAGTATATGATAAGGAATTCAAAAGAATGTTAATAAAACAACTTCAACAGCTTGAAAGACTGATTGAGAAACCTCAAATGAAATAAAGGAAAACATGGACAAAACTTCATTAGAATTTAGGAAACAGACAAAAGAAATGGGGGTGGGGAGGGTAGGAACAATATAAACACAGTGATCAGAAATCTAGTCAATTAATACTAAGACTTAAGAAATACATAATACACTGAAAGGGCAAAGAAGTAGAACTGAAGTAATGGAATGCTGAATTACTAAGCTTGAAGAAAAATCTCTCAATATTCTTATGTTACAGAAACAGAAAAAAACAACGAAAGAATCCGAAGAAAGTCTTTAAGATTTACGTGGGACACTATCAAAAGGAATAATTTATGTGTGATTGGAATTTAAGAACTGGAAGAAAGAAAAACAATACAAAACAATAATATAGACTATTGCCCCCGAGTTGTAAGAAAACTTCCCTAACATCATGAAAGATGAGAAAATAAGTCATTCAAGAAGGTGAATGAGCTCCAAACAGGGCAGACTCCAAAAGAAAAACCAAGGCCTATGATAATTAAACTTTTCAAAAATCAGACAAGGAAAGAATCCTGAGAGCAGTTCGGCAGGGGGAGGGAAGTTACCTACAAAGGAAAATTTATATGACTAAACTCTGATTTCTCAGAAGAAACCATGCAGGCAAGAAGGGAACAGAATGACACAATGTAGTTACAGAACTTCCAATGAAGAGTAAATTAAGTAGATCAAAATTAATTTTAAAACCTTACGATAATCCTACAAACTAGACCAAGCCTTACTCCCAGCCCTAACCCAACCATTACCACTAACACTAACCTTAGTCCTAACCATAACCCTAAATGAAGTGGTAACCCCTAACTCTTTTTACTCCTACCTACACCACAAAAAGAGAGAGAGAGAGAGAGAAGAAAAAGACAAAGTCAGGAATGGAGCAAGTCCTTTGGACCCTGAGATCCCTGCACAATGAACCTTCTCAATTCAGATACAGAAAACTGTGATACCAGAGTAGCAGAGGTATAACAAAAGCAGAACCAAGAGCACCAAACAGAGTGTTGGGCTGGAAAGCAAGCAAAGCTGAGTGCCACTGGATAGGAAGCTCACTTATGGAAATAGAATGTCTCCAGGTACTCAACTGGGGAGCTACGTTTGCTGACCCATAGAGGCAGAGTCTAGTGCCTTTGGACTGAGGCTACAGTGGAGTGCAGAGTCCACTGGGCATTTATCATTAGCCTTAGAACAGCTTTGAGACACCGCCTGAATTGGGCAGAGGCCAGGCCAAGGAGCAAAAGCCTGCCTGTGAGCAGGGCTAAGAAAAGGCTGTCCTGACCAAATAACTGTTATCTTGGGCATTTTTGGTCCTGACTTGTTACCTGTTAACTTCCCTAATAAACTCTAAATGTGGGGTAAAAAAAAGATATAGTAGAAAGGTGAAAATGATTTGGAATTAAGATTATGGTGATGAATGAACAACCTTATAAATATATTTAACTGTACATTTTAAAAGAGTAAACTTTGTAGTATGTGAATTATAAATAAAATTTTAAAAAACGTGAACTAGAAGGCAGACTGAAAGAAATTATTTAGAATGTAGCACAGGGACAAGAAGACAGGCTAATATGAAAAAGAGGTTTTAAGAATAATAGAGGATAAAGTAAGAATATCAAATATATTTGGAATGCTAATATATCAAATTCTAATATTAAATCAAACAGAATTCTAAGAAAATAGAATAGAAAATATAGATGAAAGAAACATATTTGAAGTACAATGAGACTAGAAGAAAGACGAGGGGGAAAAAAAAAGAATCTAATACAATTTGATGAACATGAACTAAACCTATGGATGCAGTAGCTCAAAAGAGGGAACAAATCTTTACAGCGAGGATCATTCCCACTCCCTCAGGACACAGGGTAGACAGGGATAGGCAACTTGGACATTGGCTACCCAAAATGGGGGGGGGGGGCTACAAAGGCAAGAAGTGACTAGCTTACAAGCTTTCAAGAGGGAGCCTAGATACAGAGAGCGCAGAGGAAAGTAGACTCTCCACTGAGTAGAATCCAATCTGTCTGGACGGGGCTGATGAAAGGAGATGGGGATAGGTCTCTTGTGGTACAACAGTGAATAATTGTATTCACTGTAAGGGTTGGAAATGTAAAGGTAGATGTTTTGTAGCAAAAAGAAGGGAGTGGTTGATATTACAGTACAGGAGCTGAGGTCCCTGGGGCCATCAAAGGAAAAGACCGGAGTGTGGGACCCTACCCAGAGAAACAGTGATGCCAGAGATGGAGGCTGAGATGATGACGAGGAGAGATGGAGTGGCTGGGGACTCTAGATCCAGAGAGGGAGAGGGGCTGTGTGCTGACAACCGAGGGGCAGGCTTGCAGGGTGTACCCTCTGGTTATTTGATGATGCATGGAGGGGATTATAATCATGGCAATGAAATGATATACGATAGGATGAACGTAAAGCTAATGTTCTCCCATGTAAACTATCACATAATTCACAATAAAAACTTAAAAAAAAAGATACAATGAAAATTTTACCAAATTGATGAAAAACACAACTACACAGACACAGGAAACCTAAAGTAAACCTCAGGCTAAATTACAACAAATATACACTTCGATATACTCTATGCCAAGCATAATGGGAAATGCAGTAAGAATATTTTTCTTTTTAGAAACTATGATATGAAGGCATTTAAGATAAAAAAAATAAGGGGTCCTGGTGCGGTGCTATAGTATAAAGCACTGGACCTCAAGGTTGGTTTGAAATGCAAGATTAGTGTTTCAAACTTACCAGCCGCTCCTCAGAAACCCTATACAGGGTCACTATGAGTCAGAACCAATTCCACCACATTTTACAAAACAGTAAAAAAAAAAGTTTACTACCAACAAACTCATAAAAGAGAACTTTGTAAAGCACTGTTTTTTCAAATCATAGATTAAGATCATTAATGAGTCAATGATACTGATTTATTGAATTTTAACAGGGACACAAAAGGGGGGAATAAAGAATGGAAAAAAAGCAAAGTTTATTCATAATGTTTCTTAAAATTTTTGTCTCATTGTTGTATATGATTGCAGTAGTAAATATTTCTTACTGTGGACTTCAAAGTAAATGTTTCAAAGGATGTTTCCTTCAGTTTAGCAAAGAAAAATGATGCCCAAAAAAAGCTGTTGTCATTAATTGTCATCAAGTTGGTTCTGAGTCATAGCGACCCCATATAGGGTTTCCAAGGAGGGGCTAGTGGGCTTGAACGTCTAACTTTGCAGCTAGCAGTCCAGTGCTTATCCTACAGTGCCATACCAACACTCCAAAAAGAAGGCTAAAAATACTAAAAGTAAATGGTGATCAATGAAATGGATAAATCTGTAAGTTAATAATCACCAGTTTTCAGGACTGAAAAGGAGTAAAAATAAAATAAAAAGTAAGCATACTGTTGCTACTGCTAGTGTTGTTGTTATGCGCTGTTGCTGTTAGCTGCCATCATATAGGACTCCGACTCATGCCACAATAAAATAAAACTCTGCCTGATCCTATGTCATCCAAATGATTAGTTGCAGATTGGATCATGGTGATCAACAGGATTTTTACTGGTTAATTTTTAGGCCTTTCATCCTAGTTCACTTTAATCCAGAAGCTCCTCGAAACCTGTTTAGCAACATGCAAGCCTCCAGTGACAGAGTGGTTGGACAGAATGTACACTGGTCAGAAAATCAATCTTCAGTATACTACCTAGAAATTGAGAATTCTACTACTATACCAAGAATGCTTCTAAAGTAAACAGGATTTAAATGAAGTATTTCAAGGTCAATTGTTATAGAACAGAAATAGCGTGGTGGGGATAGGGAATATGAAAACTTTAATGTTATAAAAGCAACATTTCTTCAGTCATGGTCAGTTATGAAATGAAGTATTATAACATCATTCTCAAACTGCTTTCCTAATTATGGAAAACTAAATCACAGATATACTGGTTATCAATTGGTCTTTTTGGCCCCAAACTGTGGGAATGACCTAAAGAGTTGGTCCAATTTACCTCAGCAGTTTTACTTAAAATACTAGACATAAAAAATACATCAAAGCAAGTCATGCATAGTTACTTGCTATGGTAACATAGAAGAACCAGGAAAGAGAAAGGATAAATAATTACTTGCTAGCTCTTTAGAGAATTCCTGGTGTGGCACTGTAGGATCAGTACTGGACTTCAAACCACAAGGTCAGCAATTCAATCTCTATTGGAAACCCTATACAGGGTCGCTATGAGTTGGAACTGCCTCAGCAGCACATAACAACAATAGCAGCTCTTTAGAATATGGTGGATGCATTAGTCTCTCACATTAAGCAGCTCCTTCAAGTCAACTAATCTACTTCTGCCCTATTCTACTACTCACAGTTTTCTCTAAGTGTCCTGGACAGTTTCCTGTTGTGTAGCTGACAAGCAACATGTGGATACTCTTCCTTATCTGTTATGATTCTGTCAAAATAGAAACCAGAAACCCATTTCCCAATCTTCCTTGAAATTGGGGTACAGAAATAGTTTACCTCCTCCTGTTAGATGCAGTTGCATGCAACTTTAATTCAAAAGTGAGCATCATGAAGAAGCAGGTGACCTGTGGAATTCATCTTCTAGTAGTGCTGTTGATTCTGGAAATAAGTTAGCAGTGCAAACTACAATGCCTGAACACAATGCTGACTGCAGAGGGGTCATCACTAATGCAGTTCCACAGTGATCTGAGAGGGTTTAGCCACTGAAAATCTTATGAATAGCAGTGAAACACTGTCCAAGTGTCGGAAGATAAGTCACTCAAGTTGGAAGGCACTCAAAATACAACAGGTTAAAAGCCTCAAAGTACTTGTTGTTAGATGCCATCGAGCTGGTTCTGACTCAAAGTGACCCTTATGTACAAACAGAATGAAACACTGCCTGACCATGTGCCATCCTAACAATTGTTGTTACTCATGAGCTCACTGTCCCTGCCACTGTGAAAATCCATCTCATTGGGGGTGTTCTTCTTTTTCACTAATGCTCCACCTTACCTAGCACGATGCCTTTCTCCAAGAACTGGTCCTTTCTAATAATATAAATGAAGTATAAGAGACGAAGTCTTGCCATCCTGGCTTCTAAATAACATTCTGGCAGTACTTCCAACACAGAATTTTTGTTCCATTTCATTTTTGACAATTTCCAAATTTCCTAGATTCCTACTTCGTACATTTCATTTTAAATTATTAATGGATGTTTACAGTCGTTTCTCCTCATTTTCAGTTGTACCTTATCAACAAATGAAGGTCCCAAAAGCTTTATTCCATTTGCGTCATCACGGTCTACTTTACTTTGAGGAGGCAGCTCTTTCCGCAGTGGTTATTTTGAGTGCCTTCTAACCTGAGGGACTCATCTTCTGGCATTATATTTGACAATATCCTGGTGCTATCTGACAGTGTCCCACTGCTATTCATAGGTTTTCAGTGGCTAAACATTCAGAAGTAGTCTGCTCTCTCTCTTGCTAGTCTGGAAACTCAACTGAAACCTGTCCTCCATGGCTGATCCTGCTGTATTTAAAACACCGGTGGCAGTGCTTCTACCATCACAGCAACATGCAGCCACCACAGTAGGACAGACTGCTAGATGAGTGGTGCCTCAAAGTGAGGTGAACAGAGTAAAGCTTTCAGGGCCTTCACTTGCTGATGGGACACAACTCAAAATGAGGAGAAACAGCTGTGAACATCCATTAATAATCAGAAAGTGGAATTTAAGAAGTATGAATCTAGGAAAATTGGAAGTTGTCAAAAATGAAATTAATCGCATAAAGATTGATGTCCTTGTAAGCTTCCTGGTGACCATGTTGGTCTTCTGGTGAGTGGAAGTGGGAGAAAGGCAGCAATAAAGATATGGGCCGAGCCCGACCACATTCCATAGATAGCTGTCAACCTGGAGAGGAAAGAGAGAAGAGGAAGTGCTGATTGGCCCAAAGTATGGTGAGACCTGGGGCCTCCTGAGCCCATGGACAAGGAATAGCCATGGAGGGCTAGAGCTGAGAGTAGAGCGTCCAGCTGATATAAAGTGACAAGAACGCCCAAACTTGTAGATAGTATACATTTGACCTAGCTTCAATGGCTTAAAGATCACAACTCCACTAAAATAAGATAAAAATTTTTGATAAAGGAAACAAGTGTAAATTGCTACAATTTGATGAACTTGACCTATACTTATGGATGTAGTAGCTCAAAATACCAACTGAGAAGGAAGAAGTCTTCATCCTACCTCCT
>NW_006408525.1:30125008-30162582 GCF_000296735.1 Chrysochloris asiatica
ACTCCCCAGCACACCACCACCATAAAAGAGATATGGGGTCAGGTGGTAAAGGTGGTAAAGGGGATTGGAAGACTGGATTTAAAAAGACCCTCCCCACCACCAAATTACAAACACACACAATCCATTAAATGCTGATTATAAAAGATACCCAAAACATAAGCACAAAAAAATGGCTAAAAGTAAAAGGATGGAAAAAGATAGACCAAGAAATATACTTACAAAAATAAACCTAATATATAGCAAAATTTAGTATCAATTAAAGAAAATTTTTTTTCCCTCATTCACTATTCCGTTATTGTCACTACTCAATTTTTAGAAAAAATAATTCAAGGTGTGAACCCCATTCCTAAAAGAAAGTTTCTACGGCAAAAAGGTAACTTCATAATGATAAATTTAATCAATCCACTAAGTAGATGTAATAATTGCAAAGCTGCCTGTAGTTTCAAAATAGGAGATTCCAAAGACCAGGTTTCATGGGAAAATTAGTATTATTAAAAAATACATAATTGTGTAACTGCAGATTACATCATTACATAAATGCCAAACAACTAAGAAACCATGGCTCAGCCAAGCTAACACATAACCATCACAGCCAATGTTATTCTCACTTTGCACCTCATCTCAATGTTTGTTACTGCTAGACTTAATTCAATAATGTGCAAAATATTTTGGAAGCAGATTTTACTATTGTTGTAATGCAAAATGTTGGATGAGATAGTCAATAAGTAAGGAGTAGATTTATGCCTCTCAACAGGGTATCTCAGTAACTATTAGTTCAAGTAGCCAAAGATAAATATAGTAAGGATATATCTTATTCAAACAATCCAATTAACAGGCTTGAGCAATGGAATATACAGAAAATAGAACATAACAAATGGATAATACTTTAAAGCTGAATAGGAAAAATAACAAAACATGTCAACTTGCAAGATGTTGGTTGGTTGGTTGTGTGCCATGGAGTTGGTTCTGACTCATAGCGACCCTGTATAGGGTTTCTGAGGCTGTAAATCTTTACAGGTGCAGAAAGCCTTATCTTTCTCCTGCGGAATGGTGGGTAGTTTCAAATTGCTGACCTTGAGGCTAGCAGCTGGACTCTTAACTACTACGCACCGAAGCAGACACACTGTCATGAGGGACCAGTCGCTGGATAAGTATATCATGTTTGGTCAAGTGGAGGGTCAGAGAAAAAGAGGAAGACCCCCAGCGAGATGTAGTTTCAAAATAGAAAACGAGATTCCAAAGACCAGGTTTTATGTGAAAATCAGTATTATTAAAAAATACATCATTGTATAACTGCTAGATTATATCATTACATGTAATGTAATGATGGATTGGCACAGCAGCAGCATCAATGGGCTTAAGCATAGCAGCAATTATGAGGTTGGCCTGGTCTGGACTGTAAACCACAAGGTCCACCAGCTACTCTGAAGGATAAAGATGAGGTTTTCTGCTCCCTCAAAGATTTAAAGTCTCAGAAAGCCTATACAGAGTTCCTATAAGTTGGAACCAACTCAACAGCACTTAAAATACTAATAAAACTTGACAAATCTCTGAAAAAACTCATCAAGAAAAGGATTATACAAAAGCTTTTAGAAATAAGCACAGGGCTAGGACAGTACAGCAATGAAAAGAGGCTAGTATGCACAATTTTGTGCCAGCAGATTTACAAGCTTATACATCAATGCCAATGGTTATTTCATAAACCAAGGACTGTAATTACCATTATTTTTGCATATAACATGACCATGTAAATAATACACAGAGTGCATACGAAACTAACACACTGAGGGGGTTAAACTGTTTGAAAAAACATATATAATGCACATTATTTTTGTTAAGTGCCATCAAATCAGTTTCGACTCATAGCAATTCTGTATAAATTTACGAGTGGGTTTGAATCACTGACCTTGTGGTTAGCAGTCCAGTGGCTACCCTACAGTGTCATACCAGGACCCCATCATGCACTTTATTTGTGTAAAATATGACATTCCAATTCCATGTATCTTAGGTCAAGCCTAACAAAGAAAACATCAGGCCCAGGAAAATTTAAAGGCCTTCAAACAAGAAACAATTCAGGTAAATTTGTATTCTCCACAGGGTTTCTGCCCAATCTTCAAACTGTTTCATCTAACAATACAATTTTACTTTCATTAACAATTTAAAAAAGAAGAAATAACTCCAAATTTGACTAAATTATTGTATAGCTGAGAAAGGGAAAAATAAATCCTAACTTACTTTATGAGACTACTGTAATCTTGGTATCAAAATATACCAAGAAAACCACAAGGCAGGACCCTTAGCAAATTAGTAGTCTAAACTCAGTAAAGTGTATAGAGATAATATATCAATACTCAAACTGGTTCTATCTCACGACTATCCTAAGATTTTAAAAATAAAAAGATTACTTTGAACATTTGGGTAAATCAATCCATTTTCTTATTAAGGAGTGGTAAGGGATTTCTTCAGTAGACAGTATTAAGTTCCAGAAGACAGTGGTATTAAGTGGCATACCAGGTACCTAAGAAAAGAACAAGCCAAGGATTGATTTTTGTAATGTATCTTTTATATAAAGGATATGGAGAGCTGTGTATTTACGTGGATATACATATATACACACATATACATATATATATACATTCTTGGTAAGTGCTGTTGAGTCAGTTCCAAGTCTTTAGCGACCCTGTATAGGGTTTCTGAAGAGTGGTTGGTGAGCTTGAACCGCTGACCTTGTGGTTCATACCGACCTTCTAGTCCAGCACATTAACCCGCAGCACCACACCAGGACTCTGTATATATGCATACATTATGGTAAGTAAAAAAAAATATTACTACAAAAAAATCATAGAAATCTTTATTAAAGTATCAAAATATGAAGCTATTATTTCTCAACATATCCACTACCTAGGTCTATACACTTTTGAAGGTGGTGTTTCCATCTTTCTAACCCTTCCTTGAAGAATTATGTGCTGTTTGATTTATACCATGTCAAAATGGCAGTTGTGGCATCCCTGAGAGATTCTAATCATGTTCTTTTCAACCTTGAGTTTGGGGAACAAAAAAGTCTGAAGGGGCTAGACCAGGGTCGTAGAGTAGATGAAATTCTTTTAAGACAACCCTTGCTACTCTTGAATAAGCAGGTATATTGTGATGCTGGGGAAAAAATCCTTAGTGTCACTTTCCTGGCCTTTTTCTTAACAAAGCGGTTTTCAATTTTTGAACACTTCTTTCTAATAAGCCCCTATGATTGTCCTATGTCCTTTAAGAATAACTGTCAAGACTGTTCTTTTGGAATCCCAAAAAGTAGTCGCCATAATCACTGAGCCGACCTTTTGCCTTGAATTTAACTGGCCTAGCAGATCCCTTCAGACAAAACTATTTTGATTGGACACCGCCCCCCCCCATACACACACACACACACACACAAGACATCCCAATATGGCGCTATGGGTTAATGTGCTGAACTGCAAGTCAGCAGTTCAAGCTGACCAGTCGAGGCTGTAAGTCTTAGAAGAAACAGAAAGCCTTATCTTTCTCCCATGGAGTGGATGGCTTGAACCACTGATCTTGTGGTTCATAATCCAATGCTTATCCTACAGAACCACTGCATTCTCTTTATATATGCATGTATGTGTGTGTGTATACATATGTGTGTGTGTGTGTGTATATATATACTGTTGTTGTTAAATGCCATCGAGTTGGTTCCGATACATAATGACCCTGTAAAGGATTTCCAAGGAGCGATTCGTGAGCTTGAACCACCGACCTTGTAGTTCAAATGGCTTTGCAGTCTGGCGCATTAACTCATAGTGCCACACCAGGACTCCGTATATACGTACACACACAAATATATACATATGTACCAAGGTAAGTCAAGTCTTTAGTTTCATTGTTGTTGTTGTTACTAAGTGCCATCAAGGAGGTCCTGACCTACTTTATAAACATACGTTTTAGGCACATCTCTGGTATTTTTTTCAAGTGCAGTCTAACCAGTCCCACGCCATCCTCACAATTGTTGTTACGTTTGAACCCACTTGGGGGATTTCTGCTTTGTCACTGACACTCCATTTTACTAAGCAGGATAGCCTTTCTCCAGAAACTGGTCCCTTCTTATACTATGCCCAATGTATGGCAGACTAAGTCTGGCCATCGTTGTTTCTAAGAAGTATTCTGGCTGTAGCTTTTCCAAGACACATTGTTTGTTCTTCTGGCAGTCCATGGTACATTTTAAAAAACTTGTTATTGTGAATTGAGTGAAGGTTTACAGAGCAGATCATGCAATCCCTTCCATGCACCAACAATTAACAGTATTTACCTATATTTACTTAACTTTTGCATTCCTCCTTTTGTCTCCAGCTACTTCATCTTTCCTCTGTTAACCTTGCTTTTCTTGTTTATTGCCTGCCCTGTCACAAATGTTAACATGTCTATCCTCTAAATCCATGAAAAATTTCTCTCTCCACTTCTCATCATAGATTGTTTCTTTTATCAAGAAAATCTTTTTCTTAACTTTTAACAATAATGGTTTCATACAATATTTGTCCTTTAGGGATTGACTAATTTCACTCAGCATAATGTCCTCCAAGTTCATCCATGTTGTTAGGTGTCTTGCAGCTTCACGGGTATTCTTCAACATTGTGTACTATTCCATTACATGTATGTACCAAAGTTTGTCTAACCATTCTTTCATTGATGGCTATTTAGGTTGTCTCTATGTGTTTCATGTCTCTTTTAGACAGCATATTGAAGGATCTTTTCTTATCCATTCTGCTCTGTCATTTGACTTGTGCATTTAATCCATTTACTTTCAGTGTAATTACTGATAGATATGAATTGATTGTTACTTTGCTGTGAGGTTTTGTGTGTGTGTGTGGTGGTGCTGCTGGTTTCTTTGTTCCACATAATTTTCTGTGCCTGAGTACATTTTGTTTGTGGGTTTTCTTTTCATATTCATTTCTGTTGTATACATGTTTGTTATACCTTCCTGATTTTCTTCTTTTTTAAAATTTTGATGTGCAACTGTATTAATTTTGAGATTACCCTGCAATTTATTATTTCCCCCTTGTTTAAAACAGTCGTTTATCTTGAAATCTACTTGAATTCCTTTCCATTTGGAAGTAGTATATTTACACTATTATCTTTTTTTGCTTTATAGTAAACTGCATTATATATTGATATCTCTGGTCCCCTATTTTCAGTCTTTTAAGCTGTTTTACTTATATATCTGAATGAGCTCTGGGTGGTGTCATACATGGTAATCTCAGGTTGTTGTCTGCTGTTGTTGGTTTTCAGTTCAAAGAACACCCTTTAGGATTTTTTGTAAAGCTGATCTTGCCATTACAAATTCTTTTAATTTCTGTTTATCAGGAAACATCCTAACGTCACCATTGCAGCTAAGGGAGAACTTTGCTGGGTGTCTAGCTCTTGTTGGCAATTAGCTTCTTTCTGAGTTTTATGTATGTCAGCCAATTGCCTTTCGTGCCTGCAGAGTTTCTGCTGAGAAATCAGAGCTTTGTGTTATTGGTGATTTTCTTTCGGAATCTTTATTGTTTTGGGTTTGTTCAGCTTCTTGAAAGGTTATCTTCTCGTCTTTCATGGTGTTAGGGAAGTTTTCTTCCAACAACACTACAACAATCTTCCTGTTCTGGGAATTCCAATCAACTGTAAGTTGTTTCTTTTCATGGTGCCCCACAAACTCTTAGATTTTCTTTGGATTTTTTCAATCTTTTTTTCCTGAATGTTCTCTAGAATACTAGTATTGAGAAGTAAGCTCACAAATTTGGGATTCCATTGCATCAGCTCTACTCCTTTGCCCTTTCAATATATTACCCACTTCTGAAATTTTCTGGATTCCTACTTGCAGGTTTTGTATTGTTTCAAAATTTGCATTTATTTTATCTGTTTGTTTTTGTAGTGTTTTCCTAAAATTTTCTAAAGCTTTTTCTGTGTTTTCCTCACTGTCAATTCTTTGAAGATAAAAAAAATATTATTCTTTTGAATTCCTATTCAGATAGTCCTGTTATCTTTTCTTCCTCACAAACATTTTCTGGATCTCACCTGGTCATTTGAGTCATTCTTTCTTGTTTCCGTTGTGTGAGCTACAATGGTCTTTTGTCTCCAGGGCATTGTGGTGGTGTCTTATTTCTATTTAACCGATGACTGCATGTTGATGTGCTCTAAGGCTCTCACCAACTGTCTCCTGTGGGTGTAGTTACAGAATAGAGGCGTATACACTGTTCTCTTTAGCCGTTATTGCACCTCAGTTTAATGTGGGATTGGCTGCTGTCAGCTGATCAGGTGGTATAGGAGCTGGTATTGGCTCTTACCCAGTGGGTAGACCTACAGATGATACTGTGTGGCTAGGTTATATGGGCATAGCTTCTGTCTCTTATTGGGTGGGAAAGAGAAAATCCCTTCCCCCAAATCACAAGAAAATAATGACCCAACACAGAAAGAAGAAAATAATAAAGAAAAAATAACCAGAAAAAAAGAACATGATAACTATAAAGACAAAAGAGAAACTGGAAAATAGAATTATGTAAGAGAAAAATAACAAAATAAAAGGAAAAAATTTAAAAAACACTTAAGAATAACTAAAAAGAGAAAAGAGGGATGGGAAAACAGCTTTAAAAGAGAAAAAGAAGAGGAAATAAAAGGAGGGGAAAAACCCTAGAAAAACCATGGAGATGGAAATGAAAACAGAGTAGAGAGTAGTAAAAAAATATTATAAGGGGGAGAAAATGAGAGGGGAAATGAGAAACATAAGAAAAGAAAGAAAAACAAAAGCGGAGATAGAGAATATAAATTCAAGGGAATGGAAAGAGAAGAAAGAGGATTATGAATAAACAAGCAAAAACAATGAAACAACAAAAGGAAAAAATAAACAAACTCCAAAACAAAAACAAAGGAACAGTGTAGCTGTTGGACCTAGAGAGGAGAATACTCTGGAGGCCTCTTGCAAGCCAAGGAAATCACACGGTGGCTGTGGGAGGGATATGACAGCAGAGATCCTGGACCTAGATGGAGGCTCTATTGGCCTTGATATTATCTATGTTCAGGGCACTCAATCTGGAAGTAGTTCGTGGAGGCTTTTGATGGAGCTGGTTTCAGTGTCTATTAGGACCATAGGGCAAATGGATTCAAGGTAATTGGTTAAATACTCATCTGGTGGGTCTGTGGGTTCTCTAAGTTTGGAGTCGAGCCTGCCTGAATCCAGGCACCAAAGTGGCACATCCAAGCACCCAAGCTGTGCACAGCTTTCTTGATACTGGTGTGGCTCCCAAACAAGTAGCCCCTCTGAACTCTCAGAGAGCAGGGTTTGCACTGTGGATGGATGAGGATGGGAGCTGGCCATACCTCTGGTCACAAGGGGAGTGTAGGGAAAAAGAAGGACTTGTACCTTTCCTGTTGCCTGTGTGTATCTGCTCTGCCAGGTTACTCACTTCTCTCACCAAAGCTGCTCTCTAGAGTTCAAGGTGGTCACATCATCTGGCCAGTCTCCCTCTTTTGCAATCTCTGCTCACCTTCTTCCTCCAGCAAGCACTCAATCCACTTCTTTAACATTTCCTCTAAAGTTCAGGGCTCCAGATTTTTCATTTAGGACTGTTTCATTTCGTTTCTCATTTGTTGCAGAGGGTCTGTGTGATATGTCTGCCTAGTCTACCATGTTGCCAAAAGTTTGCCATGGTTCTTTTAATATTTTTCTCCAACATTTGTGTAATATATCTGCCTAGTCTACCATGTTGTTGACCGTGTGCCATGGTTCTTGATTTCTATGTATTCCCATCTGGTGAGATCCATGTGCAGTCATCTTTTATATTGTTTTAAAAAAAGGTATTTGCAACGAAGAAGTTGAAAAGGTTGGTAGAATTCTTCAATTTCATCATCACTGACTTTAGTGGTTGGCACTTAAATTTGAGTAATAGTGGTATTAACATGTCTTCCTTGTAGGCATACGGATATTGTCCTGTTACAGACAGCGTTGTACATCAAGACAGATCTTGGCATGTTCTGTTTGATGGTTTTCAGTGACTACATATTTGGAAGTAGTCCGTCTCTCCTTCTTCCTACTCTGTTGTCTGGAAGCTCAGCTGAAACCTGTCCATCATGGGTGACCCCTCTGGTATTTAAAATTCCTGTGGCATAGCTTCCAGAATCACAGCAACACACAATCAACCACAGTACGACAAACGGACAGACAAGTGGTGGCTAAAATAACTACATGCTTAAATATTTTCTCAAAATCTTAATTTAGTACTGGAGCTCTGGTAGCATAATGGTTACGAATTGACCTAACCTCAGGTCAGCAGTTCTAAACTACCAGCTGTTACAAAGGAAAAAGATGAGGCTTTCTGCTCCTGTAAAGATTTACAGCCTTGGAAACCCTGTACAGGGTAGCTATGAGTTGGAACCGACTCCACGGCACATAACAACAACAACAACTTTTCTCCTAAGGAGCTCTGGTAGTGTAGTGGTTATGAGTTAGGTTACTAACCTTAAAGGCCAGCAGTTCGAAACTAGAAGACGTTCTGTAGGAGAAAGATGAGGCTTTCTGCTCCCATAAAGATTTACAGCCTCGGAAACACTATGCAGGGTCACTAAGAATCGGAACCAACTTGACAGCACTTACCAACAACAACTCTCCTCCTGGGCAATATAAGGACTTTAGAAAAATAACTCCAACCCAGAAACTGGAGACGGGAATGAACTATAAGTCTAACGGCCTTTCTGTGATATACTATCTCCTGTTCTGTGAGACCAAAAAAAAGGTTGGTGCTTGGCTACCAACCATTACTGAACATTATAATCAAAGACACAATAGCTGGATCCTGATGTAAAGAAGAAAAGGCACAAAAGAGAATGTTACATTTTTATGGGAACTTGACTTATTGGATCCGTTGATACCACAGGAACCCCTGAATCTATTATCCTAAAATAATCTTTAAACCTAGAACAAAAACTATCCCATTAACTGGAAAATACCAGGTACTCAGGAAAAAATCATTTCACTGTTGAATTTACCTCATTAGATTTTGGCCCGAAGAGCTAAAATCTTAGATGCTTACAAAAGTTTCACCTTCCCCCATCCCCAACCTAGTATTTTTACTTGCTTTCAGTATGACTGATTCAAATGCTTTTCATGTTTTAAAGATTCTCACCTATAAGCCTTTTTAAAAAATCTTGATTTCACCTTATATATACTTTGTTACTTGAATCTAAACCACTAAAAATGATAGTATAGGGGGGAAAAATTGAAAAGTAACCTGAGTTTTACATGTAGCATTAGAAAACATATACTTTTTTTTTTTTTTAAACCAAATCCATGTCTAAAAGAGGTAAAATACATCTTGAAGCGAAACCAAATATTTTACAAACAGCCTGCGCCAGTAGTGACAAAAAAAAGAGTATCTGACACTAGAACCTGGAGTAACTGGAAATCATGGGACCAAAGCAATATTTGAAGAACTAATGGTGTCCTGGTGTGGCACCACAGGATAGGTGCTGGTTGGTTTGAATCATAAGGTTGGTGATTCAAACTCACAAGCCACTCCTTGGTAACCCTACACAGGGTCACTAAAAGTGGACATTAATTCCACAGCACTTTATAACAACAACGGCTAAGATTTTTCTAGCACTTAATGAAAAATACCAGATTGCTGAAAGGTCTAAAATAAGTTCTGAAATCAAACAAATGCATGGCTATTAATGCTGCTAGAGTTACTGCCAACATCAGCTTGGTGTACTTACCCCTACAGTGCCATACCAAGACTTGCTACTCCTTGGGAGAGAGAGATAAGGCAATCTGTTTCTGTAAAGATTTCTACCCTTGGAACCCTACTCAGGCAGTTTAACTCTACCATCTAGGGTTGCTATGGGTCAGAATTGACCACATGACAGTGGGTTTTTATAAATAAAGGAAATAATAGACTCTTGCTTTCCAGAACTATAAAACTGATTCTTAATACCACAGGTTAATAATACATTACTCCTTTTCCTCTGACTCATGAATTTAGGGAATTTAAGACATTTACAGAATTCTTAAGCAATTAAATATAGGTGTAAAACTCTGCACAGTGCTTTATAAACTCACATAATTGATAAGCTTTGGTTTCACTTTATTTACTTCTTTTCATGACAAAATATTCTTACACATAAATCTTTTTTTTCTTTTTCTATAAATATAACCAACATCAGTTTCTGTATGATAATCCTAACTAAGCTAGATTTTATCTTCAAATTTATCTATTTTGTGGTAGAGTGGGCATTTTTTTTTTTTTTAAGCTTTTATTGTGAATTGAGTGATAGTTTACATGGGGGAACATCAGTTTTACACTTATTCTATTGTATTCATTTCATTGTGAGAGTGAGCTAAAATTTTATAAAACCTTAAAAGACTTGTTTCCTAATCATTGTCAGTTTGAAAACTGACAATACTCTTGAAGGTCCAGAGTCTTCCTTCTATAGCTACCTCTTCAAAAAGATACACTCTACTCAGTACTTTTATGCAACAGAATGAATCTACTTCAGAATTTCATTTAATTAACAATGACCAAAAACTTCTCAATTATTTTAAAAAATACACCATCCTATTAAAATAAAAAGTCTTTGTCAAAAGGTATTAAACTTTCAAAGGACTCTTAAGTAATTGCTACTACCTTTTACTGCTACCACTTATTAACTATTCACTCCTGGAATGAATTGTATTTTCAAACAACTCCCCATGAAATTCTCACAACCTACTTAACAAATTAGGCATTATTTTTGCTATAGGTTTTTTCCCAAAGGCAATTAATAGGAAAGTAGCAGACACCAGAGATCTATTAATTTATATCAAATGTCAAACAAATATTAATGCTGACAGAAACACCATTCACTAAAAATGTATCTCTCTCCTTCAGGTGAGAATTTGCAAGAATGGTTTCATTTTAAATACCTTGTACTTCTGTCTCAATTCTTCTGTATCTTCTTTTTCTACCTCTAGGACACGGCGCCGTTCGGTAGCATCTTCAGCATAATCGAGCTTAATACAAATAGATATAATTAGCTTTAATTCCAAAACCAAAAAACCTTCAAGCCCACTGCCTCCATGTGGACTGTGACTCATAGCAACCCTGTAGGACAGAGTAGAACTGCCCCATAAGGTTTCTAAGGCTGAATGAAAACTGTTACATCTTTCTCCTGCAAAAGGGCTGATAGGTTTGAACCAATGACCTTTAGGTTAGCATCTGAGGCTTTAACTACTTTGCCACTGTTTTTTTGTTGTTAGGTGCCAGCAAGTCAGTTCCTACTCATAGCAACTAAATACGTAACAAAACAATGCCCAGTACTGTGCTATCCTCACAACTGCTATTATGTCTGAGGCAGTTAATGCTACCACTGCATCAACCTATCTTATTAGGGGGTCTTCCTCTTTTTCACTGACCCTCCACTTTACCAAGCATGGTATCTTTCTCAAGGGACTGGTTTCTCCTGATACCATGCCCGAAGTATGAGAGACATCTTGCCATGCTCGCTTCTAAGGAGTATTCTGGTGGCACTTCTTCCAACACAGATTTATTTGTTCTTCTGGCAGTCCATGGTACTTTCAATATCCTTCTGCCAACACCATAATTCAAATGCATCTATTCTTCTATAGTCTTCCTTATTCACTGTCCAACTGCCACATGAACACCATGACTTGGTTTTGGGAGTACCATAGTCCTTAAACTGATATGTTTGATCTTTAATACTTTAAAGATGTCTTGTGCAGCAGATCTGTCTAATGAAATATTTTGTTTGACTTCTTGACTGCTGCTTCCATGAGTGCTGATTGTGGATCCCAGCAAAACGAACTCTTCCACAACTTCGATCTTGTTTCCATTTGTCATGTTGCTATTTATTGTATCAATTGTGATGATCTTTGCTTTCTTTACACTGAGGTGCAATCCATACTGAAAACTGTACTCTCTAATTTTAATCAGTATTTTAAACCCTCTTCATTTCCAGTAAGAAAGGGTATATCATCTGCATATCACATGTTAATAAACTTCCTCTAATCTTCATGCCACATTCTTTTTCATATAATCCAACTTCTCTGATTATGTGTTCATTTTACAGATTGAGCAAGTATGATGAAAGGATACAATCCTGGCATGTACATTTAAAGTTTTTAAACCATTCAGTATTCTCTTACTGTTCTAAACTGCCATAAGCAAAATCAAGTGTTCTGGAATACCCATTCTTAACACTGTTATCCACAGCTTTTTGCTATGACACACAGTGAATGCCTTTGTATAATCAATAAAAGTACAACTAAACATCTATCTAGTGTTTTTTGCTTTCAGCCAAGTTCCATCTAATACTAGCAATGATATCCCTAGTTCCACATCCTCTTCTGAATCCAGCTTGAAATTCCGGTAGCTCCCTGCCAAAGTATTGCTGGAATCACATTTTAATTATCTCCAGCAAAATTTTACATGTATGTTATATTAATGCTACTGTTTGATGATTTCTGCATTCAGCTGGATCATCTGTCTTTGAAATGAGCACAAATACAGATCTCTTCCAACTGGCTGGCCAGCTAGCTGTCTTCCAAAGTTCCTGGCATAGACAAGGGCTGCTGTAGTTTGCTGAATGATTTCACCCTATATTCTATCAATTCCTGGAGTTTTGTTTTTCACCAATGCCTTCAGTGCAGCTGACGTCTTCATTCAGTACTATTCATTCTTGATCATATGTAACCTCTAGAAATAACTGAACATCAACCATTTATTTTTGGTCCAGTGACTCTTTGAATTCCTGATAACGTCTTTTGATGCTTTCTGTATCATTCAATATGTTGTCCATAGAATCCTTTAACATTGTAACCCAAGGCTTGAATTTTTCTTTAGTTCTTTCAGCTTGACAAATGCTGAATGTGTTCTTCCCCCCCTTTTTGCCCCCAATTTCAAGTCTTTGCACATTTAATTAAAATATCTGACTTCTTCTTTTTCTTTCAGTACCTTTTGAAATTTTCTGGTCAGCTCGTTACCTCCTCATTTCTTCCTTTCTTTTTAGCTTCTCTATGCTCAAGAGCAAGTTTTAGTCTCTTGTGACAACCATTTTTGTTACATCTTTCTTTCCTGGCTTTTTAAACTACCTTTTGGTTTCTATGTAGATGACGATTTCGATATTATCCCACAACTCTCTGGTCTTCAGTCATTAAAAGTTTAATACATCAAATATGTTATTGCAATGATCTCTAAATTCAGATAGGCAATATTCAAGGTCATACTTTGGCTCTTGTTGACTTGTTCGTTTTTTTTTTTTTTTTAATGCTTTATTGTGAATTATGTGATAGTTTACATGGGAGAACATTAGCTTTACAGTCACCCTATCATATAGCGTTACATTGCCATGGTTACAAATTGACTTGTTTTAATGTTTAAAGCTTCAGCCTGAAGTTGCCTAGGTGCAACTGGTGGTCTGTTTTACAGTCTGTTCCTGGCCTTGTTTTAGCTGGTGATACAGAGCTTTGTCACTGTCTCTTCCCAAAGATGTAGTCAATTCAATTGCTGTTTATTCCATCTGGTGAGGTCTGTGTGTATAGTCATCTTTTATGTTGTTTTAAAAAGTTATTTAAAATGAGTAAGTCATTGGTCTTGCAAAATTCTATCATGCGATCTCCAGCATCATTTCTAGCACCAAGACCATGTTTTGCAACTACCGATCCTTCTTCTTTGCTTTCAACTTTTGCATTCCAATCACTAGTAATTATCAATGCATCTTGATTGCATATTTGATCAAATTCAGATTGAAGAAATTGGAAGAATTCTTCAATTTTACCATCGCTGGCTGTAGTGGTTGGTGGGCAAATTTTGAGTTAACAGTGGTATTAACTGATCTTCCTTGTAGACTTATGGATTATATCACAGACAATATTGTACTCAAGATAAAGAGTCTCAGATATTCTTTTTGACAATGAATACGATACCATATATGCCACCGGTGTTGGTGGTTGTGTGCTGTTGAGCTGGTTCTCACTCACAGGTACCCTATATAGGGTTTCCGAGGCTGTGAATCTTTATGGGAGCATAAAGTCTCATCTGTATCTGATGAAGTTGCTGACCTTGTGGTCAGTAGTCCACAGTGTAACCCACTAAAGCCACCAGAGCTCCTTATATATGCCCCTTGTTGTTGTTGTTAAGTGCCACAGACTTAGTTTCCACTCACCGCAACCCTGTATAGGGTTTCCAAGGAGCAACTTGTGGATTTTAACTGACAACCTTTGGGTTCAAACTGACCTTATGGTCCAGTGATTGTCCTACAGTGCCCTACTAGGACTCCATATATGCCACTTGTTGTTGTTAAGTGCCATCGAGTCGGTTCTGACCCATAGCAACCCTGTGTAGTTTCCAAGGAACAGCTGGTGAGCTTGAACCGCCAATCTTGCAGTTCAAACGGCTTTGCAGTCTGGCGCATTAACCCACAGCGCCACACCAGGACTCCAATGTTGTTGTTGTTGATGTCAAGTGCAGTTCAGTTGGTTCCGACCCAAAGCAACCCTGCAGAGGGTTTCCAAGGAACAACTGGTGAGCTTGAACCATCAACCTTATAGACGTCTTAATTCCTAAAGTACTCCAGAATTAGCTATTAAACATTTGTACAACTACTGTACTGTTCAAATTTTAAAAATTTAGTATTTTGCTTAGCTACCACTTGTTTTATTATTCATCCACAGAGAAAAGTGCATGCCAAAGAGTTCACTGCCAAAGAATTAAGAGTAAATGGGGAAAATATTTTAGTCAATGAAAAGGAACTATTATGGGTGACCACTCTACATGGATCTAGAAGGGCAAAGCAAGTCTTTTAAGAGTTGAGCAACGTTACCTACTGAAACAAACACCAGGATCTGTCCGAATCTAAGTTTGATTTTTGCCTTGTTGTATACTCCTAGACAAATCACTCAACTTTTTTTATGCCTCAGTAAAAACAGGAGCATTATTTATCATCTGCACTATAGATTTAATGTGTTGGACTGCAAAGTTGGTTTGAACTACAAGGCTGGTGGTTCAAGCTCACCAGCTGCTCCTTGGAAACCCTATACAGCTTTGCTCTGGGTTGGAACTGATTCAACAGCAAACAACAGTAGCAGCCTGCCTCAAAGGTAGTATTATGAGAATATAAAAGAATATTTCAAAACTGCTGAAAGAAAAATACAAAACTTACAATCCATCTAATAAGCATATTTATCTTATATTGGTACCTGAATTTGGAATAAATATAAATTTTAAATCCCATGAAATAAATAAGTTAGAAATTAACTTACCTCCATTTCCATGCGACCCATGCCCATGACATCATATTTGACAACGATTGGAATGGGATCTGTTCTCCCTGTAACAGGAACAGACAATCAAGGTTAAGATGTGAAACCAAGTCAACAGCTTACTTTACACATTGGGTTTGGGTGGTTAGAGATCTTGCCTTGGAGTGCAGAGACCAGAAAGCTACAGTGAACCAAACACAAGCCATTCTCACAGCTTACACCCAAACCTACCTCTCCCAGCTTAGACCCAATTAACCATCTTGGTTTACCTTTCAGTTGGGATAATCCCATAGTACTATGACAAAATTAAATTAGTAAGAAAATGCAGAGCATTCCGAGCAATGGCTTTCATCATAAATCACTTCAGTCTTAATGTCTACTGGCACTCCCTTCCCCCAATACACATTTTATCTCAACTGACATGCTTTTTTAGTCAAAAGAACATCTTCAAACATGATGTAAGAAAACTATAATTCTAAATGAGCATATCAAACATTTTTGTTTGTTTTTAAAAGATGTTTTACAATTAAATGAGTCTGCAAAAATTTTAAATACAAAGCAACAGTAATTGCTTTTTGGGACAAAGAAAAGTATTTTTATGCAAGTGCTCTGAGGTCCCAGTCCCAGAGTGGAATTAACACTAGTAGTGACAATCGGTAAGCTGTGAAAAGGACTAGTTGCGAAGAAAATTGACTTTAAACTAATCAGTCTATGCTGAAGATTTTTAAAAAAATGTATATTTAATCCACTCATAACCAGCCAAACAAAGCAAAATGGGGCAGACAAGCACTTTACTACCACAGCTATTTTACATCACAACTTGCGCTGTTTATTGTGATGTAAGCCCACTGAAAAGAGGACTTACCTTATCCGCTGTACACCTTTTAGTGAAAAAACACAATATTTACTTCCTTCATCATTTCACTCAGGCTGGTGTAAACAATTGGTTTCTGTTTATTCATTTGTTTTTGTTATAATATGCACATATATATTATACCTTTGGGCTAAAAACTGAGTTTTGTGCCTGGCACAATATGAAGCATTACCTTCCCCCAGATATTTATTTTTCGTTTTTTAAAAATTAGTACCAGGATTATGACTGGATTGATCCTGGAGTGTGTGTGTGTGGGGAGACCGTTTTCAAAAGACAGGAAATCACTTGTACACAGCTGTTCTATATGTTTTATATGAGTATGTGTGGGATTCATTTATCTTAAAAAGTAATTAAAAAAAAGAATTCAGAAGTTTAACTCTTAGCAACAATATCCCATTATTGCTTTTAAACAACAAATAGGGATAAAATCAGAAACAATAATCATAGTTAAAAACAAACAAAAAATGTTTAAATAAAGAAGCATACCATGCCAACAAACAAAAAAAAGAAGAAGAAAAGCAGCCTTCTTTTAGATACTATCCAAGACTGCCAGTTAAGAAACAAAAAAGCATTCTACCTTATGCCCAATGGTATAATAAATAAGCAGTGACTGCAATCTTTAGCAAAAGGACCAAATTAAAGACAGGTTATAAAAATGACTTCCTAGGTGCAATATCACTTTCATAACGTCTCAATCAGGGATTTACTAAAGAAAATAAATGGTCCAATGAAATAATTGAAATGAAATATCAAGGAATTTATTTTTTGTTTTAGTATCTTTTTTGGTCTGCCAGAATTTATTTGTTTGCAAGAATCAAGAAAGTTTTGGTACAAATTCATTACGTTTGTAAACCCCTGTTTATAAACTCTGCATTAGTACTTTTGCCTTCTAAGGCAGTCAAAGTTTGTTTTATTTATAAATTGCAGTAGCAAGTGCTAGTGCCCATTACATTGTGGGGAAATCAAGTTTTGACAGTATTAGAATTTATTGTTTTAACTGATTTTGTTTGACAGTTCTAACACAAACAGATATATCCCTTCTTAACATTACCCTTTAATGAACAAGGATCAGACAAGTTGCATAAGGAAAGGAAAGGAAAGGAAAATGAAAAAGACCAAGCAGAAGGATGAAGGCTACAACAGAGAAAGTAAGCCTAACATATTGGTGCACTGATGACAAAAGGAGTAATTCAGTCTGAAAATAAAAAATTACCACTGCTAAGTTTACCATCACCACAACAAGTCCAGGATCATAATGCTGTAAAAAAGAAACACCATTTGTTAGGCAGAAACCATTGGGGTAGGAAATAGGCCTTCTAGCAGGCAGACAGGATGGGGTAAAGTAACAACTGGGTTTTGTCCCTCCCCCAATTTCAGCGGGGACAGAAGAACATTTTGTGCTACAGCAGCTGTTTTCATACTGGTAATACCAGGGTGTGAAATTTTTGTACTGCTACTTGAGAACATGAACCTCCTCCTTCTCAACAATGCAGGGAAATGGAAGGTGTCAGTTTAAGTGAGAGAACTAGCTCAAGCTTCCACTCTCTTTTTAGTAAATCAGTATAGGAACCCATGGTGGGACTTTTCCGTAAAATAAATCACATCAAAGTCTCACTCAGATCAACTGGACATTGATCAAGTCATTTGCTTCACTAAAAGACTGGAGAAGGATGATGCAGACAGGGAGGGTGGTCATCTGTGGTGTCCTCAAGACCTCCCCAAAAATATAACAAGAAAGAGGCCTGGAAAATAATCTTAGATCTTTCAGTGCATGAAAAACTTATGTGCATTTGAATTGTTATGAGTAAATAAAACTCTTTAAAGTGGTTCTCCTTAGAACTTTGTTTCCTTTAAATGAACAGTTTTCCCAGGCCTGCTAACATCTTTGTTTCTGCACATAACAAGCCATACTTTGAAGGGCACAAAGATGTCCTGAAAAAGCATTATCAAAAAGGCTGGCTCTCAAAGTACTCTGCAGGTGGTATTACTGCCCAACCCAGAACACGGGAAAAAAAATCCCTGTGAGCAAAGACACTGACACCGGTATGGCGCTGTGGGTTAATGCACTGGAGGTCGGTTTGAACCATAAGGTCAGTGGTTCAAGCTCACCAGCCTCTCCTCGGAAACCTTATACAGAGTTGCTTCAAGTCAGAATGACTTTGATGGCACTTAATAACAACAACAAGAAGAGGCTACAGCATTAAAAAGTTCCTCTCAATTTATTCATTTGCTATCAGTGAAAAACCCTGTCATAAAGAATACCATTTGGAGAGGAAACCCAAGGCAGATGTAGGGAAAGTGATGCTTGTAATACAACTGATGTCTTGAAACAAAGTGTGGATAAATTGTTGAATGAAAAACAAATTTGTTCTGTAAACTCTCACCCAAACCACAATTTAAAAGTTTTAGAAAAAGAACACCACTTGGGTTACTTGAAAAACAACTTATAGTGACAATTTTTCAAAAGGTAGGTAGCAACAGAATAGATGCCAATTTGGTGTTTTCTAAAAACCTCAACTTCATTTAAAAATAAAATAAAATTAAATAAATCTAAGTTCCCTATTTCTTTTTAAAGACGCAAACATTATAAATTATGAGGAATTTTTTTCACTCCAGAGACGGCAACTTCATTCAGAATGCTAAATACTCTCCTCAAAAAACATGATCTTCTCCCTTTTAAGATCTATAGTTTGGCCAACTGAAAAGTGAAAGACAACAACACATACCAAATCTAGATGGTGATAATTATGGGATGGCACTGGGGGGCACTGGTATCCATATTTGCTCAATCAAAAATTTATATTTCACTAACCAATTAGATTTTTATTTTTTATATTTCATAAGGTAATACTCCTATAACAAAAGTGTCAAATAATCATATATGCAGTTCTTGCTACAATCTGAAAGTATTACGATTTACCATAACTGAAGAGAGAATAAGGCCCCGCTTAAAAAAAAAAACAAAAAAAACCCACTGATCACTTACAGACACCCTATTTCTAAATGACAACACCTCATGAATAAATTTTGATTTTAAAGTATTAAGGATGCGATAACCTAAAGAATGGGCTCCACAAAATGATTTGTAGGAAACCACCTTTAAAGCCACAAATTTTAGGCATAGAACAATCAGAAAGCCAATCTGAAAAGGCATGATCAGGTAGGGCTGTGATGGTTCAGTGCGACAATTCTTGCCTTTTATATGGGAGACCAGATTTTGATTGGGGATCAGTGCATCTCAAGTAAGTCACCACTCATTTATCAGGGGAGGATTGCATGTTGCTCTCATGCTGAACAGGCATCAATGGGGCTGTGAGACTAAAAAGACTAGGAAGAAAGGCCTGGCAATCTACTTCTGAAAAATTAAGCCAATGAAAACCCTATGGAATACAACAGTCAGAGCCTTTCTGCGTCCATAAAGATTTACAACCTTGAAAACCCTATACAGGGTCACCGTGAGTCAGAACCAACTCGAAGGCACACAACAACAACTGTGTATGAGGTTATCAAGAGTCAGAAGGCAACTAAACAGCACAGCTAACAATGGCTAGAAACGATAACATAATCTGATAATCAGCCACACTTCAGAAACATGACATGACTTCCCTGCAGATATAAATTCAAAATGAATGTTGTTGTTATGTGTAGTGGATACAGACTTGCAAAATTATTAAAACACTGGTTGTATTGTCAATACACATATGAACACTAGCATTTACTTTTACTTTCTTTCTCCTTGGAATCTCTGGTGCAGTTGTCTGAATTCACCTAGAAACTAACAAAGGGTTTCAGAAGAAAAGCCTGGTGACCTACATTGAAAATCAGTCACTGAAAAGCCTATGAAACATGGTTCTTTTCTGACACACTGGGGTCAATCATGAGTCAGAATCAACTAGACAGCAACTGGCCTTTCTTCTAACAGTGAGTAAAACAATAACAAATACTTATTACAAACATATACTGACTTCTTACTAAAGTCCTACGCCCCATGACCAAAATAATAAAATCTCAGTAATTTAAACTTTCAACATGAGGTAGGAAGAAAACAGAACATTTTTAGGGACAATTAAAAAGCCATTTAAGAATATAAAAAATGTTAACAAGTGTTGTAGGATCAACACTGGACCGCAAGCTACAAGGTTGGTGGTCCAAACGCACCAGTTGCTCCTTAGAAATCCTACAGAGTGGATATAGTCAGTAACACAGTTGTCTGTTGTTATGTGCTGTCAAGTTAGTTCTGACTCAGAGCTACCCTGTATAAGGTTTCTGAGGCGTGGGTACAGGGTTTGAACCACCGACCTTGTAGCTTGCGTCGGAAGTCTAATTCTTCTCCTATAGTACTAGCAGAAATAAATATAAAAGCTATCAAAATATCACAAAATCCACTTAAAGGCCATTAAACCAACAAAGGTCAAAAACCTGCTATCTTTAAACCTGATTTCTTGCTTTAAAAGCAACGCAATACATATGTCAAAATCAAAACTACTACAAAATTAGGAAGGTAACTATTTCCTGATTTATATAAGTACTAAAGCAGAACTCTAAAATAGTTCATTTAAATATAACTTTATTATTAAAACAGTGATTACATATAACTTTCCAGAAGCCTTTAATGTTTAAAAAACAATCTATCTATTTTTAAATCAGAACTTCACTTTTACAGATTTCTCCTTAAGATAATAGTCTTCAGTGACAAAAATACAATGATTATTTTCAGTATCACTTATATATTGTTCTTAGTAACTGTAATAATGCAACATATGGCACCAGTCAGGAAATACTATCTGGAAATACTGAATATATTAATTATTCTCCACAGAGTTTATAAGTTTAAAAAAAAAAAAAAAAGCACAAAACTTCCTACTCAAAACAGAATTCAAATTATCCAGTACAACAAAAACTATAATTTATTCTTGCCATGACTTGTGTAGTTACCTATGCAACAACTAGATTTGGTTTTCAAATATGTCGTTGCTACTGTTAGGTACCTTTGAGTCAGTGCCAACTCACAGCAACCCCACAGACAATAGAATGAAACACTGCTCGGTCCTGCATCAACTTCACAATAGATGCTACACTTGAGCCCATTGCTGCTGTAACTGTGCAATCCATCTCACTGGAGTCTTCCTCTTTTTTACTGACCCTCAACTTTACCACTTCTCTAGGGACTGTTGCCTCTTGATATATATGTCCGAAGTATGAAAGACAAAGCCTTGCCATGATCACTTGTAAGGAGCATTCTGGCTGTACTTCTTCCAATATAGATTTGTTTGTTCTTCTGGCAGTCCATGAAACTTTCAATATTCTTTTCCAACACTGTAATTCAAATGCATCAATCTTCTATGGTCATTCTTACTCACTGTCCAACTTTCACATACATATGAGGCTACTGAAAATACCATGGCTTGGGTCAGGTGCACCTTAGTCCTCAAACTGACAATCTTTATTTTGAACACTTTTTCAAATATGGATGTCTTCCAATGTGAAGAGATGCTTATTGTAATCTAAAAAGAAACTCCATTCTTCCAACTTTTCCGAATATCAAAGCTGGCTTTCTAGGATAAAATAGTTCCATTTTAATCAATATAACCTATTTATAATATACTAATGTTGCTGGTAAGTGCCATCAAATCGGTTCCAACTCATAGTGACCCTATATAGGGCTTCCAATGAGCGACTGATGAGTTTGAACTGCCAATTTTGTAGTTGTAGTTCAAACTAACCTTGCAGTCAACTGTTTATCCTACAGTGCCACACTAGGACTCCATAATATATTAATGAACAGGGGCAAAGAAGCGGCAAAAGACTTGTGTCAAAGTGTTACCGAATCAGAACAGTAAGCCTAAAAAGGGTATCTCATCCAGGAGTGACATGAAATCTTCAAGTCCTCAGTAGAGGTAATAAAGTGAATTCATGAGGTACTTTAAAAAGGGATAAAAGAAATCTTACTTTTACTCAAAGACTATTTTGGCAAAAAATTATACTGACTTATTGAAAGCTATCTCATTCTAGGAGTCTTGGTGTGCGCTTTAGGTTAACGTGCTGGACTGCAAGGTTGGTTTGAACCACAGGGTCAATGGTTCAAGCTTACCAGATGCTCCTTGGAAAGCTTATACAGGGTTGCTATGAGTCAGAATCAACTGGACGGCATTTAACAACAATAGCAAGATAAATCAATGTATGTATTTTTCAAATAAGAAAACTAATCTAATGCAACTGGAGTAAAATAGTCCAACACATGGAGCTTAGAGGGAAAAAAAGCAGTAAAAGGTCCTTAAGGTTTTTGTTTTGTTTTTTTAAGTCAAGTTTTAAAAAAAAATAAACAAAAAAGTCAGGTTAACAATTTTGTGTCCTGAGTTTTACTTAGTTAGTTTGTATCCTAGATATTTGACACCATACCTGGCACAGAATAGCATTTAATTACTAAGTATTTATTGAGTCAGACAATTAGTATGTTCATAGAGGGTCTCAAACTTTCTCAAGTATAAATATTTAGACCTCATAATGCTTTTCTCATAGGATTCCAATGATTTATTTAACTCTGTAATCAAGAAATTATTTGAATTATCATGACCAATTGTGACTGCCACAACAATTATAAAGGCAGAAGTTTTGTAACAATAACAGGGAGTGGTTAATCTTACAGTCCAGAAAGAAAGGACCCTAGGACCATTAAGGGAGAAGAGCACAAACAGAATGCAGGACCCTATCCAGAGAAGCAGCAACGACAGAGAAAGAAGCAGAGATGGGGACATACAGTGGGGGAGCAGGTGAGGACTCTAGATTCATGGGAAGAGAGGGACTAAGAGCTGGTGGACCTCAGGAGGCAGGCTTGCAGAATGTGCCCTTTGGAAGTGTAAATTATTATATATACCTGAGTGTTTTTTAAAAAAACTTAAAGTGGATGGAGAGAAGTACTGTTAACTGATAGTACATGACGGGGATTTTAATAACTCTAATGAAACAAAGTGTATGATTTGATGAATGTAAAACTTATGATCTGCCCTGTAAACTTTCACTCAATTCACAATAAAAACCTTAAAACAAAAACAAAAACAAAAAAAAAAAAGAAAGAAAGAAATTATTTGATCAAGTAGAGCATATTAAACCAATATATAGGTCTATCTCAAAATCTATTCAAGCCGTTACAAATATTTGAGTTTTGCATTATTATTCATTAGCAGTCATGGGAAAAAAACAGCATCAAATGTTTAAGAAAAATTTACTGAAGAAAGAATTTATACTTAATACTGAATTGAAAACAAAAACAATTAAGTTAGAAAGTTGCTTTACCTGATTTCAAGACTGAAACACTCAATTTAGTACTCATAATAATTACGTTTTCCTGGGATTCAGTTTAGAAATTCTGAAAACATTTTTCCTCTTTTTAAAAAGCAATTCCTAATAAGTGTCTGAACTCAAGAACCTGGTGCACTCTTTTGTACGTTATTGTTGTGTGTCATCAAGTTGGTTCTGACTAAAACAACACTGTATAGTATTTCAAAGAGCAGCTGATGGGTTTGCACTGTCAACCTTGTGGTTACCAATCCAGTGCTTATCCTACAGTGCCATACCAGAAGTGAACCAAAAATTACTTGCATACATGAGCCCTGGATATCCACAGACAAATGTAAAAACCTTCCCTAAAAGCCGAGACTGTAAATTCCAATAAGCCAAGTCCCCCCCCATCCAAAAAAAAAAAAAAGCTAAAGAGGATAAAGAAGAGCAACACTGTAAACTGATGATATATGGCGGGGATAATAATCAATGTAACGAAACAAGCTATATGAATGGTTGAATGTAAAGCTGATGATGTGCCCTGTAAACTTTCACTCAATGCAAAATAAAAACATTTAATTAAAAAAAAAAAAAATTTACCTGCAGACTCCAATTTTGGTGGGTATCTTTTTAATTTATCAAAACTGACTTGGCAGAACAAACAAACAAAATTGTCTGTAGGAGTGCAGTAGTTTCATACAATAAGCAACGGACTGTGAACTACAAGGTCTGCAGTACGAGCCCACCAGCAGCTCCATGGGAGAAAGATGAGGCTTTCTGTTCCTGCAAAGATTTTAAAAACCTCAGACACCCTAAACAGGGTTGCTATGAGTCAGACCCGACTCGAAGGCACTTAACAATGGTCTCTAAGGTTCACTTCAACTATAAAGTTTGAAGAATAAAAATAAGTAAGTACAAAATATTTGGGGGAGTTATGTAGATGGGAGTCCCAATGCCTTCAGGAAGCTGTATTCTCTAACTATTGGTTACGTTCTCCTTAACTACAGTTAACTACTATTCCAGCTTCCCTTAAACTTGTTAAGTGCCACTAAGTCAGTTCTGACTCAGAGGAATGCTACACTGGGTTTCCAAAACGTGGACAGTGGGATTGAACCACAGAGCTGCAGGCCAGTGCTTATCCTACAGCATCACACCATGTGTTCCTTAAAGTGCTCTTCCTATATTCTTCATAGCAACCCTCTTTCAGCTTTACTGTGTAACAGAGTCTTTGAGTCTCAGCAGCGTCCCCTTAAAAAATGGAAATAACTATACTTCTCACTTTCAACAATGGGAAGAGATAACAAACGGAAGATGCTTTATAAGTCATAAATCACTAGATGTTGTTGTTGTTGTTGTTAAGTGCTGTTAAATTGAGTCAATTCCAACCCACAGCAACCCTGTACAGGGTTTCCAAGGAGCAGGAGGTGAGCTTGAACCACTGACCTTTCAGTTCAAACGACTTTGCAGTCTGCTGCATTAGCCCACAGCGCCACACCAGGACTCCTAAATCACTAGATAGAATGTTGTTAAGCTCTAATACAGTAATTTCTTTGAGTCTTCAGATAATAAAAATTAAATCAGTCATCCTTTTTTTTCCCTCTCAAATTTGGCATTTTTGAAAACTGGTACCTTAAAAAGAAACATATTTTATTAATACAGTATTGTTGTTAAGTGTTGTTGAGTCATTTCTGACTCATATGGACTCTATATAAGCATTTCCAAGGAGCATCTGGTGAAGTTTGAACCGCCAACCTTATGAACCAGTGCTTATCCTACAGTGCCACACTAGGCCTCCATCTAATACAGCTGTTGTTGTTAAGTGCTGTCAAGTTGGTTCCAACTCACAGTGACCCTACATAGGGTTTCCAAGGAACCACTGACCTTCCGGTTCAAACTGACATTTGCAGTCCAGTGTATTAACCTACAGCACCACACCAGGAGTCCATCTAATACAGTAGCTGTGATAAATTTGAGTGTTTTATATACTACTTGATGATAATCAAGTAACAATGGTTAAACACTTGGCTGCTAACCAAAAGGTTGCTGGTTCAAAACCACCAGCTGCTCTGTGGAATGTGGCAGTGTATTTTTACAAAGATTACAGCCTTGGGAACCCTATGGGGAAGTTCTTCTTGTCCTATAAGGTTGTTATGAGTCAAAACTGGCTCGACAAGCAATAGGTTTTGTTTTTTATTTGTTTACTTACTTACAGATGATGAAAATTATCATACAGGATCAGTGGCATTTGTCTGACCTGTAACTTCAGGGGATGGAGAAAAAAAAAAAAAAAAATCAAGATAATCATCATCAGCCATCCAAGGCTGATTCCTTTGAGGAAGATGTCAGGCATGATTCTGCCCTCAAAACTTTTTACCATTCCTGACACCAACCATCTCTCCCTCTCATAGGACTCTACTTCTCTGCTGGGCATAATAATTAACAGCAATGGGCATACAAAATTCATAGACCATATTCACAGTTAAATAGGGTTTATGATAGAATTACTAAGTTGTATAATTCAGGCGCTCTGGTAGTGCAGTGGTTATGAATCGGGCTGCTAACTTAAAGTTCAGCAGTTCAAAACTGCCAGCCATTCCAAGAGAGAAAGATGAGGCTTTCTGCTCCCATAAAGATTTACAGTCTCCGAAACCCCATGAAGGGTTTCATATGAGTAGGAACCAGCTCTATGGAACATGACCACCACCACCATAAAATTCAGTATCAGAAACACTAAGGATATAGTTCTTTAACCAGGACAGCCTCCTCTCAGTCATATCTACAGGCATGCCTCTCTCTGGCTTTTGGACCCCTGAGAAACTCTGGTAAGTGTTACAAAGCTCTTTTAGCTCTGTGGGATTAAGTGCCCAGAGGCATGCCAACTCCATCAGTAAGCCTAGACCCAAAAACTCTCAGCTTGAGCACTGTGGGTTGGCAAAATTAGCTCTACCAAGTGCTTGGAGGCACCCTACTCTGCCAGCAAGCCTCTTGCAAGACTGAGCATTCTGCTCACATAAAGATTTGTTGTTGTTTGTTGTTATGTGCCGTGGAGTCAGAACCGACTCATAGCGACCCTGTACAGGGTTTCCGAGGCTGTAAATCTTTACGGGAGTAGAAAGCCTCATCTTTCTCCCGTGGAGCAGCTGGTAGTTTCGAACTGCTGACCTTGCGGTTCACAGCCCGAGTCGTAACCACTACGCTACCAGATTCCTTTACAGCCTTGGAAATTCTATGCAGGATTGCCGAGTCTGAACCAACTCCACAGCACATAAGCACCACCACCACCCAATTATTTGGTGGGAGTTACAAAGACTATGTCTAGAAGGGCCATACTGAGTAATTCAATGCACTACAATCAATAATCAAAATATAAATCAACATTTGTTTCCAGGTAGCATTCCAATAACAAAATTAAACTTTTCTCAATACAACAGAATAAAACATACTTTTTCATTTTGTGTCCTTACTATTTTAAAATTTGGTCCTACTTTAAAAATAATAGTGCTGAACATGGAAAAAAGATTTCCAAAGAAGAAATGAGTACACAGGGCTGAGAGCCCACATGAACTATCACCTTTTCTAACCGGAAACCAGACAACTATCTGGTGCCCGGCTATCACTACCACCTTTCTGACCAGGGACACAATAAACGATCCCGGATAAAAAGAGAGAAAAATGTAGAACAAAATTCAAATTACTAAAAAAAAAAGCTAGATCCACTAGATCAACAGAGACTAAAGGAAGCACCCTCTCCTCCCAAGACTTAAAATATCCACTGAACTTGGAACAGAAGCTACTGCTTTACTGCAGTTGCTAAGTGTCATCAAGTCAGTTCTGACTCATAGCAACCCTGTATAGGGTTTTCGGGACTTTTAAACCTTTGTGGCAGCAGAAAGCTTCATCTTTCTCCCACAGAGCAGCTGGCAGGCTCGAACCACAGACCTTGTAGTTTGCAGTCCAGCACTTATCATATAGAGGTACCATGCTTCCAAAGCTATCTCTGGAGTTATCTTTCAGCCAAATAATAGACTGGTTTATAATAACTGTGAATAATGTGGTTCCTTAAACAATCAACTATATGAGACCAAATGGTCAACATTTACCCAAAAGCAAAGCTGAAAAGGCTAGGAGAGGAAGAGATGCTAGATCAATGGAAACTGAAAGAAAAAAAAAAAAAACACCAGAAGGGAAATGGGAATACTGACACACTGTGGAAAATGTAAAAAATGTCATGTCTGTATAAAAACTGTTACATGGGAACCTAAATTGCTGTGCAATTTTTTACCTAAAAACACACACAAAATATTGTTTTAAAAATAAGAAAGAGTCCATATACACACAGACATTTGTGCTGCATGTACATACTAGCAAGAACAACTGGGCAGATGTGAAGTAGTTGCTTGCTTTCTTATTCTCACAATCTGAAAGTTTTCACTTGTTAAATCATTTAAGAAATAAATTGAAATCTTAAATTAAGTTGTTCAATATTCTATTAAGTCCCCAAGGTCCCTTTAGCTTCATAATTATGATAGTCATTATACAGGGTCACTATGAGTCAGAAGTGACTTGACAACACTAAACAACAACAAACAATACATACTCTATTTGTTTCCCTATTAGACATGAGCACTGGAGAGAACAGGCTCTATCTTATACTTGAACTCTTAAGATTTAGTACAGACCTGACACAATAAAGATTCAATAAATGTGAGCAGAATAAAAGAAAACAAATCGGAAAGTAACAACAGAGAAGATGTAAATACATAGCAATTAGTTTCCTTCAGGAACAGATAGTCTAATGAGGGTAAAAAAAGCCATAAACAGTAACAAATCATGCAAGGTATAATATTTAAAATGTCACAGGAGAACATAAAATGCAAGAAGAAATCAGATAGGACATTATAGTGCAAGACAAATTCAATATTTATTTCCTTTTTCCCTGAAGACCAATTACTATCCCTAGAAATGTGGTCAACGTTCTTATCACTCCAGTCTCAAGTTCCTAGTGATTTACACAAATTCATACTAATCATGAAGAATACATATGACCACTTCAAGAAAAAAATATCACATTCAGTGCTATCTTCTTCTATTTTTTTTTGGTCCAGAATAACTACTAACCATTTCAGTTCTATATTGTTGTTGTTAAGTACTGTGGAGTCGGTTCCGACTCATAGTGACCCTGCACCGGGTTACCGAGGCTGTTAAATCTTTACAGGAGCAGAAAGCCTCTTCTTTCTCCTGCAGAACAGCTGGTAGTTTCGAACTGCTGACCTTGAGGTTAGCAGCCCAATTTGAAACCACTATACTTAGGAACTTTATAAGGTTAAGTAAAAAAATACTGCTATTAGGGTTTCAATTCATAGAAAATGTGTTTAAAGAGGTCTCTGGGATCAGTAGATGGCTACATTTCCAAAGGGATCTGCTAGGCTCCTTACATTCAAGGAACAGAGGTCAACACAGAAAATACGGCAAAAGTTTTTTGTGATTTCAGAGGGATAATCTTGATAGATTTTTCTCAAAGCACACAGGACAACTACAGGGGCCTATTAGGAATAAGATTAAGAAAACTATATTTGTAAGGAAAAGGCTAGGAGTTTTTTTCCATCATGACAAAAGCACTGTATAATTTTTAAGAGTAGCAAAGGCTGTCCTATAGTAACTTCATTGGGAAACCATACAGTCCTGGTTCTATCCCTTCAGACTTCTTTTTGTTCACCAAAGTCAAAGAACATTTCAAAGGAACACAATTTGAGTCCCTCGCGAAGTCCAAAGTCCTATTTTGGCATGGTGTACATCAAAGAGTGCAGAATTCTTCAGGGAAGTATTGCTGCTGTTGTATGCCATCAAGTTGGTTCCACCTCATAGCAAGCCTGTACAGGGTTTCTAAGGAGCAGCTGATGGGTTTGAACCGCCAATCTTAAGTTAACAGTACAGTGCTTATCCTACAGTGCCACACCAGGACTCCCCATTTCAATTGCTAGTACTCTATTCTAGGCACTAATTAACTCATATCTGAACAACTTCCTAAATGTTTTTGCATCTCAACTTTCACATATATTTTGACCAAGTTAGTGTATTTGTATTTGCACCATAGAAATCTGGCTGGTATAATTGAAAGAGCAACAGACTGTGAATCAACAGAATTGTAGTTCGGGTTTCAGCACTGCACTATCACTAACACATTCTGCAACACATTGAGCTTTAGAACAAAAATTATCCTTAATGTATCTTCTTGCTATTTAAATCTTTTCCTCTCTTTTACTCAAAAATTGCCTGTGGCTTACAAAATAAAGTCTCACATTCCTGGAGCAGCATTAAAATCTCTTTCATATTCAGTTGGTAGTTAAAAGCATGGGGTGTTAGAGCCAGATTCTATAAATTATCAGTTGTTTATCATGGGACAACTTGACAACCTTCTCTCTAGGGCTCAGTTTCTTCTGAAAAATGGGAGTAATGATAGTTCTCTCACACACTTTTAGAAAAACTGAATGAGATAATACATGTCAATGGTCTCTTATTGCTATTACCTACTATGGCGTCAGTTTCAACTCATGGCAACCCCATATATTACAGAGTAATCTTCCATAGGGGTTTCTTAGTTGAAATCTCAAAGGAAGGAGTCCTGGTGGTGCTAACCAAAACCATGGCAGGTTTAACTCACTCAGTGGCTCCACCGGAGAAAGACTGGACAGATTTTGCCATGAACTTAATATATGTCTTATGTATCCTTCCAATGTGATGATCTCTGTGCTAAGAAACTCAGCAACTGAGTTCACCAATCCTTTCTCCTTCCCACATGCCCTCAGTCCTTTCCCCAATCTATTCTAGCTTTAAAAATTAGTCCTCCTAATGTTAACTGTCAAAATTCTAATTTTATTGACTATTTGGGCTTCGTTTCTTTTGTTTTTATTAACTAAATTCCACACTCTATATAAGATAACTGTGAGTCAGAATCGACTCTGCTACACACCACTACCACCACCACCATTGTGGCTAAGTGCCATCGATTCCAACCCATAACGACCCTGTATAGGGTTTCCAAGGAGCAGCTGGTAAGCGTGAACCACCGCACCGACCTTGCAGTTCAAACAACTTTACAGTCTGATGCATTAGCCCACAGCACCAAACCAGGACTTGACCACCACCATTAGAAAGGTAAAAAGGCCTCTATAGAACCAGTACTACATTTAGTCTGATATATGATTATGTAGTCTGATACTAAAATTATGGTTGCTTTTGGCAACTGTATAAAGAGACTCCAATGCCCATTATCTGGGTAATTGTTGTTGTTGCTAGGTACCAAGTCATAGGGACTCCCAGTTCAGTCAGACCAGCTGTAAGTTCAGTTGGATCAGCCTTTCTGACAATGCATACTTTGCTTTATGATTTCAGGGCACTGTGTGTCTGCTGTCTTTCCCTAGCCCAGCATTTTCTAAGAAGGAAACTATCTAAAGGTGCTTCTGTTGTTAAGTGCTGTCCAGTTGGTTGACCCATAGCGACCCTGTATGAGCAGCTGGTGGGTTTGAACAGCTGAACTTGTGGTTCAATCCAGGGTTAACCCTATAAAGCTCTAAATTAGGCTTATATTTCAATGGCAAAGACTAAGTAGCTGTATGATCTTTGTAAAACTATTTTATTTATAAAATGAACATACTAAATAATATCTATCTCATCAGATGGGTCAATATAAAACAGCTAAGACTTTGTTGTTGTTAAGTGCCGTGGAGTCGGTTCCGGCCCATATCGATCCTGTATAGGGTTTCCAAGGAGTGGCTGGTGAGCTTGTGGCTCAAATCAACCTTGCAGTCTCGCATATTAACCCACAGCGTTTGAGACTTTAGATCTGGCAAATAATATGCACTCTTAAAATTAAGTTGACTACTAACCAAATAACCTGTTAATATGCAGATGACATAACCTTGCTTGCTGGAAGCAAAGAGGACTTGAAGCACTTGCTCATGAAGATAAAAAAATATAGCCTTCAGTATGCATTTCAACTAAATGTCCCCCAAAAAGCTTCATAAGCGGACAAATAACATCATGATAAATGCAGAAAACACTGAAGTTGTGAAGGAATTCATTTTACTTGGCTCCAAATTAATGCTAATGGAAGTAGCAGGTAAGAAATCAAATGGCACATTGCATTGGGCAAATACACCCAAAAAGACCTCTTGAAAGTATCAAAGAGCAAAATTCACTTTGAACACTAAGGTGTGCCTGACCCAAGCCATGGTATTTTCAGTGGCCTCATATGCTTGTGAAATTGACAGTGAATTAAGAAAAATCTGAGAAGAACTGATGCATTACAATTATGGTGTTAGAGAATATTGAAAGAAGAATAAACAAATTTATCTCAGAAGTAGTACAGTCAGAATGCTCCTTAGAAAGGTAGGTGGTGAGACTTCATCTCACATGCACTGGACATGTTTTCAAGAGGGACCAGTCTCTGGAGAAGGACATCATGCTGAGTAAAGTAGAGGGTCACCAAAAAAGATGAAGACCCCACCCCCAAACAAGATGGATCGACATAGTGGCTGCAATAATAGGTTTAAACTTAACAATTGTGAGGACCGAACAGGAATGGGCAATGTTTCATTCTGTTGTGCACTGGATCACTATGAGCCGGAATCAACTCAACAGCACCTAACAACTACCTAAAGGTTGAGGGTTCAGAGCTACCCAACATCACCATACATTTGGCAACTGCTTCTATAAAGATTACAGCCAAGAAACCTCTAGGAAGTTCTACTTTTTTAATACATGGGGCCACCATGAATCATAATCAACTCAATGGCAATGGGTTGAACATTAGGGAAAAGCTATTTTTCTCAACCAAAGAGTGATTTTTCTTAAGATATTAGTGATGTTTTAAAGATTAACATTCTCTTTAACAAAGTCTAAATTGTCCTGGTGTGGTGCTGCAGTTTACTCTGCTGGACTGCAAGGTCAGTTTGAACCTCAAGGTCAGCAGTTCAAGCTCACCAGTTGCTCCTTGGAAACCCTACACAGGGTCACTATGACTCAGACACTCAGCAGGAACAACAAATTGTAACACTATGTATTTCTAATCTATTCAAGTTTAATTTTCATTAAAAATACAGTATAAATATAATTACCCTTCATAGGGTCTATCGTTACAAAAAAATTTCTCTGCAGTCAATCAAATACAAACATAACTCATAAATATATAAACCATACCTCACAGAATATACTCTTTTAATGTTTTCAGAGTAGAATGTTTTAATAACCAAACTATAAAGAATGTTTGATGTAACACTTTTCAACCAATTATTTTACAAAGTGAAATACTTACATTTTAATCTCAAAACTTGTATACATTTTAAAGAAAAAAAAATGTGTGAGAATTCCAGAGGTACATTCTAAATAAGATTTTTGGAAAAGCTGTCTAAGGAATGTGGTATGCTACTACACAGAAAGCGTTTGTTACAAGCATTGTTTGGTAATTAAGAAATGTTTCTGCATTTAAAATCCTAATATTTAAAAAAATTCTAAGTAGCCAGTTTTCTACTTTTCAATTATATATTTGAAATTGGCAAGGGGTTTGGGATTGACATGAAACCTATTTAAAATAGTCTCCCAGGCAGAGTTTTCACACAGAATGTATGATGTTTCAGGAGCAAAATACTGATTTTAAGCAGAAGTGTACGTACAGTGAAATCTATGATATACAGAATTAGATGCCAGGGCTTCAAACTGGTTCTTTCTGGCTCAGTCATGGTTAACAAAGCAAGACCAGAATGGACCCAAATTTGTAAAATGTGAGTGGACCAGAGTGATAACCAGAATGCTAACCAAAATAGAAAAATGTTTAAGTCATTAAACTGCTAAAACCTTAGTCCCTTCTTAGAAAACGGTAGTGTGTGCAATGCATAGCAACCAAATTTCATAAGTGACCCACTCAAAGATGGTAACAGACCATGCTTCTTTAAATGTGTGTCACTTGCCATGGTCTAAGCAATAATCCAAACTCCTATATCAGATTCCTAAAAGGACTTGCTTTGTCTCTTCCAAGTCTCTCATTCTAAGACTTTAACCATAATTTCTCCCATTCCAGTAACTGTTCTGCTTCACCCCAATTTTTTAAAGTTAGGTCTGTTCCAATTTCACTCATCAGCCATGATTGAGTGAGTATGCATGAGTTAAAGCCCTGCTTGGTGAGACTACATATTTTAACCAATACTTAAACTTTTATTTTCTACCTTTGCTAGGCAGAAAGCTTTTCTATCATTCTCTTTTTAGAGGAAAATGTTTGAGTTTTCCTTCTCTGACATGTTTCCTTCTTAAACACATTTCAGCTTCGTAGGTTTTACTACAAAGAAAAATACACACCTCTGCTTAAAGTTTTTAACACACACATACAAGAGGACTTCCAAAGTTTATGGAAAAATGGAAATAAGAGATAATTCAATTTTCCCATGAACATTTTGAAGCCACCTCATACATACACACGTTATTTAACAAAAAGCATACTTTACTATATAGTTTGTGGATAAGTAAAAAAGTATTGCTACAAAAATCATACAAACCTTTACTAAATGAAAATATCAAAATGTGAAGCTATTGTTTCTCAACATGTCCTCCATCCAAGTCTATATACTACTGAAAGTAGCATTTCCATCTCCCTAACTCTTCCTTGGGGCCCTGGTATGGCACTATGGGTTAATGCGCTGGACTGCAAAGCTGGTTTGAACTGTAAGGTCGGAGGTTCAAGCTCACCAGCTACTTCTTGGAAATGCTATACAGGATCGCTATAGGTCAGAACTGACTTGATGGCACTTACCAACAATAACTCTTCCTTCAAGAAGTCTGCACTCTTCAAATTGTACCATATCAAAACAGCACTTTTGGCATTAATGGTCGATTCAAATCATGATTTTAAAATGTTCTTTAAAAGTTTGGAAAACAAAAAGAAATCTGAAGTGGCAAGATCAGGCCTGTAGGGTTATGGTATAAGGATTCCCAAAGAATTTCTTGCTGAAACTGAAGAACGAGTAGGTGCATTGTTGTTATGGGGGGAAAATTCCTTGGTGCAACTTTCCTGGTCTTTTTCCTCCCAAATGCAGCTTTCAATCTTCTTGAAACATTTCTAATAATAAGTCCCTGTGAACATCCTGTATCTTTTGAGAAAAATCTATCAAGTTTACTCCCTAGGAATTTCAAAACATAGTTGCCACAACTTGAGCTGACCTTGACTTTAACTGGCCCAGCAAAATCAGTCTTTTGATTGGACTTTGCTCTCTAGATCATACCGGCAAATCCAAATTCACTTCTGGTTACAACTTGTTCCATAAAATTGTCTTAACTTCAATTCTGCTTAAGAGACTGAAGGAAAGATCAGCTCTTTTAACTAGCTAATCTTTGCATTAACAGTTTTGGCATTCTTTCAGCCAATAGCTTGCTAAGCCAAGATGGTCATTTACGATAAAAAATGCAGAACCATGTAAGATCCTAACTTGTTCCACCAGTTTCTGGACTTTAGCCACAGTTTCTTCATTTGTCCAGGTTGATGGTCTTCCTTCTCTTGGCTCATCTTTGAGGTCTTCCAGACCCATCTAAAACTGTTATTTTGACTTCAAGGGCAAGATAGCAGAGTTAACAGACCAAGTAAAACAGACCCACCTGATCAATGATACTTAGTTGCCCCAAAGTCTGTTACACCAAGAGCATACAGATAACTAACCAAACATTTGCAGTCTCTATTACACCCATGGGGAGACAAGTGATGAGTGCTTAAGAGCACAGCAGTATACAATCATCAATTAAACATACGCATGATGACACAAGACTCAGAAACAACAGACAATTTCAGCTTACATAAAGAAACAAGACAGAGTGCCTCAAACAAGCGACCAAATTATAGAGTCAGAAAATAAAATACCAGAAAATGAATTGGAACTACCCAACAAGGAGTTCAAAAGAATTACATTTAGGTCCCTTCAAAAGATTGAGAGAAATGATCAAGAAAGCTGTAGATGAAAACAAGGAGAACACAGAAAAAAATAGAAGAATTCAGGAAAGCATTATTAGAACAAACTGACAAAATAAACGAAAAATTAGAAACCATACAAAAACAACAAATAGAAATCCAAAAGATTAATATTAAGATTTCAGAATTGAAGAGGCAGACAGGTAGAAATCAATCAATAGGAGGCTAAGTTGTTAAACATGAAGACAAATCTCTCAGTATCCAGAAAAAAGAATGGAAAAATCTGAAGGAAGCCTAATAATTATGTGGGACCCATCAAGAGGCATAACTTATGTTTGTGATCAGAAGTCCAGAACAGGTAGTGATAAAAAGAAAAAAGTATCTAAGAATTATTAAGAGGAAAACTTCCCTAACATCAATGAGATGAGAAGGTATGTATTCAAGCAGCAGAATGAACTACAGACAGTAAAGACCCCAGAAGAAAATCACAAAAACATATAATAAACTCTTCAAAATAAAAGACAAGGAAAGAATCCTGAGAGCAACTTGGGAAAAACAAAAACCAACGTACAAAACAGAACTAATAAAACTAACCTAAACTCTGATTTCTCAGCAGAAACCATGCAAGCAAGAAGATAATCGCATGGTATTTTTTGAATTCTGGGGAGGGGGAAATTGCTAACTAAGAATCATATATGCAGCAAAATAATTCTTCAAATATGACAGTAAAATTAGGACATTTCCAGATAAACAAAAACAACAACAATTTATAAAAACCAGACCAACCTTAAAAAACTACTAAAAGAGAGTTCTTTGGACCAAGAACCGACAACCACCTATTAACACACATGATAATATCACCCAAAACTCAACTCAGATATAGTGGTTGGTAGTTGTGTGCCTGTATAGGGATTTCATGACTGTAAATCCTTAGGAGAGTAGAAAACCTCATCTTTCTCCCATGGAGCAGCTGTTAAATTTGAACTGCTGACCTGTGGTTAGCAGCCCAACTTGTAACCTACTACATACTATCAGGGCTCCTTCAACCCAGATATAGAAATAGCCAAAGTAAAAATAAAATAAGGGAACCAGAGATCAGTTTGAAAAAAAAAAAAAACACCCAAAAAACTTACACAAAGTAAAAAGAGGGGCTAATGTTGTTACAGAACTTCCAAATGAAGAGGAAATCAAGGAGATTTCAAGAATAAATAAATATAACTGTAATTCTAAAACTAGACCAAGCCCTACTCTTAGCCCATTAGAACTCCTGTCCCTAATAATAACACTAGTTCTAACAATAACCCAAACATTACCTAAAACCCTAGAATTAGCCATTGTCCTAACCCTAACTTCTACCTCCTCCCCAAAAGACAAAAACATAAAATAAAACCTTTATGGTTCACGTGGGACAGCATTCCCATAAACTTGTTGCAAAGCTTCAAATGATTTACAGTGACGTCCACTTGAGTTTTTGTTAAAATTTTTATATTAGCCCTGATGTCAAAATCATTTTTTCCCAAGGGACAAAAAGAGCTCTCCCTCTCCCCACTCATTTTTTGTTTTTAAGGCATCCTAATGGAGTGGTTTACCTGTGCTTTACTGGAGTGGTCTACCTGTGCTTTACTGACTATGCAAAGGCTTTCGATTGTGTGGATCATGACAAGCTACGGATAACTTTGCAAAGTATGAGTATTCCGGAACTCTTAATTGTGTTCATGAGGAATCTGTACCTGGACCAAGAAGCTGTTGTTCAAACAGAACATGGGAACACTGAATGGTTTACTATTAAGAAAGGTATGTGACAAGGTTGTATTCTTTCACCACACTTATTTAAATTGTATCTGAGTAAATAATATGAGAAGCTGGGTTCTATGAAGAAAAACGTGGCATCAGGATTGAAGGAAGACTCATTAGCAATCTGCGATATGCAGATGATACAACTTTGCTTGCTAAAGTGAAGAGGACTTAAAACATTTACTGATGAAGATCAAAGAGCACAGCCTTTGATATGGATTATATATCATGTAAAGAAAACAAAAATCCTTACCACTGGACCAATAACCAACATTCCTATCAACAGAGAAAAGATTGAAATTGTCAAGGACTTCATTCTTCTTAGATCAACTATCAACACTCAGAAAAAGCAGTCAAGAAATCAAACAACGTATTACATTAGGCAAATCTGCTGCACA
>NW_006408525.1:30165892-30174320 GCF_000296735.1 Chrysochloris asiatica
AGCTTCGTCTCTCGTACTTTGGACATATTGTCAGGAGGGAACAGTAGCTGGAGAAGGATGTCATGTTAGGTAAGATGGAGGGTCAGAGAAAAAGAGGAAGACCCCCAACGAGGTGGATCATCCAGGTGGCATCATTGATGGCGTCAAGTGTGGCAGTGGTAGTGCGGTTGGCCCAGGATCAGACATTGTTTTGTTCTGCTGTGCATGGGGTCGCCATGAGTCAGTTCCGACTCGATGGCACCTGACATCAACAACAACAAGCTACCTCAGGAGTTCTGGTGTGGCGCTGTGTGTTAATGCGCCAGACTGTAAAGCTGTTTGAACTGCAAGGTTGGCAGTTCAAGCTCACCAGCTGCTCCTTGAAACCCTATACAGGGTCGCTATGGGTCGGAACTGACTCTACGGCATTTCACAACAATAACAACAACCTACCTCAATCCTTTTAAGGCCACACAGTTTTCCTCTATATAATTTTAGTATTGTATTTCTTCAAGTCTAGAATGTCATTAACAATGTAAAACACACTATTATTTTATATGCCACGCTATAGGATAAGGACTGGACTGCTAACTACAAGGCCGGCAATTCAAATTCATCTGCCACTCCTTGGAAACACTAGACAGGGTCGCCAAGAGTTACAACTACCTTAACAGCACTTGATGACAACAACTAAGAAATAGAGTAGGGGTTGTAATTACAGCTATAATGCCAGTGATAAGACCTATCTAATTTAAAATTTATTAAAATATGAAGTTTCTTAGAATTAATGAAATATGGTAGACAGTTTTCAATCTCATATTGCTACCACTGTTGCTGTGTTAAGTGCTGTCAAGTCAGTTCCAACTCATAGCAATCCTATCTAGGGTTTCCAAGGCTGAATACATATACGTATGTTGTAGGAACAGCCAACCTCAACTTTTTCCTAGGGAGTGGCTGGTGGGCTTGAACAGCCAACCTTGGGGCTCACAGCCCAGTGTTTTTCCTACAGTCACTGTACTCCCATTGTTACCAAGATTGCGATAATAAAAAATCTCAATCATATATATATTCATGTTTTTCACAAATAAGTGCATGAAAGCAGAATTGCTGGACCCAGAATACATGAATGTCACTCTTTAAGAAATACATCCAAATTGTTTCCTGTCTCAATTTTACCAATTTATGTTTTCACTGCTATGATGTAAGTCGAAGCCCTGGATGGTACAAATGGCTAATGAGCTAGGATGCCTGGAAGGCTGAAGGTTTAGGTCCATCCAAAGGCACTTCAGAGAAGAAAAGTCTGGAGATCTATTACAAAAAAATCAGCCACTGAAAACTGTCTGGAGCATAGCTCTGCTGTAACACATGTGGGGTCACGAAGAGTCACAAGTTACTCACCTCTAACTGATTTGGTCGGTTTAGGATATAATGCCTGTTTCGCCATATTCTGGCCTGGTTAATTATTTTACCGTTTTCAATCCACCAAGAGAAAAACGGTATCTCATGGTATAAACATGGTGGTTTCACATGTCTATCTCTTATTATGAGATGGTTTTAGAATATTTTCATATGTTTAAAACCAATCTGCATTCTTTTCTATAAACAGTGTTCACATCATTTTACCTTTTTCTTATTTGTCTTTTTCATACTGATAAATCAAAGGAACATGTTTTTTGTCTATAATGAGATATAGAAGACATTTCCTGCTTATTATTTGCTGTCCAATTGTATTTATTATGAAATGTAACCGAATTTATCCTTTACTGAATGGCTTCTGGAATTTGAGTTAAATTTAGAAAGGTTTTTCTCATTTAAAATATTATTTCTCCCATTACTCATTCTAATAGTTTTAAAATTCACTCTTTACATTTAAATCTTTGATTCACCTAGAATACATTTGGGGTAAAGTATAACAGTAGGAATCCAACTTTTTTCCCCTTACATTGCTATCCAGTTTTCCCAATACCATCGTTTAATGACTGAAGTTCATTTTGGACGTTGTTAGTTAGACTCAGAAGCAGAGATGACTGCCAAGCTCAGGGTGAGGCAAACATCAAAATTAGGAGCTTAGGGAACATAAAAAGCACATAGCACTAAAAGTACAGATCCTGGAGCCAGACACCTAATATATATTAAGCATAGTAGCTACTCTACTGTTGTTAATTCTGGGCACTAGAGAGTAGCAAAACAGAGGCTTCCCTATTTATGATTTTTTTTGTTTTAATCAGTTAGCGATTAACATCTAAAAGTGGGTTATCTCTTATTCAGTTAAAATAACTAAATATGAACTATACGAACAATACTTTTTTGTTTGTTTGTTGTTAAATGCAGTCGAATTGGTTCCGACTCATAGCGACCCTGATAGGGTTACCAAGGAGACATTGGTGGGCTTGAACCGCCATCCTTGTGGTTAGAAGTCCAGTTGCTTATCTTACAGTGCTGTACTAGGACTCCATACATACAATGTTGTTGTTGTTAAGTGCCTTAGTGTCAATTCTGACTCATAGCGACCCTGCACAGGGTTTCCAAGGAACAGCGGGTGGGTCTGACTCACTGACCTTGTGGTTAGCAGTCCAGGGTTTATCCTACAGCACCATATCAGGACTCCATAAATACAATGTTGTTGTTGTTGTTAACTGCTGTTGAGTCGGTTCTGACCCATCGTGACCTTTATAGGGTTTCTGAAGAGCAGCTGGTATGCTTGAACCGCGGATCTTGAGGTTCAAACAAACTTTGCAGTCCAGCACTATAAGACGATTCCATACATAAAATAGAGGTGCTAATAACAGTAAGTATTGATATAGCATTTTATAGGTTTTATAAAATGACTTTATCTACATTGATTTACTACATATTCTCATAGCTACTCTGAGAAGATGGGCAACAATTTTAATTCCCATTTATTGTTGAGAATAATTCAGTAATGGCAACTTGTCAAGCTCTAACTCAAATCCAGATCTTAGGTTTCCAAAGGTTGTTATCATACTCCCTTCATACCCTGTATCCAGTACTTTTACACAAAATGAGTAACGATCTGTATCCTTACACATACTTCATTTTAAATATGGAAGAAATATATAGAAGTATAAACTATGGTCTGTGGTCTCAAGAAAACTTCAAAGGTCTACACAATAGTTTAAAAAGCAAGAGTTAGAGGAGTTGAAAGTAAACTCGAAGGACAGAAACTATGTCTTAACTATTCTGCCCGTGGTTTTTGATGGCTACTCTGTATGATTTGCATGACTAGAATATATTATTAGCTCAGAAGATATTTGTTGGATTATCTATTATTGATTGAACCTTCTAGAAAGTATGAGATATGTAATATCTGACATCATTTCATCTTTACCAGAGGCTGAACTTTTGTTTGAGACCAAAGAACCAGCCAAATCATCAAATATCTCTTAGACTAATAAAGGAAGTCTAGGCACTATTCTGGGCTGTACTTAATGACTAAACAGATTTCAGAGCCAAATAAAGATTTTGAACTATACTATTCCATTACAAACCTGCCAGAAAGTTAAATAACAATCTCCAAAACGGAATCGAGTCCAATTGCCACAGAATATAATTACCATCCACTGCTGCTTTATTCCAAATTAAACATATCTCCTGCCTCTACTGGTGTGATACTATGGATTAACAGGGTGAACTACAAGGTTGCTTTGAAATGCAAGGTCGGCAGTTCAAGTTCACCAGCCACTCCTCAGAAATGCTATATAGGATCACTACGAGGCAGTACTGACTTGACGGCACTTATCAACAACAACAACCTGCCTCTACAACAAACAATAATACGTAATACTTCCTATCAACAGGTCTTTCTTTGTGTTGCTTTCTTCAGACACCTTGTCAACAGATCTTTTCTACAGGCATTTTATTTTTTAATCTAAATAACTTACCTGCTATAAAGAAAAAATATCTATTATTTTTTAACTGTTAAAACATTTAACAAATATAAAGAGAAAATAAAAGGTGAATAAAAGATTCAAATATGACATTAAATCCAGCTAATAAGAAGTACAATTTCATATCATCCCTACGTCACTTGTTCCAGAGTCAGCTGCCTACCCTCCAGTTTATTCAGTGACTTGGGATTTCAGCTAAGCACTGGGCTGGCACTGCTTGTAAAAAACCTTGCATGGGTCAAAATAAGGTTTAAACCTTTAACAGAAAAAGCCCAACAATATCAGGTCTAAAGTTTAGTGGTTTGTTGTGTGTTACTTAAAATCCTAATTCAAATAAAAAGAACAGAAAGTTGACAGAAAACTACTAAATGCAAAGAACTCTTACAAAGCCACACACCTAGAAACTATATGCAGTGACAAGTGTGTACAATAATACTGAGGAGGCATTATTATTTTCACTAAAAGGACCAAGGATTTTCTTTCAGTGGTTATTTATGACAAAGGCTTGGTACAGTGAGCAACCTTTCATAAATGTCCTCACTATACCATCAACGTGGTTATAGTCTAGGTCAAATATGTGGGTATCACAGAAATAAAGAGCATGTGAAAGAGACCAGCACAATGCCTGCATACTGTTGGATCTCACGCTAGAAGAAAATGAGCCATTTATGAGACTATTAAACTTGGTCCTCAATGCTGGCAATAGAATAACGTTCCATTCTTTCTGAAGGATAAAGATACTGTACTACCCCCATTGAAAGCACAGAGCCTTAACACTTTCCTTGCATTTTTAAATAATAGACTTATAAGCTACTGAATGCTTACAAAATGGGAGGAGATGGAGGTAAAGCATGAATAAAACCTAATTCTACTTTTCAAAGATCTCAAAGTTTAAAGAGAATCAATGTCCTAAAGTGTGCTTAAAAAATAATAATAATAATAAAAAATGCATCATCCAAAAACTAGGAGAGGCTCAATTTGTATCTTTTTCTTTAAAAAAAAAAAAAAAAAAGATAATAATAACACACCGCAGGGTCTAGTTATATGTACTTTATAAAGTACAGTGAGAGAAACAATCCTGGGATTCAAATAGATTTGCTAACTCCTATGAAATACTCCAAAATTCTACTTCTTGTGTGCCTGACCAAAGAAAGTAAGAATGCTCCTAGGTATCCTATATAAAAGGGATACCAGATAGGAAGGGAAAATCATATCTAGTCTTCAGACCTTCTTCAGTAATGACCTTTACTCAACCCAACCCAACAATTCTAAGTACACAAACCACTACACAAATTCTATCAAGAATTCTTTTTCACTTCAGTCCTGATTACAGTTTTTTTAGGTCCTTACAAGCTCTGTAGTCTATATCATACAAATTATGTTTAGTCACAGAGGATTACTTGTTGTGCACAGTGAGTCCTTGTGCCACTTGGAAACCGTAAAAGTTTTATGGTAATCAAAATTTTATAATCTCTCAAAAGATTAAGGCAATGCTTAGTGTTAAATATGGAGTCCTTGTGGCACTGTGATATAGATAGTACTGGGCTGCTAGCTCTAAGGATGGCAGTACAAACAAACCGGCTGCTTCCTTCAAGAAATATGAGGCTTTCTGCTCTTGTAAAAATGTATAGCCTCAGACCCTTACAAAGGGTCGCAGTGAGTCATTACCGAGTTTGGATTTTTTTTTTTTTTTGGCTAGTATTAAATATTCATTCAAAAATTATTTTATCAAGCATCTCCAATGTGTCAGCACTCAACAGTATTTGTAGAAGCAGAATTTAAAAAACAAAAGTTGAAACATCCTATTTCATGCTTTGTTCTCATTCCTTTTATAAATACATTTGAATTTATTACAAACTTCCACCTTCAAATTGTGGAAATCCTTTTCCAAAATTCAAAGAACTAGTTATCATTAGCACACCTCTGCCCACAACGATCCCGTTACAAAATGAGTCCTTCCAGGACCAGATGTAAAGGCACAGTGAGTCCCATCATTTCTGAAGTAGTGTTCATATCTGTAAAGAACAAACAGTAGCTCTTAAACCTGAGAGCACTGAAAAGTCAATAGAGTTGGTTGGTTTCCAACTAGTAAGAACTTTGAAGCAGAAATATTAGTATTTTTTTTATCCAAATGATTAGTATAGTTAAAAGGAAAAATAAGTGCAATGTGAACATAAAAATCCTACCTTTGGCAGAATCCGATATAAACAGAAGAAATGGTCTCCCTCTGAACCCTAGGAAATTTCTGTTCCCTTTTTTTTTTTGAAGATTCATGTGGGTCAATTTTTCTCTCTATCACTACATGTCCTCTTATTAAAGAGCAAAACAGCCGGGACAAACACAGTCTTCAGGGAAAATGTGGGGGGACAAACTTTACACTCTGCTGTTTAATAGTTTTTGCTAATATAGATGACTACAATACAAAATCACTAAATGACACAAAGAAAATGCACTCTGATACTACATATTCCTTTTATTCCACGTGGTGCTGCAATGCTAATGCTTCAGACTGCAAAGTCGTTTGAACTGCAAGGTTGGTAGTTCAAGCTCACCAGCTGCTCCCTGGAAACCCTATACAGGGTCGCTATGGGTCGGAATTGACTCGACGGCACCTAACAACAACAACAACCCAGAACCCCTACCAAAGAAAATTTAAAATGGGGGTGGTGAGGGAGTTCTAGCCACACACAGTAAGTTTGACTTGGAAGTTTTAATGGCAAAACAGCTCACTCTTCAAATCAATAGCACACATGGAGGCTTAATAGTGCCTTCAAATACAGTCATAGGAAAAACAAGACTACTTTAGAAGGGACACGCGAAGTAAGTGAGGGAACACTCAAAACAATTTTTTCAAAAGACAAAAACATAATCAAGCACAAGTTCTGCATCAAAAACGTTTCTTTTTTGTTTTTTTCTATAAATTAAAAAAACTTACCCTGAAGAGATTTCCCCAATCCCTGGCCCAGCTTCCACCCATGTTTCTGGAGTAAGCGATGTCCAATATTATCCTGACAGATAGAACAGAAAGACAAACCAAAAATATTCCAATAATATATTCTTCCCTTCCTACTGACATTTAAACAGGTGATGAGCAAGAGATAGTCTACATATATGCATGCAAAAAGGTGCTAATAACAGGGTAAATGTGCCCAATAAAAGGGACATTAATGTAAAAAGAAATGCTGGCTAGTATTCTATATGGGAAGATCATATGGGATATGGGTCCTTTCTGATGGTGTGCTGGGCAACTTTTGTACATAACACTAAAAAGGAGAAAAGGGGGAAAGGGAAAGGGGGAGGAATACATTTATGAAGTTTAAAATTAACATTAAAAAGCACAAAATCAAAGTACAATCATATCCACCACCTAGACAGCACCACTTTAAGATTTCTTTTTAAAGAAAATCTGTATTGTGTTTAGTTGTTTTGTTTATGTGTCAGGCTTTCATGATACAAAGTAAGTTGTAAGTGTAAGACTGCCCCACCACTAGAAATGAAAACACAATCAGCAAAATCCAAGCTAGACTTGATTGGTTTTTAAGATATATTTATCAATATTTAACTAGCATGCAGCCAATATTAAACTGAAAAAACAGTGAGGTTAGTAAAACAAGAAATTAAATTGATTAAACAAAAAATAAAATGAGCTCAAGCACAGACTGAGTGATGCATTTCAACATGTAATCTAACAAAAATGCTAAAATGTTAGAATGAAACAGGCCTAGCAGTAAGTTAACAGTAAAGAACCATTAGTGCATGTAGGGGGAAAAAACCAACATACATAATGTCTCATCTTCCTAAGAACACACTGGAAAGGTATTTCAAATTGCATGAAAAGACCTCAGAAACAACAATTAAATGTCAGCTTTTGTAAAAGGGGTCAAGGTCTCAGAAATGCCTTTGCCCAGCTATTTCACTGACCAGGTAGAGAGAAAAAAAAAAAAATCAAGATAGTTTCTTAAAAATAAAACCTATAGGCAAATGACAACTATAAACTTGTTTCTAAAACAAAAAATACTATTCCTTTAAATATATATACTTACTCTTTACTAATGGCTAGATGACACGTGACAAACAACAGTAAAACAATCTATCCAACTGTCTTGCTTATTGCTGTTGATGTTAGGGGCCATCAAGTTGGTACCAACTTATAGCGACCTTATGCACAGCAGAACAAAACACTGCCCGATCCTGGGCCAACCTCACTACCATTGCCACACTTGAGTCCATCGATGCCGTCACTTGGCCAATCCATCTCGTTGGGGTGGGGGTGGGGGGCTTCCTTTTTTTCTCTGACCCTCCATCTTACCAAACATGATATCCTTCTCCAGTCACTGGTCCCTCCTGACAATATGTCTGAAGTACAAGAGACTAAGTTTGGCCATCCTGGCTTCCAAGGCTGCACTTCTTCCAAAGTGGATCTACTGGTTCTTTTGGCAGCCTATGGCACTTTCAATATTCTCCTCCAACACCATAACTCAAAAGCATCAATTCTTCTACAGTCTTCCTTATTCACTGTCCAGCTTTCGCATGCATATGAG
>NW_006408525.1:30174420-30175508 GCF_000296735.1 Chrysochloris asiatica
GTCACTGGAGAAGGAAATCATGTTTGGTAAGATAGAGGGTCAGAGAAAAAGAGTTAAGACCCCCAACAAAATGTACTGGTCAAGTGGCAGCATCGATAGACTCAAGCGTGGCAACAGTAGTGAGGTTGGTCCAGGACCGGGCAGTGTTTCGTTCCGCTGTGCTTAAGATCACTATGGGTCGGTACTGACTCGATGGCACCTAACAACAACAATGGAATGGTGTCCTGGTATGGTGCTGTGGGTTAATGCACGAGACTGCAAAGCCATTTGAACTGCAAGGTCGGTAGTTCAAGCTCACCAGTCACTGCTCAGAAACCCTATACAGGGTCGCTATGGGACGGAGCCGACTCAATGGCACTGAACAACAACAACAAATGGAGTGGTGTTGTGGATCAGCAATGGACTGTGAACCACAAGGTCAGCAGTTCAAACCCACTAGCTGCTATGAGTCAGAACCAACTCAAAGACATTTAATAACAACAAGGGAGTTCTGGAGTCCTGGTATGACGCTGTAGGATAAGCACTCAACTGCTAGGTCAGTATGTACTGCAAGATCGGCATTTCAAACTCACAAGCCACTCCTCAGAAACCCTATACAGGGGTTGCTATGAGTCAGAACCAACTCCACGGCACTTAATAACAACAATGGAGTCCTTGTATGGTGTTGTAGAGTAAACACTAGATCGCGAGGTCAGTTTGAACTACAAGGTCGGCAGTTCAAATCCACCAGTGGCTCCTCATAAACAGAATCGATATGAGTCAGAACTGACTCAATAGCACTTAACAAACATACCAAGGAGATGAAGAGAAATATATTACTGAGAGAATTTGCTTCCAATAATCACAGAGACATACTGAAACACATTATTTGAAATAAATTTGTGCATGTTAAGAACTGGGACTCTAGTAGCAATACTTCTTGATTTAACCCTATTATACTGTTTTGTATGTTACTTTTTCATTTCATATAGCTTAGAAATTGTTCAATAAATATTAAATACATACTAAGCTACCTTCTTTAGACAGCATAACAGATGACTATACACATGGACCTTGCCATATGGAACACAGAGAAATCAAATTGACTA
>NW_006408525.1:30176069-30184285 GCF_000296735.1 Chrysochloris asiatica
ACCATAGCTTGGGTCAGGCGCACCTTAGTCCTCAAACTGACATCTTTGCTCTTCAACACTTTAAAAAGGTCTTGTACAGATTTGCCTAATGCAATACATTGTTTGATTTCTTGACTGCTGCTTCCATGAGTGTTGATAGTTGATCCAAAAAGAATGAAGTCCTTGACAACTTCAATCTTTTCTTTGTTGATAAGAATGCTGTTTATCAGTCCAGTGGTGAGGACCACTGCTCATTAGCTACCAACAAATGAGGTGAGAGTAATGCTGGCTGTGATGGCAAAGGTTATGTGTCAACTTGAGTCTCAATGGTTTCGCAGTTATGTAACGATGTAGTTATCCTCCTTTTTCTCATAATGCCAAGTTTCACAGAAGGATCTGGTCTTGGAATTCAATCATATCAATAAGTGAGAAACAGGTATGTTTAAAAAATCATGATAGCCCTCAAAAGGCTACTAGAAATTGCTAGGAAAAAGAATTACTAGAAAACTGGGTATGTGAAATCCCAGGAGATGACTTCCACATTGCTGCCGTTAAGTGCCATCCAATCAGCTCCAACTCAGAGCGACCCTGTATAAGGTTTCCGAGGAGCAGCTGGTGGGTTTGAACCGTCCTTGTCTAGCACTACTGCCTCTTCTTTTCTCCTCTCCCAAATGATTTGCCAGGAGAAGTATCCCCTTAATTAATCTGGAGTATCTATTTATAAATCTGAAGTCTAACTATAAGTAATATTAGTAGAAAATTAAAAGGTAAAGAGGCTCTTGCTTTTCTACTATGAAAACAAACTTACCTGTATATAAAAGTCTTATTTCGTAACAATTCCTACCCCTGAGTAGCCCTAGAAAGGACAAGGATAGCAAAATGACTCTAAGATTACGTGGTTGATTTAAATTAATGTTTAATCTTTTATTAGGCTAATGCTATAACTATACTTGGCGCAGAGATTTCCCAGTACTAAACAATGCTGACAGAAATTGTTGTCCCTATTTTTATTTAATAGAATGCAATCTTTGGTTAAGTAGAGATGAGACATTATGCTGACTGTGTTATATTATGAATGCACTAAAATAAACAGACAGATGAAGCAGTATGCTATTTTCAAAAGCAGTGCAAGTGGAGTGAAAGCATTTCCATACGAACCTGGCTTTAAAAACTGGGCTGTCAAAAGAACAGTTAAATGTAACACAAAGTAAGAAACTGTCCAATCACTAATGGTCGTTTTATTTACTTTTTTTTTGTCTTTGTTTTCAATTCACTGCTTGCAAGTAATGTATTTATTAAAGAAGAGTGAAGGCATAAGTAAATTCACAAGTCAAGATCAGCTGAGAGATTCAAGAGCAGCGTGTTGTGACTGACAACAGTGAAAGGAAAAGCAAATGTTATAGGGAGAGGAAGAAACAAAGAAAAGTTTAAGGTTATACACATTAGCACCACTTTTACAAAACCACTCAAGAGGATAGCTGCCACCTTCTCACAGAAAAGTTATTGATACAAAATGGCAGTGGCATCTCTTCTAAAAGTTTAGGTAAAAATTACATTTTAATTAAGTCTACTTTCCCAAATATGATTTGGGAACAAAATGTTGGGGGCTATATGAAAATTATTAACACGCCACTAATTACAACAAATTACTTCTGATTATAACAAAGGAAACAGGAAATCAAACTTATCTCCCAGAACCTCTTTTTCTCACAGGAATCACCAACCTCATAAATTAGAGTGAATGACTAATACAGAAAAACTGGGTCTTTACTATCATTCCAGACTACTTGCTTTTTGAGGGAAAATGATAGCTCTGTGACTCTGCTGAAATGGCTAGCACTCAGGATGGTCCTTTTTTCTACCAATAAACTAAAGTTTCATAAGTGCAATTAAAAAATCCAAGTAGGATTAAGGATGATGGATAACACAGGGAAGACACACCAAAACACCTTGTAATAACGTAGACAAAGCAGATACGTCTACCTCTGAAATGTTCAAATGTTTACTGAACGTTCAATGTGAAAGAGCAAATGACTCAACCACTGGCCTGGGGAAATAACTAATCTACGCTCTCTGCTGAGGGTTGTGATTCTGCCAGTTATTCCCATAGATGATAGTCACAACAGTACACTGGACCAAATAGATAATCTACACACGTTAGGACAATGAGGACTAAGCTTATTTTTAAATAGTAAAAGAATACATAGTTACTATTATAGTTATTACAATAATGACTAGAAAATCTTTCAGTTGCTTTTTAAATAAAATATGTAATTGGGGTTTAATTATAATCTCATAGGACCAAAAATAAGCAAAAATCAAAAAATTAACATTTTATTTTCTAACACAGTTTTGGTTCACCACTACCAAAAAGACATGCTAGTGGTTGGCTGTTTATAATCTCAACACACATGGAAAAGCTACACAGAGATTCTATTTTAGATTAATTAACGAGGCAACTGAACTTTGCCCATAGATGGTAGGCAAAAAGCGAGTTTGCTACATTATCCATCTGGTACTCACTCTCTCTGCAGTATAACCAGTATCTCTGGTTGGAAAGTTCTTCTAATTCTGGTTAAAGTGTGATGCTAAGCTGAAAACCCAAACCTTTTCACCTTAGTTATCCTTTATCTTTTTTTCAATTTCTAAACTTAAATGCATAATTAAAATACTATGTTCTTATCCTTTTTTACCTTCTATTATATTTTTAAGATGGTATGTGAACAGAAAGAAGAATATAATTTTATATGGGAAGATCTTTCAAAGTGAGAAATATTATAAACTACCAATAAACTGAAAACATAATATCAGCAATAAACAAAACCTCACTATTAATTCTTTCAGTCATTCCTCAACATTATTATTAATCAAATACCAAGCAGAAAAGTTTCCCAGGAATTTCTCTCTATTCCATAAAGTTGAATACTACCATAGTGATCATTTTGGCAATAGCACCACCAATCTGTATAATGGTAGCCTGCCAAAACAGATAAAAATTTACTTTATTGTATGGGGCTGATTCCAACTTTTTTGTAGCAAGAAACAGAGTATCACGTCACAAGAGAAAACTTTACTACAGGTGAGTCAGTGACTGTTATTGCTGAGTCGATTCCGACTCATAGCAATCCTGTATAGATAGGGCTTCCAAGGAGCAGTTGGTGGGTTTGAACTTCCAACCCTGTGGTTCACAGTCCAGTGCTAATCCTACAGCACCACACCAAGAGTTTATCAGTGACTTATATGAATATTAATTCCACACTGAATTTTCTTTTAGTTGACTGCCAATTCAATTTAGTTAATTTTCAACAGTGACAAAAATGGTAGGTCTCTTGAGTGGATTGTAAGCTTTGCTAATTGTGTATTGAAGAATCTGTAAGCAAGAACCAAATGCTAATAGGTGAACCCATGCAAACAAGTTGTAAAAATCCCCCAAACAAAAAATCTCTAGTTTACTACAGATGACAAAATGAAGACTGGAGAGAAAAGCCACATAGTAATGCTACACCATTCAGCTCCAAGAATCACATTATTTATAATGCAGTCCACATATATGGTTACTGCTAACTGTCAAATCAGCAGTCTTACAAAGTTACAGTTTGGAACTAGTGGAGTCCACAGATCTAAACAGATATGCAACATGACAAAACCCAGTTATACATATACTTTTAAATCCCTAGATGGGCAAACTAAACATTAACAACTGAAGTTTGAAAACTTACATTAACTTTTAAAACCTGTTTAGTCAACCTGACAGCTATTGAGACAAAAATTTTCATTAATGAGGCAGAACAAAGACCTAAAGAGGGCTAATGGGTTGTTTTACTTCCAACTATAACAATGACAATATATTTTAAACCTATGATACAAGCATTTTGCTTTCTGTATAGCTAAAACATAATTCTCCTACTTCTCTTCTGCTTTCTATAATAATGACCATATATCCTAAATCATATCAACCAATTATTGGAACGATGATAAGAGTCCTAGGCTGGGTTACAGCTATAGAGCAAATGTGTTTTGTTCTCTAAGTATCTGTAAGCATATGAAGGTAATAATTATAATGGCTGGGACCAAACTTTTAAAACTCAAATTCCAAAAACACTATTTGTAATAAGTCAAATGTTAACACTTTCTACCTTCTCTTTAAATTCAGATAACCAAGTGGTCTGGCAATTCTTACATAATCTTCTTAAAAAGGTGTTTTATTATTCAGCAGACATTTCACTGAAAGCTATTTGGTTAAATAAAGAGTGGGAAATAAGACTTTATAATTAAGATTATTAAATGGTTTACAAATGCTGGGTGTTTATGTGTTTTCAACATTTGCCTACTGAAACTGAAATACCTGTTATCTCACTAACTAAAGCTTTAGAAATCACTAAAATTATAATGCATTATTGCAGCATTTTTGTATCTAATTCCCCATCTTGCCAGTTTGTATCAAATTTACCCTATTACATAACAAAAAGACCTTAATCCTATACTCACAATAACCCTTCACATAGGCATATCCTTGGCACAAACCTGTGCAGAGATTTCCACGGTTACCAGCTGCTGTAGATTACCTTTGTTAAAAAAAAAAATGACTAAACCTTTAGCTCCTGCAATGATCTGTAGACTCCCAAAGCTGCATATTTCCAGCCACTTTTGAGTTGCATGCTGTAGCAAAACAGTCAGCACCTCTCAACAGATATTGCTGCAGAGAAAGATTTAATTCAGCATAGACTAATGTGTTAGAAGTCACGCCATTTCCCTCTAAGAACAAGACAGCTCAATATGGTCAGCCAGCCATATAACTAACTTAATATATACTATCATTTGATGGGCATTCCTCGGGTAATAGGAGGCTTTTGTTTAGGGAGAAGATGGAAGAAACACTATCTACTTTGGTGCCATCATTTTATAAGTTTCTTTAAATTTGAATTGATAGCAGAAATAAGATCCCTCCAACCTTGTGTGCACCACTTTTATCTAATACAAAGCAGGCTATAAAGCTCCTCCTGTTGCTACTAAACTGCCATATCACAAATAATGAATGTATTTATGTGTCTCAGGAGTAAATTCCATTAAAAGTATAAATTACGAATATAATATCCATCTCTATACATAGTTATTTTTGTAAAAATTCAGCCTAAGTACTACTATACCGTTTGCTATTTTAAGTGGAAAGGATAACTTTAGTTAATAGTAGGCATATCAATTCCACTCCAACTCACTGAGATTACTCAACAATGAATGGTCAGACTGTCTTCTGATAGTTTTTTCCCTTTGATATGAGCCTGAATTTATGACACATGCTACAAAAAATCCTGAACTTCCTAAAAAGCAAGTGTGAAAGGTGAAATAGCAATAGCCTCACCCGACACAGGAATGAATTCTTCAAAAACCTTTAAAGAAGGAAATGTTAAATAACATTTAATTTAGTGGTATTCTAAAATCTTTGCTGAGTATAGTAATAATGAAAACTAGGCTGTATATTTACTCTAATTAAATTTCCTGCTGCTGCCAAGTCAATGTACACCCAGAACTACAGTCTGCATAAGAATATTGACCAGTCATGTCCTGGTATTGGGGGACTTGCTTCTGACAGATCTGTTCTTAAAATCTGACCCAAAGAAATATTTACATTAAAATTTTTAAATTAAGTTGATTTTTTAAGTTCAAAATGTTGGCCTAGCCTGTAGATTATATTGTAAAATGCTACCTTATGATAATCCCCAAAATGATATAGAACAAGGCACAAACTTCAATGGTTTTTAATTTAGCAAAGTGAGACTGGCATCTTATCTTTATGTCAAAACACAAATCTGGGCTTTCAGCACACCAGATGTGACTTCTCCCTCTGCAGCATTATCACATGCGTCATTAATTACTGCCATGCCTAAGTCTAGCATCATGCCAGCACATTAAGACAGAAAAGTACTAGATGCAGTGTTCACTGGACCAGAAGAACAGAAATAAGAAGGGGAAGTAGGGGAGAAAGAAACCCTAGAGAAGAAATTAAAAAAAGGCAGACCGTGCAATACAAACCAGATCATGGCTGCTTAGCTAATATGGGCCAACTGCTGTGGAAGAAAAATGTCGAACACCCCAAGTTGTGTAAATTTCTGTAAACATCTAAACACACACACAAACACACACAACACCAACCTAAGTAGGAACATAAATATATGTTGATCCTTTACTGTGTTATAGTTTTGAAAATCAAAGCTAAAGTTAAAATATCTGTATTCTCTAAATTTGCCTTCTTAACTTTCCTGAGGGAGAAGCAGCTAGTGTTTCTTAAAATGGGGAGGGGTTTGCTTTGACTACTCTAAAGATTTAGATTTCCTCTCTAATTTATTCTTTTCATTCAAATCTTACCAACAAGCTCGATAAAATTTTCATTAAATATATACACAAATATTAATTACTGAAAAAAAATTTAGTACTGACAATACTCACAAGTTTAGACAATTTAATAACAGATGGTGTAATTTTCAAATGATGAGTTTCTGTTTTATTTTAAGAAAAAGGAAAACTAATCTTCTTGTTCTATTATTTGACATTATTAAACTCCCAAAGTAAGCGATGTAAGAAGAAAATCAACTTTTAACACCAGACATCTCTTAGCCTACAGAAACCAAATTTACCATGTTTCATAAGAGTCTGGTAAAAAGAAAAAATGCAGTAACCCTCTACTGTTTCTAATGGAGCATTTCACATACGACTATGTTGCCCAAGAAAAGTAAGACTATTAAAGGATCAAAATACATTTTACTCCTTTATTCAATTTACAAAAACACTAAGCTTTAATTAACTTGCTATCTTCAAAAGACTATAATATAGGCCAAAATGAAATTTTTTCAAAATTCTAACTTGTATCTAGGTTTTCTTTTTTGAATTAGTTTCCCAACATATTAAATATTATACTATATCCCAAATTCTGATTACTGTAGAGCATGCATGCAAACAGCTCTAAACTGAACTATCAGTTATGAATATGTTTAACTTCATTCACATCAAGGGTCACACGAACACTACCTAACTAACTGGCTATGACCCAAAATTAAGCACTGATCATCTTACCGATTCTATAGGCTTATCAAGTGACGCTTGTTCAATTTCCAAATGTCCTTCTTCATACTGATCAAAGTGATTACCCTGAAAAAAGAAGACTACAGTTATTTCTCAAAAGTAATACATGCCAAGAATTATTAATGCCTAATCAAACAAGAGATTATTTAAATTTTCACATCTCTTTTTAGTAGGTAACCAAAGTTGGGCCACAAATTCAGATATTTTGAAATCCATAAAAATCCTTATTAGGTTTCTAGGCCTATTAATTGGAACTCTTCTTCCCCTAATGGGCATCAAAAATACTAACTAAAGCACACCAACCATCTGGGACAGCAACTCTTTCTAAAATGAACTATTATTACTAAGACTGCAGAATCATAAAAATACAGAGTCATGCTATGTTTTACTTTTAATCAACCATCTTGAAATGAATTTTTAATGCTAACGAAACCAAGTAGAAACATCAGAAGAATGCAAGTAGAAGCTGTATTATAATATTGTTCAATGGTAACAATTTAATTGCTTTTGATTAACACCAACCAGTAAAACATTCAACTTTAAATCATGGATTGCTACTTTCCGAGTCTCAGGGAATCCAAAAACACAGTATCTTAACACAGTTTCCCAAATGATCTGCCAAGGCAGGTAAACATGTTTCTTTCATGTGAAGTCTTGGTGTGCCATTGTAGAAAAAGCACTGGCCTGTTAACCTACCAGTCATTCCTTGGAAATTCTATACAGGCAGGGATGCTATGTGACAGAATTTAACAATATATTGCCCCATTTGATCATAATCAAGGAAGCTGTCAGTTAATTGCAACTGTCACAACTGTAAAGGTAGAAGTTTTGCAACAAAAACGAGTGAGTAGTTAATCTTACAGAGTTGTAAATCTTTGCTGGAGCAGTAAGTCTCATCTCTCTTCTGCAAGCAGCTGGTGGGTTCGAACAATAAGACCTTGTGGTTTGCAGTCCAGTGTTTGCTCCTACAGAGCAACTATGCTCCCAAGTCCAATAGTTTAATACTATTTTATTAGGAGAACAAACTATTAGGGAATCATCACAAAATAATTTTTTATTATTATACATAAATATAAGGAGCTCTGGTAGCGTAGTGGTTACGAATCGGGCTGCGAACCTTAAGGTCAGCGGTTCGAAACTACCAGCCGCTCCGCGGGAGA
>NW_006408525.1:30184385-30190968 GCF_000296735.1 Chrysochloris asiatica
CCGTAAAGATTTACACCCTCGGAAACCCTGTACAGGGTCGCTATGGGTCGGACCCGACTCGATGGCACTTAACAACAACAACAACAACAATACATAAATATATTACTTTTGGAGTCCTGGAGTGGCGCTGTGGGTTAATGCACCAGACTGCAAAGCCGTTTGAACTGCAAGGTCGGTGGTTCGAGCTCACCAGCTGCTTCTCAGAAACCCTATAAGGGGTTGCTATGGGTCTGAACCAACTCAATGGCACTTCACAATAACAACATAATACTGTTATGTTAGGGTGGAGGGGACAATACCAAAGGAGCAGTTCACTATAACTGTGTGTAACTATGTAAACAACAGCCAGTCAGTATTCTGCAAATGTGACAGAGGCTGTGTTAGGTAGTTGTTAAGTGCCATCGAGTCACTTCCGACTCATAACAACCCTATATGGGGTTTCCGAGGAGTGGCTGGTTAGCTTGAACCATTGACCTTGCGGTTCAAACCAACTGTGCACTCGAGCACCACAGGACTCTGTGTTAGGTAGTAGAACTACAAAATATTTATCTTACTATTATTTAAAGTTAGCATTAGAGTTTAAGAGAAAATAAATAAAAATCAGCGTCGAATTAAGCTGTACATATTGGTAAAGAAAAATGTGGACAAACATCTAAAGTTCAGTTTTTTAGAACATTAAGTATATGCTGATTTTAGTGACAGCAGTTGACTTTACCAAGCCTGAAAATGGGTATCTCACAAATAACCATAGTTAACTTAGTGAACTAAGAAAGATTATTTCCTAACCTTTACATGTATATGTCTTTGGTTTAATAAAATAAAAACAATTGCAGCTACAACAAATGTAAAAACAAATCAGTTTTAAACACACCATTTTAAGAATTTTTACCTACAACTAAAATAAATATAACCTCTCACAATCATAGGAAAATAAAATAAAAGTAAATAAAAGAAAAGGTGAGGATGGGGAGGTGGGGAATAGGAAGAGGAAAGTAGAAAGAGGGAAAGAAAAGCTAGTGAGACAAGAGTAAACCTAAATACAATGCATTTGTTTTTAAAATGCATTTCTTCCATTATTGCTGTTAAGTGCCACTGAGTGGACTGGAACTCATGGTGACTCTATATAGGGTTACTGAGGCGGAGCAGAAACTAGAAACACTAGAAAGAAACCTTAGGGGTAGTGAGTTTGTGTTAAATGAATCAATGACACTGAATTGTAGAAAATGGAATAAAAAAATAATGGAATTTTCCCATGAACCTTTTGAAGCTCTCTTGTACACGCAGAAATTGTTGCACTGGTGTATGTTTTGCTGTGTATATTCCCAACAACAAAATTATGTTTTTAAAATCATTTATACGAGACCAAATGGTCAAAAATTACTCCAAAGTAAATACAAGGTAAGGGGGCAGTGAAGCTAGAATAGTGGAAATGGTAAACTCAAAATGGAATAAGAATATGACACATTATAAAAAATATAACCAATAACACTGAATAATCTGTGTAGAAATTGTTAAATGGAAACCTAATTTAAGTGTAAATTATCACATTAAACACAAAAGAGTATTATTCAAAATTAAAAAAGCATTTCTCCCTAACAGTATGTCCAGTTTTAGACTTTAAATTTATACCACTTGTTTTTTATAATACATTTTAATTAGGGAGGCATAGTGCTCTAAAAAATTAATGACACAGATAGCACAAAGTTTCTTATTTGTGACATGAAGCTGTTGAACTAGGTGACATATCTAGGACTACGATTAAAGTTTTATCTACAAGTTCAATCTAAGAAAATATCTGGATAAAAGCTTTTTTTTTTTTTTTTTAATCCTTAATGGGTTTAATTCAAACAGTGCAAATCTCCTTAAGGAGACTGGGGAAAAAAATCAGGGACAAAGGCAAGTATGTGAAAGTTCATTACAATGGCTAATTAAAACTAATTTTTTAAAAGTTTTACATGAACTGGCCTCTTTTTACTCTTTTTATATAAAAAGATATGTTATTTTAACCCAATACAGTATGACATTAATTTTCTACCATCTACTAGGAGTCCTCGTGTAGTGCTGTGGGTTAATGCCCTGGGTTGCAAAGTCAGTTTGAACTGCAAGGTCGGTGGTTCAAGCTCACCAGCTGATCCTCAGAAACCCCTATACAGGGTTGCAACAGATTTAACAGCAGTTAACAACAGCTCTTCGCTATGGGTCGGAACCGACTCGAAGGCACTTAACAACAACAACAACAACAACAACAGCTCTGGTAGCGTTAGTGGTTACGAATTGGGCTGAGAACCTTAAGGCCAGCAGTTTGAAACTACCAGCCGCTTCACGGGAGAAAGATGAGGAGTTCTGCTTCCGTAAAGATTTACACCCTCGGAAACCCTGTAGAGGGTCGCTATGGGTCGGAACCAACTCAACGGCACTTAACAACAACAACAATATGTGCTGCTAGAAACTTCTAAGAAAGAAAGATTTGCTTTCGAAAACTATATATTGGTTTTTTTTTTTTCAAAAGGAAGGAAACAAAGAAAATTGTTGGAGAAGATCAAAGGCAGTGCTGATTTGAAGGGAATTGCCTTAAAGATTAGATAGCACCTTTCTCCAAGCAACAGGAGTTTACTTATTGGACATTAGGTCAATCAAGGAAGATATAATTAGTTCGTGGAAAAGTCCCATTATCTTGTAACTCTATTTTTCCACAAACTTTTTGAAGCCCCTCATATACCAAACTCTGCTTCTTTCTTTTATCCAAAAGAAGCAAACATCAATTAGTTTTGATACAAGGCATTCATGGAAATCAGATCATTCCAAAATGAATGTTTTTCACATAGGAACAATGATAAACATCAGAGTCATGCTTTGAAAACAGGTATTTATATCAAATAACCGATAACCTAAAAAGGTTACAAATAAAAAGGTACAAGTCAAAGTGTTTGCTTTAAAACAACAAATAATCATTAGCACAGGGTCCCTCTGTGTTACCACACATATAAAGCACTTAGAATAAACGAATATATTTATTAAATTAAGACCAGAAATTAATGATAATTATAAATTAATATTAACTAAAATTATCATAAAAGACATAGAAAGAATGAGCAACCGTTACAGATTGAAGGAGACAGTGAGAAATAACTAGAGGCAAAAATTGAGGAATCTTAAACGGAATCCTGAGAGAGAAAAGCTAATCAAATTCAAGTAAGATTTCCTCATACTAGTCATCAAATTATGGTTATTATACCAGCATTCTCTGTACTATTTTATTTGAAAATCTAAAATTAGTTGAAAATAAAAACCTTCTACTTATGGACTAACCTCCAAATCACATTGTTAAGAGAAAAAAGATCAGTGTTGAAAAATGAGCTGGTCTACTGTTTAGGAAAGTAAACAATGATTCTGTATGTATAATAATATAGCGGGGCTTCAAAAAGTTAGAGAAAAATGGAATGAAAAGATGATGGCATTTTCCCAGCATCTTTGTAAAGTTCCTAGTATATGGAGTCATCAAGAGCCAACAGTAACTAACATCTCTGACAGAACCCATATATAACTGGAAATGTTAAGTGCCTTCAAGCTGGCTCCAAGTCTCTAGAATCACTGCTGATTCTACAGCACCACATCAGGAGTAGTGGTTGTTTTTAAGAAGTTTATTTTTCACTTGTTGTTGTTGTTAAGTACCATGGAGTCAGTTCTGACTCATAGTGACCCTGCACAGGGTTTCCGATGCTGCAAATCTTTATGTGAGCAGAAGCCTCATCTTTCTCTCATGGAACAGTTTCGAACTGTCACCTTGAGGTTAGCAGCCCGATTCGTAACTACTACACTACCAGAGCTCCTTATTTTTCAATACAATCAATTGTTGTTGTTGTTAAGTGCCATCCAGTAGGTTCCGACCTATAGCGACCCTGAACAGGGTTTCCGAGGCTGTAAATCTTTACGGGACAGGAAAGGCTCATCTTTCTCCCGCGGAGCAGCTGGTAGTTACGAACTGCTGACGTTGCTGTTTGCAGCCCGATTTGTAACCACTACGCTACCACAGCTTCAACTGCTCATATGCAAACTCAAACTGAAGCTGAAGAAAATGAAAACAAGTCCACGAGAGTCAAAATATGATCTTGAATATATCCCACCTGAATTTAGAGATCATCTGAAGAACAGATTTGATATATTAAACACTAAAGACCAGACCAGAAGAGTTGTGGGATGACACCAAGAACATCATACAGGAAGAAAGCAAAAAGTCATTAAGAAGACAAGAAAGAAGGAAAAGGTCAAAATAGATGTCAGAAGAGACTCTGAAACTTGCTCTCCAGAGTAGAGATGCTAAAGCAAATAAACAGAAGAAATGAGGAGGTAGAAAAGCTGAACAGAAAATTTCAAAGGTCAGCTCGAGAAGATAGAGCTAAATATTACAACAAAATGTGCAAAGATCTGCAGTCAGAAAACCAAAAAGGAAGAACATGCTCAGCATTTCTCAAGCTGCGGGAACTGAAGGAAAAATTCAAGCCTCCACACTCCCTATTGAAGGATTCTCTGGGGAAATTACTGAATGATGCAGAAAGAATCAAAAGAAGATGAAAGGAATAAGCAGAGTCACTGTACCAAAAGGAAATGGTTAATGCTCAGGTAGCATATGATCAAGAGCCAGTGACACTGAAGAAGGAAGTCCAAAGTATATGGAAGGAATTGGCAAAGAACAAGGCTCCAAGAATTGATGGAATAAAAATTGAAATCTTTCAAGAAAGTGAGGTGGCACAGGAGGCATTCATTCATCTATGCCAAGAAATTTGGAAGACAACTATCTGGCCAACTGATTCACAGAGATCCGTATTTGTGCCCATTCCAAAGAGAGGTAATGCAACGTAATGTGGAAATAATCAGGCAGTATCTTTGATATCCCATGTGAGTAAAGTTTTACTAAAGGCAATACAGAAACGGTTGCAAGCATACATTCACAGAGAACTTCCAGAGATTCAAGGATTCCGAAGAGGCCGTGAAACGAGGGATATCACTGCTGACGTCCAATGGATCTTGGCTGAAAGCAGAGAATATCATAAAGATGTTTACCTGTGCTTTATTGACTATGCAAAGGCTTTCGATTGTGCGGATCATGACAAGCTATGGACAACATTGCAAAGTATGAGTATTCCGGAACATTAATTGTGCTCATGAGGAATCTGTACCTGGACCAAGAAGCAGTTGTTCGAATACAACATGGGAACACTGAATGGTTTAAAATTAAGAAAGGTGTGCGAAAAGGTTGTACTCTTTCCCATACTTATTCAACCTGTATACTGAGCAAATAATCCAAGAAGCTAAATTATATGAAGAAAAACATGGCATCAGGATTGGAGGAACTCATTAACAACCTGTGATATGCAGATGACACAACCTTGCTTGCTGAAAGTGAAGAGGACTTAAAACATTTACTGATGAAGATCAAAGAGCACAGCCTTAGGTATGGATTGCATCTCAATGTCAAGAAAACAAAAATTCTTACCAATGAACCAATAAACAACATTCTTATCAATGGAGAAAAGACTGAAGTTGTCAAGGACTTCATTCTTCTTGGATCAACTATCAACACTCATGGAAGCAGCAGTCAATAAATCAAACAATGTACTGCATTAGGCAAATCTGCACAAGACCATTTTAAAGTGTTGAAGAGCAAAGATGTCAGTCTGAGGACTAAGGTGCGCCTGACCCAAGCCATGGTTTTTTTTTTTTTTTTTAAGTGTTATTGTGAATTTATATATGATAGTTTACATGGGAGAACATTAGTTTTACATTCATCCTATTGTATATTGTTTCATTGCCATGGTTACAATCCCCTCAATTCATCACCAACCAAGGAAAGGGTATATCCTACAAGCCTGCTTTCTTTCCCCCCATTCCCCCCAACCTCCTGCGCCGTCATCAGCACACAGGACCTCTCCCTCCCTGGGTCCAATGTTTTCAGCTGCTCCATCTCTCCACGTCATCATTTCTGCCTCCATCTTGGGGATCACTGCTTCTCTGGGTAGGGTCTTGCTCTCCGCTCTTTTCTCTTCATGGTTCCAGGGACCTCTGCTCCTAGACTGCAAAGTTAATCACTCCCCTCCTTGCCACAACATGTCTACTTTTGCATTTATAACCCTCACAATCAGTCCTGGTAACAATTATTCACCATTGTATCACAAGAGACCTATCCGCATTTCCTTTCATCAGTCCCGCCTAGACAGATTGAATACAACTCAGTGGAGATTCTACCTTCCTCCACGTCCTCTGGATCTAGGTTCCCTCTTGAAAGCTTGTAAGGCAGTCACTTCTTGCCTTTGTAGCCCTCCCCCCACCACCCATTCTGGATAGCCAATGTCCAACTTGCCTATCCTGTTCACTCTGTGGATGGAGGAGGTGGGAATGATCCTTGCTGTAAGGATTTGTTCCCTCTTTTGAGCTACTGCAGCCATAGGTGTAGGTCAAGTTCATCAAATTGTATCAGATTACTCCTTTTATCCTCTTCTTTCTTCTTCTAGTTGTGCTCTGATCATCCAGTCATTGAAGCCAGTTCAAGTGGGTATTATTTGCAAGTGTGGGTGCTCTTGTGGAT
>NW_006408525.1:30191583-30209450 GCF_000296735.1 Chrysochloris asiatica
AGTGCCAAAAGAACCAACAGATCTGTATTGGAAGAAGTGTAGCCAGAGTGCTCCTTGGAGGACAGGATAGTCAAACTTTGTCTCTCATACTTTGGACATATTGTCAGGAGGGACCAGTCGCTGGAGACAGATACCATGTTTGGTAAGGTGGAGGATCAGAGAAAAAGAAGACCCCTAGTAAGATGGATTGGCAAAGTGGCAGCATCAATGGACTCAAGCATGGCAACAGTAGTGAGGTTGGCCCAGGATCAGGCAAATGTTTTGTTCTGTTGTGCATAGGGTCGCTAGAGTGGGTACAGAATCAATGGCACCTAACAACAACTCAAAAAACAAAAATAAAATAAAATATTATTTCAAAGTCCTGGGTCACAAACTATTTTGTTGCTGTTAAGTATCATCGAGTCGGTTCCGACTCACAGTTACCCTAAGGCTTCAGAGGAGCAGCTGGTGAGTTTGAACCGCCAACCTTGTGCCACACTAAAAATGAAGATGATGATAATAATACTGCATTTGTCTTCCCCCCAGATTTTTTTTCTTAATTCATTGGGATGATCTGAGAGCCTCAAATGTATTTTGAAGAGAATTATTTTATCTGTTTTACCTTACTTTTAAAAAAACCCTCATATAGATCTCTGACTCCTAGGTGGATGATATAGCACCCAAATAGGGCATTTCTGAGAATAAAAAAGGCAGAGTTGGCAGTTCAAACTCACTCTCCTTGGAAACTGCACTTAACAGTGGTAACATTACTAATGAGGACAAAGACATTAACTAAAACATATAGTCATCCTAGAAAAAATCCACAAACCCTATGTTATCATACTCTTAAATTTTAGTTTTAATAAGTGCTTGGACATTTTTTTTTAATGTTTTATTGTGAATTATGTGATAGTTACATGGGAGAACATTAGTTTTACATTCATTCTATCCTATATGGTTTCGCTGTCATGGTTACAATCCCCTCCATGCATCATCAACCAACCAAAGGGTATACCCTGCAAGCCTGCCCCCCAGTCATCAGCACACAGCCCCTCTCCTTCTCTGGGTCTCAAGTCACCAGCTGCTCCATCTCTCCACGTCATCATCTCTGCCTCCATCTTAGGCATCACTACTTCTCTGGGTAGGGTCCCGCTCTCCGCTCTTCTCCCTTGATGGTCCCAGGGACCTCCGCTCCTAGACTGAAAAGTTAATCACTCCCTCCTTGCTACAAAATGTCTACCTTTACATTTACAACCCTCACAATCAATCCTGATAATTATTCACTATTGTATCACAAGAGACCTATCCACATTTCTTTTCATTAGCCCTGCCTAGGCAGATTGAATACTACTCAGTGGAGATTCTACCTTTCTCCACGCCCTCTGGATCTAGATTCCCTCTTGAAAACTTGTAAACCAGTCACTTCTTGCCTTTGAAGCACCCCCATTTTGGGTAGCCATTGTCTAAGTTGCCCATACCTGTCTACTCTGTGTGTGGGAATGATCCTTGCTGTAAAGACTTGTTCCCTCTTTTGAGCTACTGCATCCATAGGTGTAGGTCAAGTTCATCAAACTGTATTAAATCACTCTTTTTTTTTGTTTTCCTCTTTCTTCTTCTGGTTGAGCTCTGATCATCCAGTCACTGAAGCCAGGTTAAGTGGGTATTATTTGCAAGTGTGGGTGAACACTTGTGCATATGCCTTCTCTTCTTATCAGCTGGATGCTTCAATGTCCACTCTAGACCTCTGTGGCTATGTCGCTGACTCTGGGCCCAAAAGTCCCCAGGTTTTGCCACACTGCTAGCTAACCATGTCTTTACTCAGATTCACAGGAGTCTATTGAACATTACAGGGCTTAGCTCACAGCTTCATTGCAGTTTTTCCCTCATTTCCCCTTATCGGTGAGGAACATGGTCACCAATCAGAGTCTTAGTCTTAGAAGGGGGTTTGCTCTGAGGGCCCTGACCACTTGCCTTGATGTCTCCTGGGTGAGCAACTTGCTTGTTCTTGTAGTAATCATTTGGTCTGCTGTTATTGTTTTGTATTTTTCCTGTCAGTCTTTCTTTCAAGAAGTATCTTCTGTTCTTCTAGCCACTCCAGGCTGGTCTGCTTATCCTTTCAAGTAGAAATTTACCACCTCTGAAGGTTCTGGATGCTGTTCAGGATTCCACCTATGGTCTTATGTAATGCAGAGGCTCCACAGGAAGCCTCCTTCACTGAGCACACTGTAGTCCCATTTTAAGTATTCCAATCAGTTATAGGCAGAAGATGGACTTCCAAGCTTTCTATGGTGACATTTCTGGCTATTCTTTTATCTCCCCTCAAGTGTCTATTTGTCTTAACATTATTTCCCTTTTGCCCATTCCAACCGTGTCTCAGTCCCTGTATCCCAGAGCCCTGTTGTTCCAAGGTTGTGCATACATTATTTACCTCTGTTCCACTTAGCCCATGCAAACTTGCCTGTTTTCCTGTCCGCTTTGTTCTTCCATTCCTCTTGTATATAGTATATTGCTCCCCTCCCTAGCACCCAAACTATCCTGTGTCTATTCCCTACCCTGTGCTCCACCTTCCCCTCCCTTCCCTCATCCCTTCCGCTCCCCCATTTACTATGGGTTCTTTTTCTTAGACTTTTACAGTAGTGGTCCTATGCAGTATTTCTCCTTTTGTGACTGACTAATTTCACTCAACATAATGTTGGGCACTTATTCTTGTGTCTAAATCAACTCTTCCTTTCTAAATACTACCTGCTTTCAGAGTTGAAATATATTTATATATCAGTTATATTATGGCTGACGAGAAATCTAAGTTCAAATGGATCAGACTAGAAGTAATTTCACTATTTAAAAAAAGTGTCAAAATATTTTTATATGTACACATATCCAACTGACTTTCCTTTAAATGCCTTCATTAAAAAAAAAAAAAAAAACTTCAACATATGGCAGGTAAAATTGCAAGGAACAAAACATGGCTGAGATGTATACAGTAGCTCTGTTCCTAACAGGCCAAGGATTCTGCTTCCAAAGAGAGAACAAATGTGGCAACTTCAACTTTTCTATTTTAAATTTAGCTGTGGTGGTGTCGTGGAGTCGGGTCTGACTCATAGCAACCCTGTACAGGCTTTCTGAGGCTGTAAATCTTCACGGGAGCAGGAAGCTTCATCTTTCTCCCGCGAAACAGCTGGTAGTTTCTAAGTGCTGTCCCTGAAGTTAACAGCCAGATTTGTAACCACTAAGCTCTGGTAGCGTAGTGGTTACGAATCGGGCTGTGAACCTGAAGGTCAGCAGTTCGAAACTACCAGCTGTTCCGTGGGAGAAAGATGAGGCGTTCTGCTCCCGTAAAGATTTACAGCCTCGGAAACCCTATTCAGGGTCGCTATGGGTCGGAACCGACTCGATGGCGCTTAACAACAACAACAACACACTACCAGAGCTCCTTAAATTAAGCTGTGTTGATTACTTAAATTGAGATACAATTGACCTAAATTTATTCATGTAAATAAAATCTTGTTATTTGATAATTGGTGCTGACATTAGCATCTACACAATCCAATAGCTGTATGGTAATTATTGCTGTTGTTGTTGTTGTTGTTAAGTGCCGTCGAGTTGGTTCCAACCCATAGCAACCCTGTACAGGGTTTCCGAGGGTGTAAATCTTTACGGGAGTAGAAAGTTAGGTGCCATCAAATCAGTATCAACTCATAGTGACCCTATGCACAACAGAACACAACACTGCCAGGTCCTGGGCCAACCTCACATTCACTGTTACATTTGAGCCCACTGATGCTGCCACTGTGCCAATCCATCTCGCTGGGAGTCTTCTGTTTCTCAGACACTCCACTTGACCAAACATAATGTCCTTTCTCCAGTGACTGGTCCTTCCTGACAATACGTCTGAAGTATGAGAGACAAGCTCTGGCCATCCTGGCTTCCAAAGAGCACTCTCTGTGTTCTTCTTCCAATACATAGCTATTTGTTCTTCTGGCAGTCTATGTTATGTTCAAGATTCTCCTCTAACACTATAACTCAAATGCACCAATTCTTCTACAGTTATGCTTATTCACTATCCAACTTTCCCATGTATATGAAGTTATTGAAAATACCATGGCTTCGGTCAGGCGCACCTTAGTCTTCATTCTGACATCGTTGCTCTTCAACACTTTAAAGAGGTCTTGGGCAGCAGATTTGCCCAATGCAATACATCGTTTGATTTCTTGACTGCTGCTTCCATAAGTACTGATGGTTGATCCATGCAAAATGAAGTCTTTGATACCCTTTGGTTGGATGATGATGCATGGAGGGGATTGTAACCATGCAATGAAACAATATAGGATAGGATGAATGTAAAACTAATGTTCTCCCATGTAAACTATCACATAATTCACAATAAAACATTTTTTTAAAAAGATAGCCTGCTAGGTTTCCAGTCTGCTACTTGATCCACAGATTTAAGAACCTAAGAACTTAATTGTGTAGACCTAGTCATTAAAATCTGCCTACTGACCTAGAAAAAAAAAAAAAAAAAATGAAGTCTTTGACAACTTCAATCTTTTCTCCATTTATATAGATGCTCTCTATTAGTCCAGTGGTGATGATTTTTGTTTTCTTTATATTGAGGTACAACCAATTCTTAAGGCTGTGGTCTTTATCTTCATCAGTTAAGTATTTTAAGTTCCCTTCACCTTCATTCAGGAACCAAGATTGTAACATTTGCATAGGGCAGGTTGTTAATGAGTCATCGTCCAATCCTGATGCCACAGTTTCTTCATATAATCCAGCTTCTCAGATTATTTGTTCAGCATATAGACTGAGTAAGTATGGTGAGAGAATACAATGCTGGCACACACCTTTCCTAATTTTAAGCCACTCAGTGCTCCCCTGTTCTCTCTGCACAACTGCCTCTTGTTCTATATACAGGTTCCTCATTAGCACAATAAAGTGTCCCAGAATACTAATTCTTCACAATGTCGTCCACAGCTTGTCATGATCCACACAATCGAAAGCCTTTGTATAGTCAATAAAGCACAGGTACATAAATATCATTCTGGTATTCTCTGCCTTCAGCCAAGATTCATGCCATAAGCAACGATATCCTTCATTCCACGTCCTCTTCTAAAACCAGCTTGAACCTCTGAAGTTCTCTGTCCAATATATGGTTGCAGCCATTTCTATATTACCTTTAGTAAAACTTCACTTGCATGTGGTATCAATTATATTTTCCGGTGGTCTCCGCATTCCTTTGAGTCACCTCTCTACGGAATGGGCACAAATACAGATTTCTTCCAGTCAGTTGGCCAGGTAGTTGTCCTCCAAATTTCCTGGAATAGATGAGTGAATGCCTCTAGTGCTGGTTAAGTTTGTTGAAAGATTTCAATTTGTATTCCATCAATTCCCAGTCCCTTGTTCTTTGCCAATGATTTCAAGCCACGTTGAACGTTTTCCTTCAGTATTCATTGTCTCTAGATATGCTACCTCTTCAAATGGCTGAACAATGACATTTCTTTGGGGTACTGTGACTTTGTGTATTCCTTCCATCTTCTTTTGATGTCTTCTTCATCGTTCAGTATTTTGCCCATTTGTTGTTGTTGTTAAGTGCGTCAAGTCGATTCCGACCCACAGTGACCCTAAACAGGGTTTCCGAGGCTGTAAATCTTTACGGGAGCAGAAAGCCTCATCTTTCTCCCGCGGAGCAGCTGGTAGTTTTGAACTGCTGACCTTGTGGTTTGCAGCCCAATTCGTAACCACTACGCTACCAGGGCTCCTAAAAGATTTTGTCCATAGAATCCGCGGAGCAGCTGGTAGTTTCGAACTGCTGACCCATTGTGGTTTGCAGCCCAATTCATAACCACTACGCTACCAGAGCTCCTAAAAGATTTTGCCCATAGAATCCTTCAATAATGCAAATCAAAGTTTGATTTTTTTTTTCTTCAGTTCCCTCAGCTTGAGAAACGCTAAGCGTGTTCTTCCCTTTTGGTTTCTGACTCCAGGTCTTTGCACATTGTGTTGTAATATATGACTTTGTCTTCTCAAGCTAACTTTGGAAATTTTGTGCTCAGCCCTTCTTACATTTGCTTTAGCATTTCTACACTGGACAGCAAGTTTCAGAGTTTCTTCTAACATTCACTTTGGTCTTTTCTTTCTCTCTTGTCTTCTCAATTACTTTTGCTTTCTTCCTGTATGATGTTCTGGATATCATCCAACAACTCTTCTGGTCTTTGGTGTTTATAGTGTCTAATGCATCAAATCTGTTCTCCAGATGATCTCTAAATTCAAATATGATTTATAGTCTCGGAAACCTATACAGGGTCGCTATGAGTAAGAACCGACTCTGAAGCACATAACCACCACCACCACCACCACCACCACTATAAAAACCAAAGCTTTCTGAAGCCAGAGAATCAGACATCAAATTACTACTCTACTATTTATTAGTTTTATAAACATTGGGCAAATCACCAAGCTTCTCTTTCTCTCTCAAACCTGTTTCCTAAACTACAAAATCTGAATGGTTCACTATAATATTCTTGCATATGTTGGGAAATCTAAAGACACAAAAAGATGAATTGCTACTTTACCACACTATTGAGACAGTAACTCAAAGGAATATATTTATTAAATAATTTTAATTCTAAGTAAATTGGTATAAAAGATCATTTGGCTAGCAATCTCAGCAAATCACTAAGAACTTGAAAAATCATTACATCACATCAAGGGTATGAACGTATCACACACTCATCTAAAAATAAATGAACACATGCTGACATATCAAATTTTCTGGGTAATTTAACTAGAACACAAAAGGACTTGTTAAAAAAAAAATCACTACACTGAAAAACCATTAACTTTTTAAAACCCCACAGTATATACTTTTATTTAGAAATGACACAAAACATAGAAAACAATTCTTAAGACATTCAAAAAGGTTACAAGACAATAATTAAGAATCCCTTGGAGACTCACAGTAATGACATGTCATTTCTTCTGCCATTGACTGGTATTACAAATCTGCTACTCAAGACATTTTCACAAAAATTTGACACTAGTCCATAGATAACCAAGTGTATGTCCAATGTGTCACATAAAAGGAAACATAAAACTAAAAGGTGAAATGGTGTAATATATAATAGAGAGTATACCTACAATATAACCTTCATACTTGAAATATAATTGCTTTTATTAAATACCACAGAAACTAATAATTAAACCTAGAAAATACACAGCACAGCAGGAACGTGAATCCCCAAGTCTGGATCTTCACTTTGGACTCTATTCTAAGATTTTCCTCTACATATCTGCCTTCATTTAATCATTAATCCAAATATCTGAACAACCTCTATATGTGAGACCATGACTCAATACTAGAAAATAAGAAAGACCATGAATCCAAGAAGTCTGAAGTCCAACATGATGAAACAAATTATGAGATAGAACAACACACTGGTTAAAAGCTGAGATTAATCTAAACTGTTGTAAATTTTCATTTGTAAAATAGGGATAAATACTAGAACCTATGTTATAGGACTACTGGGGCATCATGTGCGATATTAATGCCTGACACTGAGTAAGCACTCTACTCTGTTAGCTACGATTACTGCTAGTAACAGCTACCTGGTCAATTGACTTAAGAAATTTCCTTGCTCATTCCAAGGAAAGACGATCAAATGAAATACAGAAATGATCACACAATATCATTAAGATCACATGCTAACAAAATTATGCTAAACTCAAAAATGACTGTGCCTAGACCTTGATGAGGATATAAACTAAGCTACATTCACAAGAGGGTGTGGAATAAGGGATACCATTGCTGTTGTCAGACGGATGTTGACCAAAAAAGATGGCTAGCTGTGTTTTACTGACTACACAAACGCATTCAACTATGTGGATCATAACTTATGGATAACATTGCAAAGACTGGGAATTTCAGAACACTTAATTGTGCTCATGTGGAAAACTAAACATGGGTCAAGAAGCAACCATTTGAATAGTACCTGTTGATATCAAGTTGATTCCAACTCAGGGCAACCCCATGTATTACAGAACAGAATTGCTCCAAAAGGTTTTCTTGGCTGTAATCTTATAGAAGCAGATCACCAAGAATTTCATTTGTGGTCCTGCTGGGTTAGTTAGTAGTTAAATGCAATATCCCCTGAAGGGGAGTGGGGGATACTGCATGGTACAAAATGGAGAAGGTATGTGGGAGAATTGTACACTTTCACCTTATTCGTTATGTATGCTGAACAAATAATTCAAATAGCTAGACTACAGGAAGAAAAACAAGGGATCAGGATTGGAGGAAGGCTCATCAACAACTGTGATATGCAGATGTGTTATTGCAACCATTTATTAATTATCTCCAGCAAAATTTTACTTGGATGCGATATTAATGATATTGTCCAACAATTTCCACATCACATTGGGTCATTTCTTTGGAATGGGCACAAATATGGATCGCTTCCAATCTAGCTGTCACCTAGATTTCTTAGAATAGATTACTGAATGTCTTCTGTGCTGAATCAGTTTGTTGAAAGATACCAATTTGTATTCCATCAATTTCCAGTCTTGTTCTATGCCAATGCCTTAAGAGCACCTTAGACTTCTTCCTTCAGTTATCACTCTCTCTCTTCTATTTCATGTATTTTAAATTTTTATATTTAGAATTAGCCAACTGGACTCAGTTTAGATGATCTCAATTTTGTTGGCAACATCCAAAGCACCATAGTCAAGAGCCAGTTGAACATATGCCTTCCTTTCCCCATCAGGCTTGATCAAGGTGTTGATCTTGGATCTGTCAATATCATAGAGCTTCTTCACAGCCTGTATGATCTGGTGCTTGTTGGCCTTGACATCCACAAGGAACACAAGCGTGTTGTTATCTTCAACCCTCTTCAAGGTTGACTCAGTAGTCAAAAGGAACTTGATGATGGCATACTAGTCAGGCTTGTTTCTCCTGGGGGCACTATTCAGAGGATATTTGGGCTGCCTTCTGAACCTCAGTGTCTTCAGCTGAAGAAGGTGGGTGACGCACAGATCTTTTTTTGTGTGGCTAAGGATGCCTTTTAGCATTGCCTTCTTGGCCTTCAACACTTTGGCTTAGTTTTGGGAGGGGCACCATCTTTGAAATGGTTGTTGTTGTTGTTGTCAGGTGCCATATAGTCGGAACCGACTCATAGCGACCCATGCACAGCAGAAAGAAACAATGTCCGATCCTGGGCCAACCTCACTACCACTGTCACACTTGACACCATCAGTGATGCCACCTGGCTGATCCATCTCGTTGGGGGTCTTCCTCTTTTTCTCTGACCCTCCATCTTACCCAGCATGACATCCTTCTCCAGCGACTGCTCCCTCCTGACAATATGTCCAAAGTATGAGAGATGAAGCTTAGCCATCCTGGCCTCCAAGGAGCACTCTGGCTGCACTTCTTCCAAAATAGATCTATTGGTTCTTTTGGCAGTCCATGGCACTTTTAGTATTCTCCTCCAACACCACAACTCAAAGGCATCAATTCTTCTACGGTCTTCCTTATTCACTGTCCAGCTTTCACATCCATATAAGGTTATTTAAAATACCACGGCTTGGGTCAGGCACACCTTAGTTCTTAAGCTGACATCTCTGTTCTTCAACATTTTAAAAAGTTCCCGTGCAGCAGATTTGCTCAATGCAATACGTCCTGATCTCTTATCATTCAATATTGCAAGTCAAGGTTTGAATTTTTTCTTCAGTTCTTTCAGCTTGAGAAATGTTAAGCGTGTTCTTTTTTTTTGTTTTTCAAACTCCAAGTCTGCAAATTTCATTATAATATTTGACTTTGTCTTCTAGAGCTGCCCTTTGAAATTTTCTGTTCTGTTCTTTTACCTCTTCATTTCTTCCATTTGCTTTAGCAGCTCTATGAACAGCAAGTTTCAGTTTCTTCTGACGTCCATTTTAGTCTTTTTTTGTCTTTATCTTAATGATCTTTTGCTTTCTTCCTGTATGATGTGCTTGATACCATCCTTCCACAACTCTTTTGGTTTTCAGTCATTCATGTCTAATGCATCAAATCTGTTCTTGCAATGATCATTAAATTCAGGTGGGATGTGTTCAAGGTCATATTTTGGTTCCCGTGAACTCGCTTTAATTTTCTTCAGCTTCAGCCTAAATTTATATATGAGCAATTGATGGTCTGTTTCAGTCTGCCCCTGGCCTTGTTTTGGCTGATGCTGTGGTGCTTCCCCATACCCTTTGCCCCCAGTGCCGCCATCTTTTTCCACAGGTATAGTCTATATTTGATTTCTTTGTATTCCATCTGGTGAGGTCCATGGTTTTTATACTGTTTTAAAAACATATTTGCAATGAAGAAGTCACTGGTCTTGCAAAATTCTATGTGATTTCCAACATCATTTATCACCAAGACCATATAATCAAACAAACTGATCCTTCCTCTGTTTCCACCTTTGCATTCCAATCACCAGTAATTATCAATACATTCTGATTGCATGTTTGACCAATTTCAAATTGAAGAAGTTGTTGGTGGTGATGGTTATGTGCCGGGGAGTCAGTTCTGACTCATCGCGACCCTGTACAGGGTTTCCGAGGCTGTAAATCTTTACAGGAGCAGAAAGGCTCATCTTTCTCCTGCAGAACAGCTGGTAGTTTCGAACTGCTGACCTTGCGGTTTGCAGCCCGATTTGTAACTACTAAGCTACCAGAGCTCCTTGGTAGTATTCAATTTCATTACCACTGACTTTAGTGGTGAATGCAAACATTTGAATAGTGGTGTTAACTGGTCTTCTTTGTAGGCATATGGTTACTACCATATCACAGACAGCATTTACTTCAAGATAGATCTTTAAATTTCTTTTTGTTATGACTACAATGCCATTCCTCTTCAACTTGCCATTCCTGGCCTAGTAAACCATATTGACTGTCATCTCAAAATGCCTAATACCAGTCCATTTTAGCTAATACCTAAGATTTGGATCTTTATGTGCTCCATTTCATTTTTGACAATTTTCCTAGATTCATACCTCTTACATTCCACATTTCAATTATTGATGGATGTATACAGCTGTTTCTCCACATTTTCAGTTGTTCTCCATCAGCAAATGAAGGTCCCAAAAGCTTTTCTCCATTCTCGTCATCACAGTCAACTCTACTCTGAGGAGGCAGCTCTTCCCCAATTTTGAGTGCCTTCCACCCTGAGGGACTCACCTTCCGGCACTGTATCTGACAATATCCTGGAGCCACTCATCATGTTTTAATATTTAATATTCTGGTGCTATCTGATAGTGCTCCACAGCTATTCACTAGGTTTTCGGTGGCTAACCATTCAGAAGTAGTTCACCTCTCTTTCTTCCTAGTCTGTCTTAATCTGGAAGCTCAGCTGAAATCTGTCCTACATGGATGACCCTGCTGGTATTTAAAATAATGGTGGCATGGCTTCCAGAATCATAGCAACATACAAGCCACCACAGTATAACAAAATGACAGACAAGTGGTGGCCCTTGCTCCTATTCACATTAATTCTGGTTAATGAGTATTAGTTACCAAAAATTACCAGAGCTTCAACTAAATGGATACAGCACAACTAACACAACTCTGTATCATCTGTATATTTCAGGTTTTTAATGAGTCTTCCTCAAATCTTGATGCCACCCAATCCGTTGGGACCGGGCTGACAAAAGGAAATGGGGATAAGACTCTTGTGGTACAATAGTGAATAACTGCCAACAGGTCTGACTGTGAGGCTAGGAAATATAGAGGTAGATGTTTTTTTGACAAAAGGAGGAGAGTGATTGATTTTGCAGCCCAGGGGTGGAGGTCCCTGGGACCATCAAGTGAGAAGAACAGAGAGCTTGGCCCTACCAGAGAGGCAGTGATGCCAGAGATGAGATGCAGAAAGAGAAGATGACATGGACAGATGGAGCAGCTAGAGACACTAGACTCAGGGAGGGAGAAGGGCTGTGTGCTGCGACCGGGGGGGTGGGCACGCAGCCAGGTAACAAGCCTGTGTGGTGTGCCCTTTGGGGTTATATGAAGATACACAGAGGGGATTGTAATCATTGCAATGAAACGAAATACAATAGGATGAGTGTACAGCTGATGTTATCCCATGTAAACCCCAAAATAAAAACTTATAAAAAAATCTTGATGCCACGTTCTTCTTCATCTCAGATTATTTGCTCAACATACAGATTGAATAAGTATGGTGAAATACAACCCTGGTGCACGCCTTTCCTGATTATAACGATTCAGTGTCCCCTTGTTCTTTTTGAACGACTGCCTCTTAGTCTAGGTACAGGTTTCTCATAAGCACAATTAAGCGTTCTAGAATATTCATTCTCCACAATGCTGTTCATAGCTTGTCATGATCCATACAGCCAAAACCCTCTGCAAAGTCAATCAAACACAAATAAAACATCTTTCTGCTACTCTCTGCTTTCAGTCAAGACCTATCTGATGTCAGCAATGATATACCTCTTTCCAAATCTTCATTAGAATCCAGACTGAACCTCTGGCAGTTTTCTGTCTATGTACTGTTACAGCCATTTAAGAATTATCTTTAGCAAAATTTTACTTGCATGTGATATTAATGATATTGTCCAAGGATTTCCACATTCCATTGGATTACCTCTTTGGGACGAGCACAAATATGAATCTCTTACAATCAGTTGGCCAAGTAGCTATCTTCCAAATTTCTTGGCATTAAGTGTGATAAACACAATCTTGATTATTGAAAGCGAAGAGGATTTAAAATTCTTTCTGATGAAGATCAAAGACCACAGTCTACAGTATGGATTGCATCTCAATGGAAAGAAAACAAAAATCCCAACCAATGGATCAATAAAGTAATATCATGATAAATGGACAAAAGATTGAAGTTGTCAAAGACTTCAATTTGCTTGGAAATCACTATCAGCTCTCATGGAAACAGAAGTCAAGAAGTCAAATGACATATTGCATTAGTCAAATCTATTGCATAAGATCTCTTTAAAGTATTCATGAGGACTAAGGTGTCCCTTAGCCAAATGATGGCATTTTCAAAGCTTCATATGCATGTGAAAGTTGGATAGTGAGTAAGGAAGACCACAGAAGAAATGATACATTTGAGTTATTGTATTAGAGAAGAATACTAAAAGTAACCATGGACTGCTAGAAGAACAAGCAAATCTGTATTGGAAGAAGAACCAGAATGCTCTCTCAAACTCTGGACACATTATCAGCATAGACCAGTCCCTGGAGAAGGACATCATGCTTGGTAAAGTAGAGGGTCAGCGAAAAAGAGGAAGAGCCCACCCACCCCCCAAAGATGGACTAGTACAGCAGCAGCAGCAATGGACACAAGTTTAATTATGACAGTGAGGATGGTGCAGGACCAGGCAGTATTTCATTCTGCTGTACATGAGGTCACGATGAGCAGGAACCAACTTCACAGCACCTAACAACACAACTCTAAATTAATCTTCCCAAAAGACAAACTTTTGGACATCTATCCTCCTGCTTAAATATCTAGTAAATTCTTGTTTTAAGGACTATAATAAAATTTACTTTTTCAGCCCTAGCTTTCATTTTATTCCTTGTAGTCTACGGTTTGTTCACTGCCAAAACAAACTCCACAATGTGGTACAGTCAATTATTTAATATGGCTCTCTTAGCCACAGTCTTCATAACTCCTGCCAAGTAACTGGGTCAAAAAGCAAAACCAAACCCACGACAAAGTCAATTCCAACTTATAATGACTGGGTTGTTGTTACTGTTGTTGTTAAGTGCTATCGAGTCAGTTCAGACTCATAGCCAGCCTGTATAGCGTTTCCAAGGAGTAGCTGGTAGGTTTGAAGTGCCAACCTTTGTGCAGTGCTTACCCTACAGCACTACACCAGGACTCCAATGACTGGTTTGTTGCTATTGCAGTTGCTGTTAAATGTTGTCAAGTCTGTTCGGACTCATAGCAGCCCTATGCAGGGTTTCTAAGGAGCAGCCTGGTGGGTTTAAATATCCAACCTTGAGGTTAGTAGTCCAATGGTTCTCCTGCAGTGCCATACCAGGACTCCAATGACTGAGTGTTGTTGTTATTGTTGGTAAGTGCTGTCAAGTTGGTTCTGACCCATAGCGACCCTGCATATGGTTTCTAAGGAGTGACTGGTGAGTTTGAACCACCAACACTGGTTCAAACTGACCTTGCAGTCCAGCGCAATAACCCATAGCACCATATCAGGACGCCAATAACTGGGTTGTGGGTGTTGTTAAGTGCCGTCAAGTCAGTTCTGACCCATAGTGACCCTGTATAGTGTTTCCGAGGAGCAGCTGATGAGCTTGAACCACCGACCTTGCAGTTTAAATGGCTTTGCAGTCCAGCACATTAACCCACAGCACCAGACCAGGACTATGCAAATGAAGTATTTGTTGTCCACCAAAAGGACTGGAAAGCTTACTCATAATGTAAATAAGGTATATGGCACCCATGTAGAGTATAATCATGCAAAGAAGGTGTATGAAACTCTAACTTGGAGACTGGTAGGTTTTGCCATCCTGTTGTTGTGTTGTCGAATCAATTCCGACCCATAGCAACCCTGTACAGGGTGTCCGAGGAACGATTGGTGAGCTTAAACTGCCAACCCTGGGGTTCAAACAACTTTGCAGTCTAGCGCTACTAGGTTTAAAATGAGCCATCTCAGAAGTGGATCAAGAAAAAAGAGGCAGAAGTATAGTAGACTCTTCAGACTCTGAGCTCCCTACACAATGAACCTCCTTGTTTCAGGAAACAAAAAGCTGTGACACCAGAGACAGGCAGCAGAGAAGTGATAAAGAAGAGGTAGCAGTAAAGGCAGCAGCACCTAGAGCATGAGACAGAGTGCTGGGCTTCCAAGCCCACAAAGTGATAAAGCTGAGGACCTAGGATCAGGAAGCTTACTTGCAGACTGGGGTGCCTCCTTAGCAGTTATCTTGGGACTTCAATTTGCTATCTTGGTAGCTAGTTTGAAGCTTACTGGAAAAGTAGAATGTCTTTAGGGCATTTATCAGCAGAGAATATGAAAAAGGAGGTTGTAGGGTAGAAGCAAATCTGAACTTCTCCTCAAAGGAATCAGCCTTGGGCTGATGATGTTGATCTTCTTCCCCCTTGTGAAGTCAGATTTTTACACATTTGTTCCACTTGTGTACTCACTGTGATACATGTTGCTGTGATGTGGGAGGCTATGCCACTGGTATTTTAACTATCAGCAGGGTCAATGATGTGGACAGGTTTCAGCTGAGCTTCCAGACTAAACTAAATTAGGAAAAAGAAGTGACAAACTGCTTCTGAATGTTCAGCCACTGAACCAATAAATAGCAGCAGAACATCATTAGATATAGTACCAGAAAACGAAAACATGATGAAGAACACCAGAAAATTGTCAGATACAGTGCTGGAAGATGAGCCCCTCCACTTGGAAGGCACTCAAAATACGACTGGGGTAAAGCTGCATTTTGAGTCTTGTGATGATGTGAATGGAGTAAAGCTTTCCGGACCTTCATAAGATGATGGGACAAAACTCAAAATGAGAAGAAACAGCAGTATCATCCATTAATAGTTCAGAACATGAAATGTACAAACTATGAATCTAGGGAAATTGGAAGTGTCAAAAATGAAATGAAACACATAAACATCAATATCCTAGGTATTACTGAGTTGAAATGAACTGGCATTGGCCATTATGAATCTGACAAATCTTACTATGCCAGGAATGACAAATTAGACTCTGAGATCCCTATATATTGAACCTCCTCGATTCAGGAGACAAAGAACATTTCAAGATCTATCTTTAAGTACAACACTATCTGTGACAGAAAAATATCCATATGCCTATATGGAAGACCGCCAGACTGTAAAGCCGTTTGAACTGCAAGGTCGGTGGTTCAAGCTCACCAGCTGCTCCTTGGAAACCCTATACAGGATCCCTCACCATGGGTTGGAATCAACTCAACGGCACTGAATAACAACAACAAATAAGGAAGAGCAGTTAATACCACTATTATTCAAATTTATACACCAACTACTAAAGCCAGTGATAGTAACATTGAAGAACTTTACCAACTTTTTCAATCTGAAATTGATCAAACATGCAATCAAGATGCACTGATAATTACTGATGATTGGAATGAAAAGGTTGAAAACAAAGAAGGATCAGTAGTTAGAAAATAAGACTGATAGAAATGATGTTGGAGGTTACATACTAGAATTTTGTAAAACCAATGACATACTCATTGCAAATACCTTTTTAAAACAACATAAGATGATTATCCACATAGACCTCACCATATGGAATGCACAGAAATCAAACTGACTATATCTTCAAGAGATGGTGGTAAAGCTCATTATCATCAGCCAACATAAGTACACCCACACTTGCAGATAATACCCACTTGACCTGGCTTCAACGGCTGGATGATCAGAGCTCAACTAGAAGAAGACAGAAGAGGGAAAAAAGAACAATCTGACACAATTTGATGAACTTGACACACACCTATGGAAGCAATAGCTCAAAAGAGTGAACAAATTTTCACAGCAAGGATTATTCCCACCTCCACCACACACTGAGAAGACAGGGATGGGCAACTTGGACACCGGGTACCCAGAATGGGGGGGCTATGGCGGCAAGAAGTGACTGGTTTACAAGCTTTCAAGAGGGAACCTAGATTCAGAGGGCGTGGAACAAGGTGGAATCTCCACTGAGTAGTATCCATTCTGCCTAAGTCAGGGCTGATAAAAGGAGATGCAGATAGGTCCCTTGCGATACAATAGCAAATAATTGCTATCATGACTGATTGTAAGGGCTGGAAATGTGGACATTTTGGGGCAAAGGAAGGGGAGTGATTAACCTTACAGTCTAGGAATGGAGGTCCCTGGGACCATCAAAGGAGAAGAGCCGAGAACGGAATCCTACCCAGAGAAGCAGTGATGCCAGGGATGGAGGCAGAGACGATGACAGGGGGAGATGGAGCAGCTGGAGACTTTGGACCTGGAGAGAGAGAGGCGCGGTGTACAGATGACAGGGGGAGAGGCTTGCGGGGTATACCCTTTGGTTGATCGGTGATGCATGGAAGGGATTGTAACCATGGCAAAGAAATGATATACAACGGGATCAATGTGAAGCTGATGTCCTCCCATGAAAACTATCACATCCACATTAAAGCATTTAACATATATATATAAGGCCAGGAGCAGAATGTGTAACCTACCATCAATTACTCATATGTTAAGTTTAGGCTGAAAATGAAGACTAAATTTTAAAGTCCACCAGAGCCAAAATATGACCTTGAAAATATCCACCTGAATTTACAGATTATCATAAGAACAGATTTGATGAATTAGACACTAGACACTAATGACCGAAGACCTAAAGAGTCATGCAATGACATAAGAACACCATACAGGAAGAAAACAAAGAGTCATTAAATAGACAAGAAAGATGTAAAAGATCCAAATGGATATCAGAAGAGACTCTGAAACTTGCTTTCCAGCATAGAGATGCTAAAGCAAAAGAAAGAAATGATGAAGTAAAAAAGCTGAACAAGATTTCAAAGGGCAGCTCGAGAAGACAAAGTCAAGGATTATACTGAAATGCAGAGTTAGAAAACCAAAAGGAAAGAACACATTCAGCATTTCTCAAACTGAAGAAAGAATTCAAGTCTTGACTTGCTACTAAAAGATTCTATGGGCAAAATATTGAACAAAACAGAAAGCATCAAAAGAAGATAGAAGGAGGATCACGTGGAACCTCGGCAACCTAAGACAGAGCCATTGCCATGCTGCAATGAGTTTCGATGACAGGTAAGACGGAGGAATTCGCACTGACCGCCTAAGACAGGCAGTGTCCCCTAAACAAATAATAAATAAAGGGGAAACGGATGTAGACCGTGCAGACCTGACCAGG
>NW_006408525.1:30209930-30226447 GCF_000296735.1 Chrysochloris asiatica
TTGGCCAGCAGTATGGCAAGACCTGGGGATTCCTGGGCCCAGAGTCAGTGACATAGCCACAGAGGACTAGAGAAGAGAGTGAAGCATCCAGCTGATAAGAGAGGGCATATGTACAAGAACACCCATACTTGCAGATAATACCCACTTGACCTGGCTTTCAATGGCTGGATGATCAGAATTCAACTAGAAGAAGACAGAAGAGGAAAAAAAGAGTAATCTAATACAATTTGATGAACTTGACCTACACCTATGGATACAGTAGCTCAAAATCGTTACATTGAGGATCATTCCCACCTCCTCAATACACAGGGTAGACAGGGATGGGCAAATTGGACACTGGCTACCCAAAATGGGGGTGGGGGGTGGCTATAAAGGCAAGAAGTGAAACTTACAAGCTTTCAAGAGGGAGCCTAGATCCAGAGGGTGAGGGGGAAGGTAGAATCCCCACTGAGTAGTATCCAATCTGTCTGGGTGGGACTGATGAAAGGAGATAGGGATAGGACTTTTGTGGTACAATAGTGAATAATTGCTATCAGGACTGACTGTGAGGGTTGGAAATGTAAAGATGGACATTTTGTAGCAAAAGGAGGGGACTGATTGACTTTGCAGTCCAGGAGCGGAGGTCCCTGGGACCATCAAGAGGGAAGAGAGGAGTGCAGGACCCTACCCAGAGAAACAGCAATGCCAGAGATGGAGGCAGAGATGGTGACACGGAGAGATGGAGCAGCTGGGAACTCTATACCCAGAGAGGGAGAGGGGCTGTGTGCTGACGACCAGGGGGGCAGGATTGCTGATGAACGGGGTGCAGGCTTGTAATATATACCCTTTGGTTGGTTGGTGATTCATGGAGGGGACTGTAACCATGGCAATGAAACGATATACGACAGGATGAATGTAAAGCTAATATTCTCCCATGTAAACTATCACATAATTCACAATAAAACATTTTTAAAAAAGATGATGATGGAAGGAATACACACGAGTCACTGTACCAAAAAGAAATGATTTATGTTCAATTTTTAAGAGGTAGCATATGATCAAGAGCCAATGGTACTAAAGGAGTAAGTCCAAGGTACACTGAAAGCACTGGCAAAGGATAAGGCTCTGGGAATTGATGGAATACAAACTGAAATCTTTTAACAAACTGATTTAACACTGGAGGCACTCATTCATCTATGACAAGAAATTTGGAAGACAGCTACCTGGCCAACTGATTGGGAAAGATATGTATTTGTTCCCAATCCTGATAGGTGACCTACTGGAATGTGGAAATCATCAGACAGTTACCATTAATATCACATGCAAGTAAAATTTTGCTAAAGATAATTCAAAAATGACTGTTTTCAACAGTACATCAACAGGGGATTTTCAGACGTTTAAGCCACAACTAGATGAGGATGTGAATGAGGGATATCATTGCTGACATCAGATAGATCTTGGCTGTAAGCAGAGAATACAAGATGTTCTGTTGTTGTACTTATTAAATACCATGGAGTAAGAAGTGACTGGCTTACAAGCTTTCAAGAGGCAACCTAGATCCAGAGGGTGTGGAGGAAAGTAGAATCTCCAGTGAGTAGTATCTAATCTGTCTAGGCGGGCTGACGAAAGGAAATACAGACAGGTCTCTTGTGATACAACAGTGAATAATTGTTATCAGGACTGACTGTGAGGGTTGGAAATGTAAAGGTAGACGTTTTATAGCAAGGTGGGGAGTGATTAACTTTTCAGTCTAGGAGCAGAGGTCCCTGGGACCATCAAGGGAGAAAAGCAGAGAGCGGGACCCTACCCAGAGAAGCAGTGATGCCTCAGATGGAGGCAGAGACGATGACGTGGAGACATGGAGCAGCTGGGGGCTTTAGACACAGAGAGGGAGAGGGGCTGTGTGCTGATGACCGGGGTGCAGGCTTGTAATATAAATATATACCCTTTGGTTGGTTGATGATGCATGGAGGGGATTGTAACCATGGCAATGAAACGATATACAATAGAATGAATGTAAAACTAATGTTCTCCCATGTAAACTATCACATAATTCACAATAAAACATAAAAAAAAAAAAACTCTATGGAGCACAGTTCTACTGTGACACACATGGAGTCACCATGAGTTAGAATCAACTTGATGACACCTGGTTCTCTAATACTATCTGTTTCTGTTTTTATTAGATCATCTTTGATAATGATAAATTTGGGTCCATTATTTCATTTTAAATCATCACACATGTATCCAAATAAGTACTCTGAAGGTTTAATTACTTTAAGTGTTGCTGTTGGCAGGTGCCATGTTGTGAGTCCTACTCTCAACGACCCTTTGTACAACAGAACAAAACACTACCTGCTCCTACCCCATCCTCCCAATTGTTCCTATCTTTGAACACACTGTTACAGTCACTGTGTCAATCCATCTTCTGAGGATCATCCTCTTTTTCAGTGACCCTCTATTTTTTTGCAGGATGTCCTTCACCGGGGACTGGTCTCTCCTAATAGCATGTAGTATACAATTACTGTTAGTAGGATGAGCTTATTCTTTTATCATTCAATTATATTGAGTTTTCTGTTCCATAAAGATTTACAGCCTCAGAAGCCCTATAAAGGGCCCTTAACAACAACATATACATACAAGGAGTTCTAGTGGTGCAATGGTTAAGAATTTAGCTGCTAACCAAAGATGGCCAGCTTGAACCTACCCAGCTCTGTGGGAGAAAAACCTGGTGATCTGCTTCTGTAAAGATTACAATAAAAAAAGCTGGTATAGGCTTAAATCTATCACATGGAGTGTGTTATGATCAAAACTGATTTGACAGCACCCAACAACAACATACAGTAGTACATTGTCAGAGTAACTTTAGCTCCTTTTTCTTCCCATACATTCCTAAAGTAGGTATAAAATACTAAATAAATTTAACTCCCAAAGAAATAATTTGGTAAAAGTATGACAACACAGTATAATCCTTCTTTCATTCTGGACATATTTAACTTTTTTCATTTACTCATACAATACGCATTCAGCACATTTGGTTACTTTCACAGCTAAATGAACAATTAACTTTTTATAAGTAGAAAATCATTACAACATCTTTTGGTATTCACTGCAATAACAAATCAATGACTCCATTCAGTATTTGTTGTGATCGTTTGAACCTTGTTTGGTAATTACCATAAATCAGCTTTCACTTTAATACTAAATGGCAATGCTGATATGAAGATTAATGCCAGAAAAAGAAGTGAAAAGTATCTAGTTGTTTCAGGGAAGAAATTTTAATAGAATTTAAGAACTGGGTATCTATCCTCAAGCTAGAATCCATTTTCATGAAAAAATTATTAGAAAGCTATGAAGTCACAGAACAAAAATGAACCCTGTTTCAGATCCATAATTCAAGATCACATGAACTTCTGCTACTCCTTTTCAGAAAATGGCAATCTTAACCAAATCAGCAAACAGACTGCCTTTTTTCTTTTTATCATGAACCCAAATAGATATCACATGGAAATGTATCTCAGTGGTAAAGCAGCACAACCAAGACAGCTGATTACATGTGTTTAATTTCTTAAGTCACAAATTTTAGTTCTATAAAGACCTGAGAAAATGTAATAGATGAATCCTTTTAATATAATCAGAATTGTGTGGCATGTATAGAAGAAGTAAAGGAAAGAAGACAACATGTATAGAAATAAAGAAAAGACCACCTGTTTTCTACAAAAATTTTGTTGTAAAAAATTTTTTTACAGCACTAGAACAATCCTGGGAATCCTGATGGTTCAAACCAACCAGCCACTCCACCAGTCAATATGACTCAGAACTGACTCAACAGTATTTAACAACAACAATCCTCAACAACATTTAACAACAACAATTCTCAAACAATCAACCTAGAAGTAGTGTATTCGTCCAGATACATTTCTTTTTGGTACTACCCTGAAAACAAAATAAATAAGTATGCTATCATATGATATGGATAAGGAGCCATGATGGCTTATGCCATGGGCAGCTAATCAGCAGTTTGAATCCACCCCAGGCACTCCACAGGGGAAAGAGAAGGCTTTCTGCTCTCGTAAAGATTTACAGCCTCAGAAACCCTATACAGGGTGATTACCAGTTGGAACCAATCTGACAGCACACAGCCAGCCAGACACCATATGAAACCCTATGATCACAATTCTTGCCAATTCCTCAATAAACTTATAGGTGCCTTTCTCTGTGGTATTGTTCCTTAATATTTCCCACATTTTAAAATCTCTTTTGCCTTCAATGTATACCTTATACCCTTCAGATTACCTCCAGGAAGCTTTCCTTTATGCTGACCTCTTTTGCCATTCTTGATCCCCTGAAAATGTACTAGCTTATAACACTATCATTTTGCATTTGCTAGTAATCATATCATCATAAATATTTTGAAATTATGGTCCCTAGGTGGGACCATAGTTTATGCTTGACTGCTAACCTAAACGCTGGTGGATCAAACCCACCCAGAGTTTCTTCTCACCGTAGAAGAAAAGGTCTGGTGATCTGCTTGAATTAAGATTGTTAAATGCAGTCAAGTCAGTTCAGACTCATAACGACCTTATATAGGGTTTCTAAGGAGTGACTGGTGAGTCTGAACCACCAACTTATGGTTCAAACCAGTGCCACAGAGCCAAGAAAAGTTATAGAGCAATTCTACGTTGTAATACATGGGGACACTATTAGTTGGAATTGACCTGACTGCAACCAACAATTTTGAAATTGGTACAATTTCCTTTCCACCTATCATGTAAAAGGTAGTAATGATTTTGCATAAGTATATTCCAAGCAAAACTGATACTGATTCTCATGACTAGTGGCAGCTCTTCCAGATCACAGGGAGGAAGACCCAGGCAATAGAGAATAGAGCACTTGTTCATGTGTGATCTCTGGCATGCCTACATTAGAATGTCAACTCTTTTATAAAGTTATCACATAAAACACACTAATATGCTTCCATGATCTAAGTATTTTAAAACTCAAAGCTTATCACTTAATGGTCTCAGCTTAAATTTCCTGAGGCCCACATCCTGGTACCTATCATATAAGAAACACAAAGAATCCGACAAACGTACATCAAAGTAATACATGACTTGCTTAGTGATATTTGCCATTAAGATTACTTATACAGATTATAGAATATTTTTAGGCAATTTTTATATATTTTTTATGACTTTAAAAAATATCTGTTTCTTTCATAATCTTCTTAGTATTATCATAACTCATTTCATTAGAAATCTAATACAAAGAAGAAAACAGCAGTCAAATCAAAAAGGAATGAGAGGCTACTTTAAATCATCAGTCCTCTGCAGGTATACAAACTGAAGAATATGTCCTTACTAGGATGCAACTGCATCACCATTAATAGCTGCGCAACCACAAAATGCTAGGCACCATATCTTAATTATACCTGAAAACTGTACAGTACTATACAAGCAAAACTGTCTGTAATGAACCTACAATTCACAGTAGTAAATTCACTTTTATCTTTAATTACACTACATATTTTCTATTAGTTTGTGTGACATTTCTATCTGTAAACAGATAAGCCTTAACTAGTAAATGTAGGCAAAAGTCATGTCTGATTCTGAAAATGAGGTGAGATTCTTAAAGGAGTAGTTAAAACTCTTTAAAAAAACTCTTTTAAAATACACACATCAGCCTAGATCACGGATTTCCAAAGATCAAATACCATTTACAAAGCTAAATAAAAGGATGTTTAAACTAAAACCACAGTAAACAATACATCTTCTATGACAGTGTAACTTATCGCTGCCAGGAGCCTTCCTAGACACCCTTGGGAGACCAAGAAGAAACAGATCTGGACAAAACAGAAAAACTTAACAACTGTAATTCTATCACGTCTCTAAAGCTCACTTACTGTTCGTGACCTATAAGTTTATTGTCTACATTTGATGACTCAAGTATAGTTATATAAAATATGTAATTATCAGCAGATAATATAGCAACAGTCATCCCCCATGGGGTTCAGAAGTCAAAAAGCCCAAGTCTGAATCCAGCTCTGCTTTTTACTAGGTATGTGTACTTGGTCAAGTTACTTAACTCTCTGTGCCTCAGTGCCTCTTGAAAACAGTATCTATCTTTTAAGGTTATTCTGAAAATTATGAGATGATACATATAAAGCCTGTAAAACAATGACTTTATTATAAATGTTGTTGTTGTTAAGTGCTGTTGAGTCAATTCTGATCCATAGCGACCCTGTATAGAGTTTCCAAGGAGCAGCTGGTGAGCTTGAACCACCGACCTTGCAGTTTCAACGGCTTTGCAGTCTGACGCATTAGCCCACAGCGCCACACCAGGACTCCCTTTATTATAACTAAGCTACCAAAATTAATAAAATAAAAAAGAGAGTATGCCCTGATAACTATTACTCTCTATGTTTATAAATGCATCCAGTGCCATACTTCAGCTTCTTGCTATATATCATACCGAAACACCTTTGAAATCAACGTTACAAAATCCAATCAACAATCCCAACTCTGTAACTCCAAACATGCCAACATTTACACTTGATGGTAAATGGCAGAGTGAGATTTTGCAACTCTAAATGATCTTGCCCAAGTAAAGCCAACAACAACAATACACATCTAGAACTCAGCAGAGATGATGGAAGGAAATCTCCAGTGCTATCAGAAGGTCTGTTTAAAAGAAAAGGACTACTACTATGTTTGGGAGCCTCCTTTGGGTTTTTCAAGCCTATTATCACAAATAAAATAGCCACAATATTCAGTGGCTTCATTTATCACTCAGAAACTTGAAAGAGGCAGTCTACTCAATTTTTTAATTTGTAAGACACATTCTACATTTAATTTTTAATAACTTGAAATTAAAATATATCCTATTCTATTTTCCTTTCCAAGAACCTGACATCAAAGGACATACTTCGTGAAAGTTGTATTAAATCAGAGAAAATATCACTTTTAAGTGTTTTGAAATAAATTCTCTTCAGAATCTATTTCAACACAATAATTGACCAAAATTGTTAACATCTCATAACTGTCTAAAGGGTTTCTATTCCCCATATCCTATTAATCCAAAATGCTAGAACATCCTATTGAAAAAAGCAAATCTCTCCCTGGTGAATCCAGTAAAGGAGTTGGTTTTAACATAAAAGCAGGAAATAAACATAAAAGACAAGTACTAACTTCAAAGAATTACCAAGCAACTAAAAGGCAATTTTACATAAACCCAACTAAAACATGACAGGGCCATCCTGCTCAGAGACTAAGAGGCTAACCTCAATTTTTTCAGGTGACAGCATTCATACTCTGCTACCCAGTTTTCAAAACCTGAATTTTCAAGGCCATGCCTGCCCTGTTTTGTTCTGTTCTTTCTTTTTAAAAGCTGGCTCGAATTCTAGTTGACAGTTTTCCTCAAAACTTAATTATCCATATTTATCTATTTTCAGTTTTATTAGGTCACCTTGAAATTCTAAGCTCTGAAAAGCATTTGAGGGCATTATATCAGTTTTGTCTTTTTAAAAACAACCAATAAAGGCCACATACTTTGCAGCCTATTCCTGTTAGATGGTGCCTGCGAAGTAACCTTTCTCAAAAATCAAATGGCTACTATGAACTGTTTCAGGCTTCTTCAGACCTGCATCATATCCTTAAAACACCTTGAGATCCTGTCCTGTGCTGCAGCTATACAGCAGGCGCAAGATCACAAGGCTTTTCACCAGCCCCCACATGCCTCAAGGCTGCCAAACTTCTCAGAAGCGTTGTGTTACTAGACTGTTAAACAGAGTTCCTTTAAAACTGCTACAATGCTTTACCTGTATTTACTAACCCATTCATCTCAGGGCAGTCAAGCCCCAGAAAATGCCTTCTGCAACACGTCTAGAGTATTTCCATGTGGCTGTAAGGGGGATCAGCAGCGGGATAAAAACTTGAGTTTTGATGTTCATCCCTGACCCAAATTGCAGTTGCCAGGATATGCGGTAGTAATGCAGTGGTTTCTTTGACGCTCTGAGAATGTAATTTCTTCCAGAAATAGCCAATCTTTACCAAATCCCTCTTCGTCTCCGAGATTTCCACGGTAACGATACTCAACAGCAAGGTATTTTATGCAGCCAGAAGACAAGATATTCTCATCTGGCCTTTTTTTGTTCCCATCGCAAGGGCATTTGTCCACACCAACATTTGCAACTGGAGAAAGAAAAAGCAAGCTTTTGCCACTAGTTTTCACAGGCTCGGAAAGTCCAGGATCAGTACGCTCTCCCAAATCATCTTTCGAGACAGGATTTGGGGTTGACTGAGTTTACCTCAACCCCCGTCCTATTTTTAAGCTGTTGTCCAGGCCCAATTAATGGCCCAACAACAATAACAAATCCTGGTGTGGCACTGTAGGATCAGCACTGGACTGCTAAACGCAAGGTCGGCAATTCAAACCCAGCCGCTCCTCGGAAACCCTATGCAGGATCGGAACCTACTCCACGGCACTTAACAACAGCAATCACATCTGTGCCGGTGAAACCTCAATGTGTGACTAACCAAGAACGCGTCTGACAACTACGGCATCCTTTTTGCAGGAGAGAAAATAGAAAAGAAGGGCAACGAAGGGAAATTATTATAGTCAGGGAAGAGAGAAGGGCCCCCGAGAGGTTCGTCGGTGCAAAATCCAAGGGTCTGGAAGTCCTGGCCTCAACAACACGCCCCAAATCTTCCCACCCCAACCCTTTTTCTTCCCGGGAGTCAGCTCTGCGCCCCCACAGCGCCCAGGCTGGGGATCGGGAAGCCGAAGCCCAATCAGGCCGAAGCCGCAGATACTGCGGCCTGAGTTTCAGAGGGAAGAGAATGCGGGTGAGGGAAGATGCGGCCTCGCCACAAGCGGGCGGCCCCTGGAGAAATCGGAGGTGGGAGGCGAGCGAGCTGGTTCGGAAACCGGAACAGAGCCTGGAAGGACAGTGAGCTGGGAGCCAGGGATGAAGACGGTTCCAAGCGCAGCCGGCGCCTTCCCCGGGACCTTGGCTTCGCCCGTGTTTACCTGAAAGTCTCGGTCCTCGTTGAAGCGGGAGAAGCGGTCCGCCATTTTGCCGCCTTCACTCCTCACAGGACGACGCTCTCCGGTTCGCAGTTTCCCTCCCGCGACACCCGCCCCCTCTGTTTCCCTCCCCCAGTTCCCCGCCTCCTCCGACGCCCACCGGACGCGCGCAAGCGAGAGAGGGAGGAAGCGAGAACGCGCGTCTAGACGGGAGCCCCCGCAGGCGCAGGCGCCTTCCAGCCTCGGAGGCGGAACCTTCCCTCGCGTCCCCGCCCAGCGTGCGGCCCTGAGCGACCCCAGCGACTACACGGCGGACTCGCGCCCGAGGGCGGCAAGCGCTTCCGGAGGGAAAGGTCAGCGGAGGTGCGATGTTGAGGCCGATTATTTTCTCACTCGCTCACTTCCGGATCTTGAATCATGTTTTTACCGATTTAGTTCCCTGTGCATGCAGACGTCCACCTTCTACTTTCGTCATCAAATAACATCTTAATAGCGGTTGAAAGCACAGGTTTACAGTCATTCTACTTTGTTTCAAACCTGATTTGCCCTGAGGATAAACGGTGAACAAGCCAGAAAATAGGCTCTTATAGGGCTTAGCTCACATGGGAAAAGTCAAATAAAATAATTATATAATTTTAGCTATTAATGAGTATAAAACAAAAACAGTGCAGGGATGACCTGTCAGATGACCTTTGACCTAAGAATTCAAAAGGGATTCTCAGCATTGTGATGACCTTTGACCTAAGAATTCAAAAGGGATTCTCAGCATTGTCAGGTTGTTGTTGTTAAGTGCCGTTGAGTCAGTTCCGACCCATTGTCAGGTGGCAAGGTAGAAAGGACATTAGACAGAAAGCCCTCCTGAATGGAAAGAGTTTGGCATTTACAGCAATTATTTGAGAGTATTACTTCTCAAGGGTCTCGGATTATTTTATAAAGGAAATTAAATTTGGTAATCTCTACCCTCTTCTTTCCTGGGATGGCACTATGTTGTTGCTATGTGCCGTGGAGTCGGTTCCGACTCATAGTGACCCTGTACAGGGTTTCCGAGGCTATAAATCTTTATGGGAGCAGAACACCTCTTCTTTCTCCTGCGGAACAGCTGGTAGTTTTGAACTGCTGACCTTGCGGTACGCAGCCCGATTCGTAACCACTACACTACCAGAGCATAGGGGTAAACTTGTTGTTAGTTGCCATCAAGTCATAGCGAGTCATACTGACTCATAGCGACCCTGTGCACAACAGAACGAAACGCTGCCCAGTCCTGGGCCAACCTCACAATTGTTGCCACGCTTGACCCCACTGATGCGGTCACTTTGCCAATCCATCTAACTGAGGGTCTTGCAAACCACAAAGTGAGTAGTTCAAACCCACCAGCTGCTCCTTGGGAATGCTATACAGGGTTGCTGTGAGTCTGACTCCACTGGAGGCACTTAACAACAACAAAAAAGCCTCCTATTCAGGGAGTGTAGTGGCTCCATAGGATAAGCACTGGACTGCAACTGTGCGTCCAGCCCACAGTCGCTCTGTGTGAGATAGATGGAGGCTTTCTGCTGCAGCAAAAATTCATTCATAAACCCTGAGCAGGGTCTCTGGAGTCCTGATGTGGTGCTGTTGATTAATGCCCTGGGCTACAAAGTCTGTTTGAAACCAAAAGGTCGGAGTTTCACTCAAAAGTTGCTCCTCAAAACCCTATACAGGGTTAGTATGAGTTTGACAACAACAACCACCCTCCTACTCAGCACCGACTGTGTAGGTCATGAATCAAACTTTTCCATCCAATGACTTCTTGAGTATTCCACCCAGCCATCCAGTACCCTTAGCGAAAATGCATAAAACATTACAGGAAGTGTGGCAAGAATTACTGCTTTTGAAAAAAGGGTGGTAGTGGTGACAGTGCTTGTCATTTAGTCAATTCCTTGTGTGCAGGGTAAAATTGCTCTGCAGTGTTTCCAAGACTGTGACCTTTCAAATGTAGATCACCAGGAGGGAAAGGCAGCAATGAAGATATAGACTGCATTTGACCACATTCCATAAACTCCCTTTGACTTGGAGGTGAGAGAGAGAAGAGGAAGGGCTGGTTGGTCCGAAGGGGCAGCATTTACCTAAAGACAAAGTTAAGAAGGGACGGGAAGATGGATGGAATGGAAGTAAGAAGCACAGGGAGGAAGTGGCATTAACTGTTGTTGCATGATGGGGATTGCAATCATTGAGATGAAGCAAATTGTATGATATGTTGGCTGCAGAATTGATTATCTTATCTGTAAACTTTCACTCAATTCACAATAAAAAGTTAAAGAAAAAAAATGTGTCCTTTTGTGATTGACTAATTTCACTCAGCATAATGTCCTCCAGGTTCATCCATGTTGTAAGGTATTTCGCAATAGCCAAATCTGCTGCACAAGACTTCTTTAAAATGTTCAGAAACAAAGATGTCATTTTGAGGACTAAGATGTACCTGACCCAAGCCATGGTATTTTCAATAACCTCATATGTATGTGAAAGTTGGACCATGAATAAAGAAAACCATAGAAGAATTGATGCATCTGAGTTATGATGTTGAAGGAGAATATTAAAAGTACCATGAAGTGCCAAAAGAACAAACAAATCTGTGTTGGAAGTACAGCCAGAATGCTCCTTAGAAGCCTGGATGGCAAGACTTCATCTCTCATACTTTGGACATATTATCAGGAGGGATTAGTCTCTGGAGAAAGCCATCATGGTTGGTAAAGTGAAGGGTCAGAGGAAAACCCCCAACAAGAAAACTTGGCACAGTGGTAGCAGCTATGGCCTCAAATATTTAAAATAGCAATGACTGTGAGGTTGGCGCAGAACAGGGCAGAGTTTCAGTGCTATGAGTCAGAACCAACACAAAGACACCTAACAACCACAACAACAGAAGATAGACACAGTTAACATGGGTGACAGGGCAGACAGTATACAACAAGAGGGAGATTAGCAGAGGAAAGATGAAGGTAGCAGGAGACACAGGGAGAAATGTCATAGTTAACGTGAATAGAAGTAAGTACTGTTAACTGTTGGTACATGGAAGACATTGCAAGCACATAATGAAGGAAAGTATATGATTTGTTGAATGTAAACTGATGGTCTGTCCTGTAAATCTTCAATCAATTCACAATAAAAAGATTTTTTTTTAAGTCTGTTGTTGTTGTTGTTGTTGTTGTTTGCCATGGAGTTGGTTCCGACTCATAGCAACCCTGTACTGGGTTTCCGAGGCCATAAATCTTTACAGGAGCAGAAAGCCTCATCTTTCTCCAGAACAGCTGGTAGTTTTAAACTGCTGACCCTGAGGTTAGCAGCCCGATTCATAACCACTACGCTACCAGAGCTCCTTTAAAAAGTCAGTAGATCATGTCAAGTCCCTGTTTCAGCTTATTGTGTTATTCACACTATAAACTCCACCTCCCACCACCACCTCCCTGTAAGGCCTCATCTTCCACTGTGCTATTTGCGTCCCTTCTTTCTGGGGACACTGACCTTCTGGCTGTTCTTTGATCACCTCAGACCAGCTCCTTCTGCCTCAGCCAGCTTCACTTTGGAGCTTATTTATATACTATTTTTTTTCTGCTTGAATCTTTCTTCCCCAGATAGCCACAGGGTTTGTGCCTTCATCTTTTGGTCTCTACTTAAAATGTTACTTTCTCAGGAAAATCTTCCCAGTCATCCTAGTTAAAATTACAGAGCCCTATCTTGGAACGCTCATACTGGGTCGCTGTGAGTTAGAACCAACTCGACAGGCACTTAACAATAACAACAAAATTTTGAACTACATTACCCTCTTCCTCTGTTTTATATTTCTCCAAAGTACTTATCTCTTTATAATATACTATATAATTTGCTTCTGCTTACTGTCTGTATTCTTCCACTAGAATGTAAATTCCACGAGGGCGAGTTTTTTCAGTTTTGTTTGCTTCTATATTCCCAGCACCTAGAACAATGACTATATATGGTTGGTTGATTATGTGCCATGGAGTCAGTTCTGACTCACAGCGACCCTGTTTACAGTTTTCGAGGCTGTAAATCTTTACAGAAGCAGAAAGCCTCATCTTTCTCCCATGGAACAGCTGATGGTTTCGAACCGCTGGCCTTGAGCAGCAGTTCGAAGCTATCAGAGCTCCTTAATGAACATTTTTGTTGTTGTTGTTGTTGTTGTTATGTGCTATGGAGTCGGTTCCAACTCATAGCGAACCCTGTACAGAGTTTTCAAGGATGTAAATCTTTACAAGAGCAGAAAGCCTCATCTTTCTTCCGCAGAAGAGCTGGTAGTTTCGAACTGCTGACCCTGAGGTTAGCAGCCCGATTCATAACCACTACGCTACCAGAGCTCCTTAATGAACATATAGTGAGGTACCAAATAAAAATTTGTTGAGACAGAAAATAGGAAGGAACAGATAAGAAAATTTGAAAATCAAATCCTACTACTGAATAGTAGGATTTCCAGGCAGAAAAAAATGTAAAACTATGAAGAATAGCATATTAAATAAATAACATGTGAACATTTTTCAATACTGAAGCACCCAGTACAATACATGAAAAGGAACCCTTTGCCCTGACATATAGCATTGTGAAATCTCAAGACCATGAGACATTGAGAAGCTCCTAAAAATTCCTAGAGAGAAGGAGAAAGAGAGGGGGGGAAATGTTGCATGTGAAAGAATTGGAATAGCTTTGGAAATCTCTGAACTCCCAAAGGAGGGAAAACTAGGTGATAAGAGGCACTCACAGGGTAATGGTATGGCGACATTCCAGGAAGAAAGCTATGTATCAGTTTTAACAAACACGCAGTACAGATGAAAACAAGAGGACACCGGAAGACAGAGATCCCTAAGAAGACTACCAAAAACACAAAAATAAATCTAATAACTACCTAGTAGGTTTGAAAGAAATTAATTCACCTATATTCTTCAATTTTCAGATTGCCACATTTACCTCTCTTTGTCTCTCTGTCTTTGTGTGTTTTGTTTTTCGCTAAGCCATTTGATAGCAAATTGCAGATATCCAGATACTCACCCTAAAAACTTTTAGTATATGTATATATTACTGCCTAAGAATCTCACTATCAGCAGTTCGAAACTACCAGCTGTTCTGTGGGAGAAAGATGAGGCTTTCTGCTCCTGCAAAGATTTACCAACTCGATGGCACCTAACAACAACAACATATAATATTATCATGGCATATAAGAAATATAACATCAATATATGAACTTAAGAAAAAATTCAAGTCTCAACTTGCAATCTTGAAGGATTCTATAGGCAAAATCCACCACTCGTTGTCAGTGATCAAAGACCGATGAGGTGTGGGATGACATCAAGAACATCATACAGGAAGAAAGCAAAAAGTCATTGAGAAGACAAGAAAGAAGGAAAGGACCAAAATGGATGTCAGAAGAGACTCTGAAACTTACTCTCCAGCATAGAGATGCTAAAGCAAGTGGAAGAAATGAGGAGGTAAATGAGCTAAATAAAAAATTTCAAAGAACAGCTTGAGAAGACAAAGTCAAATATTATAACAAAATTATAACAAAACGTGCAAAGACCAGAATTAGAAAACCAAAAGAGAAGAACACACTCTGCATTTCTAAAGCTGAGGGAACTGAAGCAAAAATTTAAACCTCAACTTACAATATTGAAGGATTCTCTGGGCAAATTATTAAATGATGCAGAAAGCATCCAAAGAAGATGAAAGGTCATCAAGGGAGAATAGCGGAGTGCCAGAGACAGAGGCAGACACGATGATGTGGAGAGATGGAGCAGCTGGGGACTCTAGACCTAGAGAGGGAGAGGGTCTGTGTGCTGATGACAGAGGGGCAGGCTTGCGGAGTATACCCTTTGGTTATTTGATGATGCATGGAGGGGATTGTAACCATAGCAATGAAATGATATTCGATAGGATGAATGTAAAGCTAATGTTCGCCCATGTAAGCTATCACATAATTCACATAAAACATTTAAAAAAAGAAGATGAAAGGAATACACAGAGTCACGGTACCAAAAAGTCAATGTTTAACAATTTCAAGAGGTTATGATCAAGGGTCAATAATACTGAAGGAAGAAGTCCAAGATGCATTGAAAGCATTGACAAAGAACAAGACTACATGAATTGATGAAATACAAATTGAAATCTTTTAACAAACTGATTCATGCCAAGAAATTTGGAAGATAACTACGTGGCCAACTGGTTGAAAGAGATCCATATTTGTACCTATTAGAAAGAGAGGTAACCCAATAGAATGCAGAAGTCATCAGACAATATCATTAATATGCCATTCAAGCAAAATTTTACAAAAGATAACCCAAAAGCAGATGCAAACATACATTGACAGAAAGCTGCCAGAGGCTCAAGCTGAATTCAGATGAGGGCATGGAATGAGGGATAGCATTGCTGATGTGTGATGGATCTTGGCTGAAAGCAGAGAATACCAGAAATACGTTTACCTGTGCTTTATTGACTGTGCAAAGACTTTTGACTGTGTAGATCATGACAAGCTATGGACAACATTGTGGAGAATGAATATACTAGAACACTTAATTGTGCTCATGAGGGACCTGTACAGAAACCAAGAGGCAGTCGTTCAGACAGAACAAGGGACACTGACAGGTTTAAAATTAAGAAAGGTGTGTGCCAGGATTGTATTCTTTCACCATACTTATTCAATCTGTATGCTGAGTAAATAATCTGAGAAACTAGATTATATGAAGGGGAACATGGTGTCAGGATTGGAGGAAGACTCATTAACAAACTGCAATATACGGATAATACAACTTCACATGCTTAAAGTAAAGAGGACTTAAAATTCTAACTGATGAAGATCGAAGACACCAACCTTCATTTTGGGTTGCACCTCAATGTATAGAAAACAAAAATCCTCACCAATGGATCAATAAATAACATCATGATAAATGGAGAAAATATAGAAGTTGTCAAAGACTTCATTTTACTTGGAAGCAAAGTCAAGTTATCACACGACATATTGCATTAGGCAAATCTGCTGCACAAGAGCTCTTCGAAGTGTTTAAGAGCAAAGATGTCAGTCTGAGGACTAAGGTACGCCTGACCCAAGGCATGGTATTTTCAATAACCACATATGCATGCAAGAATTGGACAATGAATAAGGAAGACCACAGATGAATTGATGCATTTGAGTTATAGTGTTGGAAAAGAATATCAAAAGTACCATAGACTGAAAAATACACAAACAGAAGTAGACAAAATAGATGATTGGGACATACTAAAAAATAAAAACATACGTGCACAAAAGACTTCACCAGAAGAGTAAAAAGGGAACCCACAGAATGGGAAACAATATTTTACAAAGACAGGTCAGACAAGGGACTTTTTCTAAAATATATAGGAAACTACAAACCTCTACAAGATAAAGACAAATAACCCAAATAAAATATGGACACAGGACATAAACAAGGAGGAGATCCTGGCAACCAACAAACATATGAAGAAATGTTCATGATCACTAGCCATTAGAGAGATGCAAATCAAAA
>NW_006408525.1:30228322-30238752 GCF_000296735.1 Chrysochloris asiatica
AATTCAAACCCAGCCGCTCCTCGGAAACCCTATGCAGGATCGGAACCTACTCCACGGCACTTAACAACAGCAATCACATCTGTGCCGGTGAAACCTCAATGTGTGACTAACCAAGAACGCGTCTGACAACTACGGCATCCTTTTTGCAGGAGAGAAAATAGAAAAGAAGGGCAACGAAGGGAAATTATTATAGTCAGGGAAGAGAGAAGGGCCCCCGAGAGGTTCGTCGGTGCAAAATCCAAGGGTCTGGAAGTCCTGGCCTCAACAACACGCCCCAAATCTTCCCACCCCAACCCTTTTTCTTCCCGGGAGTCAGCTCTGCGCCCCCACAGCGCCCAGGCTGGGGATCGGGAAGCCGAAGCCCAATCAGGCCGAAGCCGCAGATACTGCGGCCTGAGTTTCAGAGGGAAGAGAATGCGGGTGAGGGAAGATGCGGCCTCGCCACAAGCGGGCGGCCCCTGGAGAAATCGGAGGTGGGAGGCGAGCGAGCTGGTTCGGAAACCGGAACAGAGCCTGGAAGGACAGTGAGCTGGGAGCCAGGGATGAAGACGGTTCCAAGCGCAGCCGGCGCCTTCCCCGGGACCTTGGCTTCGCCCGTGTTTACCTGAAAGTCTCGGTCCTCGTTGAAGCGGGAGAAGCGGTCCGCCATTTTGCCGCCTTCACTCCTCACAGGACGACGCTCTCCGGTTCGCAGTTTCCCTCCCGCGACACCCGCCCCCTCTGTTTCCCTCCCCCAGTTCCCCGCCTCCTCCGACGCCCACCGGACGCGCGCAAGCGAGAGAGGGAGGAAGCGAGAACGCGCGTCTAGACGGGAGCCCCCGCAGGCGCAGGCGCCTTCCAGCCTCGGAGGCGGAACCTTCCCTCGCGTCCCCGCCCAGCGTGCGGCCCTGAGCGACCCCAGCGACTACACGGCGGACTCGCGCCCGAGGGCGGCAAGCGCTTCCGGAGGGAAAGGTCAGCGGAGGTGCGATGTTGAGGCCGATTATTTTCTCACTCGCTCACTTCCGGATCTTGAATCATGTTTTTACCGATTTAGTTCCCTGTGCATGCAGACGTCCACCTTCTACTTTCGTCATCAAATAACATCTTAATAGCGGTTGAAAGCACAGGTTTACAGTCATTCTACTTTGTTTCAAACCTGATTTGCCCTGAGGATAAACGGTGAACAAGCCAGAAAATAGGCTCTTATAGGGCTTAGCTCACATGGGAAAAGTCAAATAAAATAATTATATAATTTTAGCTATTAATGAGTATAAAACAAAAACAGTGCAGGGATGACCTGTCAGATGACCTTTGACCTAAGAATTCAAAAGGGATTCTCAGCATTGTGATGACCTTTGACCTAAGAATTCAAAAGGGATTCTCAGCATTGTCAGGTTGTTGTTGTTAAGTGCCGTTGAGTCAGTTCCGACCCATTGTCAGGTGGCAAGGTAGAAAGGACATTAGACAGAAAGCCCTCCTGAATGGAAAGAGTTTGGCATTTACAGCAATTATTTGAGAGTATTACTTCTCAAGGGTCTCGGATTATTTTATAAAGGAAATTAAATTTGGTAATCTCTACCCTCTTCTTTCCTGGGATGGCACTATGTTGTTGCTATGTGCCGTGGAGTCGGTTCCGACTCATAGTGACCCTGTACAGGGTTTCCGAGGCTATAAATCTTTATGGGAGCAGAACACCTCTTCTTTCTCCTGCGGAACAGCTGGTAGTTTTGAACTGCTGACCTTGCGGTACGCAGCCCGATTCGTAACCACTACACTACCAGAGCATAGGGGTAAACTTGTTGTTAGTTGCCATCAAGTCATAGCGAGTCATACTGACTCATAGCGACCCTGTGCACAACAGAACGAAACGCTGCCCAGTCCTGGGCCAACCTCACAATTGTTGCCACGCTTGACCCCACTGATGCGGTCACTTTGCCAATCCATCTAACTGAGGGTCTTGCAAACCACAAAGTGAGTAGTTCAAACCCACCAGCTGCTCCTTGGGAATGCTATACAGGGTTGCTGTGAGTCTGACTCCACTGGAGGCACTTAACAACAACAAAAAAGCCTCCTATTCAGGGAGTGTAGTGGCTCCATAGGATAAGCACTGGACTGCAACTGTGCGTCCAGCCCACAGTCGCTCTGTGTGAGATAGATGGAGGCTTTCTGCTGCAGCAAAAATTCATTCATAAACCCTGAGCAGGGTCTCTGGAGTCCTGATGTGGTGCTGTTGATTAATGCCCTGGGCTACAAAGTCTGTTTGAAACCAAAAGGTCGGAGTTTCACTCAAAAGTTGCTCCTCAAAACCCTATACAGGGTTAGTATGAGTTTGACAACAACAACCACCCTCCTACTCAGCACCGACTGTGTAGGTCATGAATCAAACTTTTCCATCCAATGACTTCTTGAGTATTCCACCCAGCCATCCAGTACCCTTAGCGAAAATGCATAAAACATTACAGGAAGTGTGGCAAGAATTACTGCTTTTGAAAAAAGGGTGGTAGTGGTGACAGTGCTTGTCATTTAGTCAATTCCTTGTGTGCAGGGTAAAATTGCTCTGCAGTGTTTCCAAGACTGTGACCTTTCAAATGTAGATCACCAGGAGGGAAAGGCAGCAATGAAGATATAGACTGCATTTGACCACATTCCATAAACTCCCTTTGACTTGGAGGTGAGAGAGAGAAGAGGAAGGGCTGGTTGGTCCGAAGGGGCAGCATTTACCTAAAGACAAAGTTAAGAAGGGACGGGAAGATGGATGGAATGGAAGTAAGAAGCACAGGGAGGAAGTGGCATTAACTGTTGTTGCATGATGGGGATTGCAATCATTGAGATGAAGCAAATTGTATGATATGTTGGATGCAGATTTGATTATCTTATCTGTAAACTTTCACTCAATTCACAATAAAAAGTTAAAGAAAAAAAATGTGTCCTTTTGTGATTGACTAATTTCACTCAGCATAATGTCCTCCAGGTTCATCCACGTTGTAAGGTATTTTGCAGATTCATCATTATTCTACATTTTGTAGTATTCCATTGTGTATATATATGTACCAGAGTTTGTTTAACCATTCTGTTGATGGGTATTTAGGCTAGCTCCATCTTTTTGCTATTGTGAATAGTCCTGGAATAGTCCACAGTTTGAGCCCACCAGCCACTCTGTGGGAGAAAGATGAGGTTTTCTGCTCCCTCGAAGATTTAAAGCCTCGCAAACCTTATACAGGACCGCTATTAGTCAGAACCAACTCGAAGGAACTTAACAACAACAATGGCTAATGGGAATCCTGGTGAGGCACTGTAAGGTAATCACTGAACTGCTAACCACAAGGCTAGAGGCTGAAACCCACCAACTGCTCCTTGGAAACCCTATTCAGAGTCGCTATGTGTCAGAACCAACTTGACCACAACAAAAATGGCTAAGGATTATGAGCATTTCTTCATATGTTTGTTGGCCACCTATATGTCTTCTTTGTTTATGTCCTCTGCCCGTATTTTAATTGGATTATTTGTCTTCTTGTTGAGGTATTGAAGTGTTCTATAAAATTTAAGACTAGTCCTTAATCTGACATGTCATTGCCAAACGCTTTTTCCCAATCTGTGGGTTGTCTTTTTATTTTTTTGATTAAATCCTCTGATGCACATAAGTGTTTAATTTTTATGAGGTTCCAGTCATCTGTTTTATCTTCTGCTTCTGTGTTTTCAGTTATGTACCAAAGCACCTAAGTTTGACCCTATTTTTAAATTTGTGATCTTTATAGTTTTAGACTTTACATTTAGTTCTTTAATCCATGTTGAGTTCATTTTTTAATATGGCATGAAATATGGGTCTTGTTTTCATTTTTCTGCAAATGTACATTTGGCCCTTTGTCAAAGATCAACTGACCATAGGTGGGTGAATTTACTTCTAGGTTCTCATTCTGTTCCATTAATCTAAGTGTCTTTCATTATAACAGTACGTGTCTGTTTTGACTATTGTGGAGGGTGTAATGAGTTTTGAGATCAGGAAGTGAGAGGCTTCCTACTTTATTCTTTTTAAATAATGCTTTTTTTATCTGCGGTCTCTTTCCTTCCATATAAGTTTAGTGACTAATTTTTCTACCTCTTTAAAGAGTGATGTTGGAATCTGGATTGATATGGCATTATATCTATAGATTGCTTTGGGTAGTGTTGACATTTTCACAATTTTAAGTCTTCCTATCCATAAACAACCACCACATGTTTGTCAGTTTGTGGTACTGTGGTGGCTTGTGAATTTCTGCGATTCTGGAAGCTATGCCACCAGTGTTTTAAATACCAGAAGATTCACCCATGGTGGACAGGGTTCAGATGAGCTTCCAGACAAAGACAGACTAGGAAGAAGGAGTGATGAACTACGTCCAAATATTTAGTCACTGAAAACCTTATGAATAGCAGAGAAACACTGTCAGATAAAGTGCCAGAAAATGAGCCCTTCAGGTTGGAAGGCACTCAAAATGCTACTGGGTAAGAGCTGCCTCCTCAAAGTAGAGTTGATCATGATGATGCACATGGAGTAAATAAAGCCTATAGGAGTAAAGCCCTCAGGACTTTCATTTGCTGATGGGGCACAACTCAAAATGTAGAGAAACAGCTGTAAACATCCATTAGTAATTGGAACATGGAATGTACTAAGTATGAATCTAGGAAAATTAGAAATTGTCAAAAATTGTCATAAACATAGATATCTTAGGCATTAGTGAGCTGAAATGGACTGCTAATGGCCATTTTGAATATGACAACCACATAGTTTACTATGCTAGGAACTACAAATTGAAGAGGAATGGTGTTGCATTCATTGTCAAAAAGAACATATCCAGATCAGTAATGAAGTACAATGTTGTCTGTGATAGGATAACATCCATGTGCCTGCAGAGAAGACCAGTTAATGCCACTATTATTCAAATTTACGCACCAACCACTAAAGCCAGTGAGGAAGAAATAGAAAAATTCTGCCACCTTCTTCAACCTGAAATTGATCAAACATGTAATCAAGATGTATTGATCATTACCGTTGATTGGAATGCAAAGGTTGGGAGCAAAAAGGAAGGATCAGTAGTTGGAAAATATGGCCTTGGTGATAGATATGATGCTGGAAAACGCATGATAGAAATCTGCAAAATCAATGATTTGTTCATTTCAAATACCTTCTTCAGACAGCATAAGAGACGACTATACACATGGACCTCGCCAGATTGAATACATAGAAATCAAATTGACTACATTTACAGAAAGAGATGATGGAAAAGCTCCATATCATCAGTCAAAACAAGGCCAGGGGCAGATTGTGGAACAGACCATCAATTGCTCATATGCAAATTCAAACTGAAGCTGAAGAAAATGTAAACAAGTCCACGAGAACCAATATATGACTTGAATATATTCCACCTGAATTTAGAGATCATCTGAAAAACAGATTTGACACATTAAACACTAAAGACCAAAGACCAGAAGAGTAGTGGGTTACATGAAGAAAGCAAAAAAAGTCATTGAGAAGACAAGAAAGAAGAAAAAAGGTCAAAATGGATGTCAGAAGAGACACTGAAACTTGCTCTCCAGAGTAGAGATGCTAAAGCAAATAGAAGAAATGAGGAGGTACAAGAGCTGAACAGAAAATTTCAAAGGTCTGCTCGAGAAGATAAAGCCAAATATTACAACAAAATGTGCAAAGATCTAGATTCAGAAAACCAAACAGGAAGAACACACTCAGCATTTCTCAAGCTGGGGGAACCGAAGAAAAAAAATCAAGCCTCAACTTTCGTTATTGAAGGATTCTCTGGGAAAATTATTGAATGATGCAGAAAGCACCAAAAGAAGATAGAAGGGATGCACAGAGTCACTGTATCAAAAGAAAATGTTTTATGTTCAACCGTTTCAAGAGGTAGCATATGATCAAGAGCCAATGATATTGAAGGAGGAAGTCCAAGGAGCATTTAAGGAATTGGCAAAGAACAAGGCACCAGGAATTGATGGAATAAAAATTGAAATCTTTCAAGAAAGTGAGGCGACACAGGAGGCACTCACTCATCTATGCCAAGAAATTTGGAAGACAACTATCTGGCTGACTGACTGGAATAGATCCATATTTGTTCCCATTCCAAAGAGAAGTGATGCAACAGAATGAGGAAATCATCAGGCAGTATCATTGATATCCCATGCAAGTAAAGTTTTACTGAAAGTAATACAGAAACTGCTACAAGCATACATTCATTGACAGAGAACTTCCAGAGGTTCAAGACAGATTCAGAAGAGGCCGTGTAACGAGGAATATCATTGCTGATGTCCGATGGATCTTGGCTGAAAGCAGAGAATATCAGAAAGATGTTTACCTGTGCTTTATTGACTACGCAAAGGCTTTCAATTGTGTGGATCATGACAAGCTATGGACAACATTGAGAAGTATGAGTATTCCTGAACACTTGATTGTGCTCATGAGGAATCTGTACATGTTTGTACAGTTGTTCAAACAGAACATGGAACCCTGAATGATTTAAAATTTAAAAAAGGTGTACGACAAGGTTGTATTCTTTCCCATACTTATTCAACCTGTATGCTGTGCAAATAATCTGAGAAGCTGGGTTATATGAAGAAAAACGTGGCATCAGGATTGGAGGAAGACTAATTAACAACCCGCGATATGCAGATGATACAACCTTGCTTGCTGAAAGTGAAGAGGACTTAAAACATTTACTGATGAAGATCAAAGAACGCAGCCTTCGGTATCTCAATGTAAAGAAAACAAAAATCCTCACCACTGGACCAATAAACAACATTCTTATCAATGGAGAAAAGACTGAAGTTGTCAAGGACTTCATTCTTCTTGGATCAACTATCAACACTCAGGGAAGCAGCAGTTAAAAAATCAAACAATGTATTGCATTAGGCAAATCTGCTGCACAAGAACTTTTTAAAGTGTTGAAGAGCAAAGATGTCAGCTTGAGGACTAAGGTGTGCCTGACCCAAGCCTTGGCATTTTCAATCACCTCATATGCATGTGAAAGCTGGACAGTGAATAAGGAAGACCACAGAAGAACTGATGCTTTTGAGTTATGGTGTTAGAGGAGAATATTGAAAGTGCCATGGGCTGCTACAAAAGAACCAACAGATCTGTATTGGAAGAATTGCAGCCAGAGTGCTCCGTAGAGGCCAGGATGGCCAAACTTCGTCTCTTGTACTTCGGACATATTGTCAGGCGGGACCAGTTGCTGGAGAAGGATATCATGTTTGGTAGGGTGGAGGATCAGAGAAAAAGAGGAAGACCCCCAGCAAGATGGATTGGCCAAGTGGCAGCATCAATGGGCTCAAGTGTGATAGTGAAGTGAGGTTGGCCCAGGATCGGGCAGTGTTTTGTTCTGCTGTACATAAGGTTGCTATTAGTCGCTACCAACTCAATGGCACCTAACAACAACAACATCCATGAACATGGTATATTTCTCCATTTCTGCAGGTCTGTTTTGGTTTCTTATAGTACTGTTTTGTCATTTTCTTTGTATACATCTTTTGTTTCTCTGGTTAGATTTATTCCCAGGTCCCTTCCTCCTATTTGGGTATCCTTGTGGATTTATGAATTTTCTCCTTTTTCAATTTTGTAATCTTTTACCATCATTATTTATTTTGATGCTCAAAAGAGTCCATGTTTAGACAGAGAAAGTAGTTGTTAAATATTTCCCCTCACTTTCCAAATGAGGAAACTGAGACTTAATAATTTGCCAAAGTTTCATTGCTGGTAAGAAGAGTAGTCTGGATTCAAATGGTATCTGCCTGTCTCTAGAGCTCCCCCTAAACCTCTACACCCAGCTTCCAGACTAGAAAGTTGTCCAGGGGGAACTGGCACAGGTAAAGACCAGACCTACGGCAGCTGAAGGTAAAGGCTAATGTAGGCAGGGATAGACAAGGCACTGAGGACAAGGAAGGAGCTGGGGCAGGCCTACACAGCCCTCCTTTGTTTATGGAGCCTCAGCTCCCACCCTCACCCATTCATACAATTGGCAGCCAAGTGGTAGGAGTGGAACTGAGCATGGGGGGCAGTAAGCATAGACAGAGGGCTGGAACCTGTACTTTCCTGGAAGGGACAAAGGATTCCTATGGGGGGCAGATAACCTGCTTATCTCTGAATGGACAGAGGCAGTTTGAATGGTGAAACAAAACACTTCCTGGTGGGCTCTGTGGACCTAGCTGTGTGGGCGGGGGAGTCGGAAGAAAGCAGGTCCCTGGTGGCTGTCCCTTGCTCCTCCTTTGATTCCCTCCCCCTGCTTCTTCAGGGAAAGTTTAGAAGACTGCACATCTTTTCCTCAAATTTTCTCTGTCCATCCCACAATTCTCTGAAATAGCTGATATGCTATCAACTATTTTATGGAAGAGAACCTAGAGGCTCAGGTAGATGACTTACTTGTTCAATCTCTCAAAGGACTAAATGAAGCGCTGGAACCACAATCAGTATCCACAGCCCATTTCACCAGTGTCTCTCTTAAATGCATTGGTGTGGCATATATTAAACATTTATTCTTTACATGAAGTTTATAGGTGTCATTCAGTGTAATCTAAAAGAATCTAAGTGGAGTCCTGGTGTATAGCTGTAGGATAAGCACTGGACTGCTAACCCCAAGGTCAGTGGTTCAAACCCACCAACTGCTCCCCAAAAACCCTATGTAGAGTTGCTTGAGAGCCCTTAGTAACAACAATAAAATAATTAAAATAGCTGATAGTACAATTATTCCCATTAAGCAGATGAGAAGGTAAGGGTCAGCGAAGTCAAATACTGTGTTCAAAGTCCCACAGTTAATAGGACTGAAGTGTGTGGTCTGTCCATCCCTGCTAGCCCTGAGGAAAGACAAGGAACATAAATGTGTGAATTGAGTTGGATTTAAGACGGTAGGGGGAGAGGAGCCTGTGGTAACTGCAATGCTTAAAGGCAGTTAAAACTAATTCAAAGGAAAACAGAAAGAACACTTTGTTGGCCTGAAGGATTCCCTTATAGTAGGTGGCATGCTAGATCAACTTCCTGGGGTATATTCTTCCAACATATTCATTCCTTCACTCCTCAAATATTTATAATGCACCTAGTCTGAACCCTGCTCTGGGTGAAAGTAGTAGGAAAGGTCTTTGTTCTCACTGAGTTTGTGTTCTGACAGAGGAAGCAGGCAGGGAGGCAGACAATACACAAGTAAACAAATGAGAACATTTCAGAATTTCAGACAGGGCGAGGCTCTAGGAAGATATGAACACTGGATGACGTGATAGAGAGGAACTGGTGAGGCTACTTTAAATTCAGCACCAGTCAGGCGAGACCTCTGGAGGAGGTGACATTTGAGCAGATAGCTGGATGTTAGAAACTGGGGCAGAATGTTCCAGGCAGAGTCACAGCCAGTGGTAGAGAGAGACGGCTCCATGGCTGTTGGCCCTCTGCCACCACACAGGGCTCCACACTCAGAGGGGCCTCACTGTAGGTTTGATGCTCTGTCTGCTGCTTAAATTTCTTAATAATTTTTTAACAAGACCCTCACATCTCATTTTTTCACTGGGTTCTGCACATTATGTAACCTGTCCTGGTTAGAGGTGGAAGCTAGGGGAAGAAGACTAACAGGTGAATTAGAAAAGGAGACAGGGACCAGCTCACCAAGGAGGGCTTTGAATTCATGGTAAGGGGTTGAAGTTTATTCCACAAACAATTCTTGACATTTTGAGAAGAGGAGCAATGTGATCGATCCTATTTACATGTTTAAGAAGTCCATCTTCACCTGTATGGAGAGTATGGATTGTAAGGGAGCCGTAATGGAAGTGAGGAGACCAAAGAAGCTGTTTCAGTAAATTCCATGAGAGATGATAGATAATGGTCCCTAAATTAGGATCGCGAATGGAGAGGACATTTTGGAGACAGATTTGGCAAGAAGAGCATGATTAGATGTTAGAGGTGAGAGAAAAAGTAGAAGCAAGAATGGCTTCCGGGTTCATAGTATGAGTAAACGGGTGGAATGTGGGGTCACTTACATTGGGAAAGGTGGTGGGGGACAAACTGATAAGGGAATTAAGATTTGCATTTTAGACATGCTGAGTTTGAGACACCGCTCAGAGTTTAAGCAAAGATAAAAAGAAACGAATTATCTGTGTAGATCTTGAGCCTAGAGGAGATTTCAAAATGGGATCAAAACAACATGGGGTGAACCCAGGTGGAGACCTGGTTGGCCAGCAGTGTGGCAAGACCTGGGGACTCTTTGGCCCAGAGTCAGTGACATAGCCACAGAGAACTAGAGTAGAGAGTGAAGCGTCCAGCTGACAGAAGAGAGGGCATATGCACAAGAACACCCACACTTGCAGATAATACCCACTTGACCTGGCTTCAATGGCTGGATGATCAGAGCTCAACTAGAAGAAGAAAGAAGAGGAAAAAAAGAACAATCTGATACAATTTGATGAACTTGACCTACACCTATGGAAGC
>NW_006408525.1:30239432-30243306 GCF_000296735.1 Chrysochloris asiatica
CCATGTAAACTATCACATAATTCACAATAAACATTTAAAAAAAAAAAAAGGAGTGCTTGTTAAAATGCAAATTACTGTGTCTCATTTTGTTGTTTCGAGTTTGCTTCAACGTCATTCTGAGGAACAGCTGGTGGGTTTGAATCACCAACATATGGCTACAAGTCCAGTGCTTATCCTACAGCGCCACACCCATTGTGTCTCATTGCACCCTACCAAATCAGAATATATCTATCCCCATCCTCTTCACCCTCACTATGATTCTTATGCTCATGAACATTTGAAGTCAACTGCTTAAAGAATCTCTATGAGCCAAGGGGCCATGGTACCCTTCCTTCCCTCTGCAGATTCTTTAGGTTCAGTGGTAAAGCAGTCACTTAAGGAGATATACAAAATACTTAAGTTACAGATGGCCTGTGCTAGATATCAGTTCTATACACATTAGTAAAAATTTATTAATAATTTCAATGATCCTCCGTGCCCATGGCTGCAGTGTCAGGATAGGAGGGAGTCTTTAAGGGGTAGGGGTGGGATATGTGGTGCAGCTCAACTCTCCTCACAGGGAAAGACTTCATAGGATATGATGAAGCTCTAAACTAAATGTGTCCCATTTTATGTTCTTTAATTTTTTTCTTTTTCACATACAAGCATAAATAATTTTATTTAAATCTTCTTCTAGTCGAGTTGTGATCATCAAACCATCGAGGCTAGGTCAAATGGGTACTATCTGCAAGTTTGGGCCTTCCTGTGCATCTCCCCTCACTTCATATCAGCTGAAGGCTTCACTGTCAGCTGTATCCCTCCACAGCTATGTCATTATCCATGGGCTCAGGAGACCCCAGGTCTCACCATACTTCAGACCAACCAGCTCTTCCTCCTCTAGCTCTCATCTCCAGGTCAACAGGGTCTATGGAACGTGGTCAAACTCAGCCTATATCTTCATTGCTGTTCTAAGGAGCATTTTGGTTGTACTTCTTCCAAGACAAATTTGTTGGTTCATCTGGCAGTTTATGGTACTTTCAACATTTTTTATCCAGCACCATGATTCAATGCATTGGTTCTTTTACAGTCTTATTCATTGTTACAGTTCTAGTGAGCTCAGCCCTAGCCATCCAAGCTAGGTCAAATGGGTACCAGTTGCAAGTTTGGGAGTTCATGCACACTTCCCTGCACGTCAGACCACCTGGCCCCTTCACTTTCAGTCCTAACCATGAGGGGCTAAGTCAGTGCACAATACACCATCAGTTCTTGATCATATGGTACCTCTTGAAGTGATTAAAGTTGATCAATTCTTTTTGGTGTAGTGACTTTGTGTATTCCTCCTAGCTTCCTTTGATGCTTCCTGTGTCATTCAATACTTTGTCCATTGAATTTTATCCTTTAATATTGCAACCTGAGGCTTGAATTTTCTTCCTCAACTCTTTCAGCTTGAGAAATGATGAGCATGCTCTTCCTTTTTGGTTTTTTAACTTTAGGTCATTGCACCTTTCATTACAATACCTTGGTGGTGGTGGTGGCTATGTGCCATGGAGTTGGTTCTGACTCATAGCATCACTGTACAGGGTTTCCAAGGCTATAAATCTTGATGGGAACAGAAAGCCTCATACTTCTCCTACAGAACAGCTGGTAGTTATGAATTGCTGACCCTGAGGTTAGCAGCTCAATTTGTAACCACGATGCTACCAGAGCTCCTTTTATAATACTTGACTTTGTCTTATTGAGCTGCCCTTTGAAATTGTCTGTTAAACTCTTTTACTTCAGCATTTCTTCCTGTCACTTCAGCTTCTCTATGTTCAAGAGCAAGTTTCAGAGTCTTGTCCTGTCTTTTCTATGACCTTTTGTTTTCTTCATGTATGATGTTCTTGGTGTCATCCCACAACTCCTCTGGTCTTCCTTTGGTCATTAGTGTCTAATACATCAAATCTGTTCTTGAGATGGTCTTTAAATTCAGATGGGATATATTTAGTTGTTGGTATATAAATTTGAATAATAGTTGTATTAACTGGTCTTCCTTGTAGGCATATGAATATTATCTTATTACAGATAGCATTGTACAGATCTTGAAATGCTGCTTTTTGATGACGAATGCAATGTCATTCCTCTTTAATTTGTTGTTCCTGGCACAGAAACCATATGATTGTCAGATTCAAAATGGCCAGTAGCAGACCATTTCAGCTCACTAATACCTAGGATCCACCCCTCATCTGTCAGTTTGTCATTTTGTGGCAGCTTGTGTATTGCAGGATGCCATGAGTATTTTAAATACCAAAAGGGTACACCCATGGTGGACAGGTATTGGCTGAGCTTCCAGACTAAGACAGACTAGGAAGAAGAGGTAGACTACTTTTGAAAATGTAGCCACTAGAAACCTTATGACTAGCAGTGGAACACTGTCAGATAGCACCAGAATATTGGATCTTGAAACATGATGAATGCCACCAGAATATTGTCAGATACAGTGCCGGAAGATGAGTCCCTCAGGTTGGAAGGCATTTAAAAATATGGCTGAGGAAGAGCTGTCTCCTCAAAGTAGAGTCAACCATGATGGTGTGAATGAAGTAAAGCATTCAGAACCTTCATTAGCTGATGGAGCACAACACAAAATAAGGAGAAGCATCTATCAACATCCATTAACAATCAGAACATGGAACGTACAAAGTATGAATCTAGGAAAACTGGAAGTTGTCAAAAATGAAATGTAATGCAAAAAGATTGCTATCCTGGGTGTTAGTGAGCTGAAATGTGCTGGAATTGACCATTTTAAATCTGACAATCATATGGTTTACTATGCTGAGAATGACAAATTAATACTGATTCATCATTAAAAAGAACATATCAAGATCTGTCTTGAAGTGTACTATATGTGATAAGATAATATCCGTATGACTACAAGGAAGACCAGTTACTACTACTATTATTCAAATTCACACACCAACCACTAAAGTAAGTGATGATGAAATTGAAGAATTCTACTATCTCCTTCAGTATGAAATTGATCAAACATATAATCAAAATGTGGAGTCCTGATGTGGCACTATGGGTTAATGCACCAGACTGCAAAGCCATTTGAACTACAAGGTCGGCAGTTCAAGCTCACCAGCTGCTTCTCGGAAACCTTATACAGGGTCCCTATCGGTCGGAACCGACTCAACAGCACTTAACAACAACAACATAATCAAAATGTATTGATAATTACTGATGATTGGAATGCAAAGGTTGGAAGCAAAGAGAAAGGGTCAGTAGTTGGAAAATATGACCTTGGTGACAGAAATGATGCTGGAGATTGCATGACAGAATTTTGCAAGACCAATGACTTCTTCATTGTAAATACCTTTTTTAAAACATGAAATTCACCAGGTGGAATACAAAGAAATCAAACTGACTCTGTGTCTATGGTAAGAGATGTTGGGAAAGTTCCATATCATCAACCAAAACAAGGCAGGGGGAAAATGTGGAACAGACCATCAATTCCTCATATTTAGAAAGTTTAACTGAAGCAGAAGAAAATTAATACAAGTTCACAGGAGTCAAAATTTGACCTTGAACATATCCTGCCTGAATTTAGAGATCATCTCAAGAACAGATTTGATGCATTAGATACTAATAACTGGAAACCAGAAGAGTTGTGGGTTGACATCAAAAGCATCATAGAGAAAGAAAGCAAAAGTTCATTAAGAAGACAAAAAAGAAGGAAAAGACCAAAATGAATGTCAGAAGAGACTCTGAAACTTGTTCTCCAGTGTAGAGATGCTAACACAAATGGAAAAAATGGAGAAGTAAAAGATCTAAACTCAAAGCGCATCTCAAGAAGACAAAAATCAAATATTATAATGAAATGTGCAAAGATTTAGAGTTAGAAATCAAAAGGGAAGAACAC
>NW_006408525.1:30244858-30271729 GCF_000296735.1 Chrysochloris asiatica
TTGTGAGAATGTGCAGGACTGGGCAGTGTTTCATTCTGTTATAAGGTTGCTATGAGTCAGACGACATCTAACAACAATAACAACAATGCCTAGGATATCAATCTTTATGTGTTCCATTTCATTTTTTTTTAAACCTTTTATTGTGAATTGAGTGAAGGTTTACAGAGCAGATCAGCAGCTTTACATTCAACAAATCATATACTTTGCTTCATTACATGGTTGCAAACCCCTCTGTGCACCAACAGTTAACAGCATTGACCTCTATTCACTTTAACCACTGCAATCCTCCCAGTGTCTCCCACCACCCCCATCTTTCCTCCTTCCAGTTGTATATTGCCTGTCCCATCACCCACATCAATCATTTTTCTCTTGTCTAGATGGGTCTGCCTCCACCTCTGGTGTCGCTGCTTCTCTGGTTAGGGTCCCACATTCTGCTATTCTCTCTTGATGGTCATAGGGTCCTCTGCTCCTGGAATGTAAGACTAACTACCCCCCTTTTTGTTACACAGCTTCTACCTTTACAGTTGTGACAATCACAATTAGGTTTGATAATAATTACTCACTATTGAATCAAATGAATCCTATCCCTATCTCCTTTCACCAGACCCATCTAGACAGGAGAAAAATGACTCAATGGGAATTCTACCTTCCCCTGCACACTCTGAAACTAAACTCCCTCTTGAAAACTTGTAAGCCAGCCACTTCATGCCTTTATAGCGCCCCCCCCCTCCCAATTTTGGGTAGCCAATGTCTAACTTTCCCATCCCTATCAATCTTGTGTACAGAGGGGATAGGTTTGATTCTTGATGTGAAGACTCCTTCCCTTTCAATTGGTAATTTTTTAGTTACTACATCCATAAATATAGATCAAATTCATCAAATTGTAGCAATTTACACTTGCTTCCTTTATCAAATTTCTTTATCTGCCTCTAGTTGAGTTCTGATCATCAAGCCATCAAAGCTAGCTCAAATGGGTTTGGGTGTCCTTGTGCATATCCTCTCATTTCATATCAGCTGGATGCTTAACTCTCAGCTCTAGCCCTCCATGACTATGCCCTGGCCCATGGGCTCAGGAGTCCCCAAGTTTCACCACACTTCCAACCAACCAGCTCTTCCTTTGCTCTCTCTCATCTCCAGGTTGACGGGAGTCTATGAAATGTGATCAAACTCAGCCTGTATCTTCATTGCTGCCTTTCCCCCTCTTCCAGTTATAAGCAGACCAACATAGTCACCAAGAAGCTTACATAGCTATTCATGTGTTCCCTTTGAATTTCAGTCTTGGAGAGAGACTTGTCATGAAGGGACTTGATTACCATTTCATTTTTGACAACTTCCAATTTCCCTAGATTCATATTTGTACATTCCACATTGTGATTATTAATGCATGTTTGCAGCTGTTTATTCTCATTTTGAATTATGCCCCATCAGCAAATGAAAATCCTGTAAACTTTACTCCATTCACATAATTAAGGTCAACTCTACTTTGGAGGCAGGTCTTCCCCCAGTCAAATTTTGAGTGCTTTCCAGCCTGAGGTGCTCTTCTTCCAGCACTGTGTCACACAATGTTTCGCTGCCATTCATAAGGTTTTCAGTACCTAACCATTCAGAAGTGGTCCATGTTTCCTTCTTCCTAGACTGTCTTAATCTGAAAATTCCGCTGTAACCTGGCCATCAAGGGTGAGCATATTGCATTTAAAATACCAGTGGCAGAGCTCTCAGTAGCACAACAACTCACAAGCCACCACAGTAGGACAAGCTGACAGATGAGTGGTAGGTTGACTATAGAAACAATATTCATAATTTTTAGTGAGGTTTAAAAAAAGAGATAATTAAAATATACAAAATATAAAAGGAAAAAGAAGAAAAGAAAATGCTTTCTTTTTTTCCTCCATGGACTTGAAGAGAAACAATGTGTATTTGTTTTTTCATTCAGACAAACCATTGGAAACTTTCCTGCAAAAGAAAAAAAAGGGAAAAGAGGAGAGAGAAACAATAAAAATTAGAAATGTGGAGTGTAGTTGGTGTAACTGGATTGTATATATAAAAATGGTTAAAATGGCAAATGTTTTGTTGTATATTTAGATTTTAAAAATATATATCTATAACATAAATAATAATTTAAGTTAAAGTATTCTATAGTCCAAGAATAAGGTAAGTAAAGATACAGATTGACTTTAGAGTTTGATGCATATTGTAGTTTTTAGAGTATAGTCCTAAATGATTTGTCCTATACATATGTTGTTGTTAAGTGCTGTTGAGTAGGTTCTGACTCACAGTGACTCTGTATAAGTGGCTGGTGAATTTGAACCTGCTGGCCTTGTGGTTTAAATGATCTTGTGGTCCAGTGCTTATCCTACAGTGCCACACCAAAAGAACCCTGATAGTGGTAGTGGGTTATGCATTCCGTTGCTAACCGCAAGGTCAACAGTTTGAATCCACCAGGCAGAAGAAAATGAGGCTTTCTGCTCCCATAAAGATTTGTGGTTGTTAAGTGCCATCGAGTTGGTTCTGACTCATAGTTGTATGAGTATAGGGTTTCCAAGAAGTATCTGGTTATTTTGAACCTCTGCCCCTGAGGTTCAAACCAACCTTGGGGTCGAGTACTTACCCTATAATGCCACACCAGGACTCCATATGGCCTTGGACACTCTATACAAGGTCACTATGAGTTGGAATCAACTCCAAAGCACACCACCATCACTATATATATGTTGTTGTTGTTATGTGCCGTGGAGTTGGTTCTGACTCATACCGATCCTGTACAGGGTTTCCAAGGCTGTAAATCTTTACGGAAGCAGAAAATCTCATCTTTCTCCCGCGGAATAGCAGGTAGTTTCGAACTGCTGATGTTATGGTTCACAGCCCGATAGGATATGTTAATATATATATTAACATATCCTACCTCTACATGATTTGTAGGGTAATCACTAAAATAATAAAAACTAAGGTGTAAAAGTGCCAATAAAGTCTGATATAGCCTGTTAGGAGAACCAATTGGATCTATTTCCATACCTGACTCTCTGGAACAAATCTTTTTGGATAAAGCACACAGGGGTTTCAGGAGTTACAGACAGGGCCTTAACTGTTGCCTGACTCAGCCTGCCCTTCAGACACATTCATTTCTGTAAGGCATCAGGAGGTATGTGTTGGCTCCTCCTGGGTGCCAGGCATGGTGCTAGGTGCTAGGGTCACAGCGGTGCCTAGTTTGGGGCTCTCCAGTATGGCCAAGAGAGGAGGCTAGAGATATGAGCAGGAACCCAGCCAGTGAGGAGCTCAGCGCTGATGCCAAGAACAGTGGGAAAACTGTTAGCAGGTCTTCAGGGTGGGTAACATGATCATTCTAGCTCTTGTGGAGTGTGGATCGGAACTGAACATGGATGGAAGTGGGCAGCTACACCAGAGATCTCACTGGCAGACAATTGGATGGAGCGTGTTATGCAGTTGAGAGAGAGGGTAAAGTAGCAAAACGCTAGAGTGTGAGAGAAGAGGAGTCTGGGTCCAGAGACTTGCCAGAGTCCTCAGAGCAGTGGTGGTAAAGCCAAGGCCAAGGCCAGACTGGGGTCTTTTCACCACATTGCATTTGAGATATGCCAACACTGAGCAGAAACACAGAACCAAACAATCTGGAGTGTGGAGGCCTGGATTTGGCATCTTCAGCCAGCTTGTGAAGGTTAAACCTATGAGAGGCCAAGTTCTCTGCAGAACGAGTGTGAGGGAGAGATTGGAGCATTGGCCCACACCTGAAGAGGAACCAGCAAGGAGCAGAGCTATTAACAGATTACCAGCTTCACTTTTGTGGGAGCCAGGATCTCAGTTTCCTGTGTCAGAAATAGTCTAGGTGTCCCTCTATGATGCCTGCTTCCTGATGTTCATTCACATTGTGTAATCTGCTCCCCACGAGTGTGAGTGGAACCTGTGACTTGTTTCTAACCAATAAAATATGGCAAAGGGGGATGGGGTGACTAAGTGAAATTATACAACTTCTGTCTTACTAACAGAAGGATTTCAAATGTTGCTCAATTTGCATAAGCTTCCCACACTCGCATCAAGGGCTTCTGATTTGTGTTCTTCAGGAGAGTATTCTGGGAAGGACTACATCTGATCCAGAAGTTTTCCCTGTGCAGAATTTTGTCATCCCCTTCCCAAGTCCCCTTCATTTTCTCTGCCATCGCCCAGGCTCTCATGTCCAGCAGAGGGCGCTGTAACTTCAAAATGCAGCCTATAGTCACTTCTCTCTCTTCCCTGAAACCAGCAGCTATGGAAGGCCAGTAACAGATGTGGAGAGGGAGAGCTAACTCTAACCCTTCCCTTTGTCCCAGCCAATCCCTTTCTCAAGTTCCATGTAACCCCCTACTCACTGGTTCTTCAAACCTCACCCTGCTCTGTGAAGCTTTCTCTGAAGTCTCTGAGACTTCCCTTCTTTGAGTCCCAGAAGCTCCATTTTAGTAGTGAATCATCCCAGCCATATGCTTGCTGCTCTGTTACTGTTTCCAGATTCCAGAGAAGCACAGCTGTAAACCTTCTCGCCCTCTGAGGAGCCTTCTGCCAGCCACCCACACCCGCCTTCTCCTCAGCCTTGCCCCAACTTTTGCAGACAAAACATTCTCACTCTCCAGATCTTACTTCTATCTCAATCTGCTGAAGGACAAAGACTTATTTCTTTCATTCAGTCTTTCAGCAAACAATTTGGGGCCAGACATTGTTGTAAGCACATTTTATAATCCTCACAACAACCCTATGAGGGTCCTTGCACCCATTTTACAGATGAAATAGCTAAAGCAAAGGGTCACACTGTAAGTGAATGAGCCAGCATTCAAACCCAGGAGGTCTAGTTCCCAGCAATTAGGCTTTTTAAACAAAACTTCGGATACAGAACTGGGCCTCTGCTTCCTGTTCTCTAGGGAACTGAGTTGTCTCAGATGGCAGCCACTAGCCACACCACATGTGGTTATTGAATACATGACTAGTTCAAATTGAGATGTGTTGTAAGTATAAACTACAAACTGAATTTCAAATCCTTTATTTGAAAACTAAAAATACAAAATATCTTATTGATAATTTTCACCTTGATTACACATTGAAATGGGACTATTTTGGATATATTGGGTTAAACAAAATATATTAAAACTAATATCACTTGTTTTCTTTTTACTTTAAAAACAAATGTGGCTGGTAGAAAAATGTAACTGATTTCTGTGGCTTGCATTCTCTCTGTTGGAGCGAGCGAGCTGCTCTAAGAGCTCTCAGCACACTGGAAGGAGACAGGATCCAAATCATTCCAGAACAAGGGAAAATGTGCTTTGTGTTCTGAAAAGGAAGAGCAAAGTGGTCAAGGAGTGCAAAGATGGGAATGCCTGGAGAAGGGACAATCAAGGAAGTTTTCACCATAGTGGCAGATCCAAAAGCTGTGGCATTTCACCTTAGAGAGAACAGTGGAACTGCAAAGGCCAGAGAGCCAAAATAGAGGACACCCCAAGTGAAACAGGAAGTCTGGGGCAGCTAGTGAGCAGAGTGTTAGGGACTGAATTGTATTCCCAGAAATAAATGTTGTAAATTGTAACCCCTATAAGGAGCTCCGGTAGGGTAGTGGTTACAAGTCAAGCTGCTAATCTCACCATCAGGAGTTTGAAACTAGCAGTGGTTCTGTGAAAGAAAGAGGAAGCTTTCTGCTCCCGTAAAGTTTTACATCCTCGGAAACTCTATACAGGTCGCTGTGAGTCAGAATCGACTCCACGGCACACTACCACCACCACACTGCCACCACCACCATAAGGAGCCTATGAAACCCTGGTGTGGTGCTGTAGGATAAGCACTGGACTGCAAGGTCAGTTGAAACTGTACGGTCTGCAGCTCAAATTCACCAGTTGCTCCCTATACAGGGTTATTATGAGTCGGAACTGACTCAATGGCAGGTCATTACAACATATACCACTGGACTTCAAACCCACCAGCAGCTCCTTGGAAACCGTATACAGGGTCACTACAAGTCAGAACCAACACCATGGCATTTAACAACAACAATAATAAATGCAGAGCCCTCATGGTACTGTGGGTAAGCACTTGGCTGCTAACTGAAAGGCTGGTGGATTCAAACTCACCCAGCAGTTTTGCAGGAGAAAGACCTGGTGACCGGCTCCCATAAACATTAAAACCCAAACCTCAAACCTGCTGCCATAAAGTCAATTCCAATTCATAGGGATCTATCTATAGGACAGGGTGGAACTACCTTAGAGGTTGGTGAGTTTGAACTGCTGACCTTGAGATTAGCCGCCTAATGCCTAACCCAGTGTGCTAACAGGGCTCTTTCCTGTAAAGATTACAGTTTAGGTAACCCTGTGAGGCAGTTCTAATCTGTCACCATGTGGGGTCATAACGAATTGGAAAAATTACTCCATAGCACCTAACAACAACCTCTATACCTAAGGATGTATTCATCCCATTTGGAAATAGCGTTTTCTTTGTTATGTTAATGATACTCTATCAGCGTAGGGGATATTTTAAACCATTGTTGTGAGATATGATTAGGCACAGAAGCGAGCAAACAAGCAAGGATGGCGGAAGATAGATACCACAGGTCCTGATGGAAGATAGATACCACAGGTCCTGATGCTCACCAAGGAACGGGGAACAGAAGTTGAAAAGAGAGGGCCTTCCCCCATAACCAACAGAGAGAGCTGGCGCCTTAAATTCCGACGACTTCTAACATAGCAGTGATTGTAAGGATGGTGCAGAACTAGGCAATGTTTCCTTCTGTTGTACAAAAGGTCACTGTGAGTCGGAATGGACTTGGTGACACCTAACAACAATAAGAAAACTGTATGGAAATGCATTTCTGCTCTTTAAAGCCACCTATTAGTGGGACTTCTGTCATAGCACCACCAAGAAACTAAGGAAGCCAAAGCTGGTAGGTGACCAGGGGCTACCCCTCAGACTGGGGACCTTGACTGTGGGGCCAATAGGAGGATGGTGCCCCAGATTCTGTGTCACAGGTTTGGGGAACACCTGAAGAGATGGGGGAAACTGCCAGCAGGAATGAGAAAGAAGAAGGGAAAGTGCATGGCAGACCCTGGGCTTCCCTCCCCACCCCAAGTTCTCCCTCACTGAGGTTTCAGGAGGGGAAGGTGGTGAACAGACTCCTGGGAGGAAGAGGTTGGTTGTGGGAGAATGGCCTTGCCTTTAGCTCACAACTGCTTCCTGCACAGGTCTCCAAACACTTGACCCCCATTAAATTCCCCCCCCCCCCACCACCGGAGTTGGAACTACAGGATGCCACCTAACCACCAAACACACTAACACACTAACAGTTGTTGTAGGTCATTGAGCCCATTTCAACTTATAACAACTCCATAAGGCCGAGTAGAACTTCCTCATAGGGTTTCCCAGGCTGTTGTCTTCACCGAAGTTGATCACTAGGTTAATGTGGTGGTGGTGCAGCTGATGGGTTTGAACTGACAAACTTCAGGTTAGCAGGCTAGTGTTTAACCATTACAGCACCAGGGTTTCTTAAACTTTTGCATGGGTAGTGTGGTATCAGTACTTAAAATGAGAAGAGGACCACTCCCAAACAATCCAACCACCTTATCTCAATCAGCTCAAATGAAGGCCTAAATCAGAGACCTGGGCATATTTTGCACCCCTGCCCTATGCCTTCTGGAGACCCCTAGGAGATGCCTCCCACCAAATCTCTGACTCTGCAAAAAAATAAAATAAAATAAAAGCTACCCTCTGGGCTGAGGTGATCCAAAGGATGCCTTAGTCTCTTTACATAGCCTTGCCCCTTAATTACCCGCTGAACCAGAAGCTTAATACAGCTCACTCCATCCCCCATCTCACCCCCCCCAACACACACCTATAGGGCCAGGGCAGAGTTCCCTTCAGTGATGGGAGTGGGGTCTCCTCTTTCTTTCCAGGGATATACAGCTTATACAGCTTTAGTCCAAGATGAAGGGAAGGTCCTGCGGATAGACTAGCGTGCAGGGCAGACTTAGCTGGACACTCCACCTCCCCGCTAGCCTAAGGCTCCCCCTAGTGGGGGACAGGAAAAACCTACCAGAGACTTGGAGAGAGTTGAGAGAAGCCCCCAAGAAGAAAGGTTGCAGGTAAAGGGCTTGAAGATCTTCACCTCCCCTCCAGTTTGAGGCCAGACACCAAGGAGTGGGTGTGTGTGAGCCCAAAAGGGTCTCTGGGACTCTATCCAATTCTTTTTCTTTTCTAAGTCTGTGCGGCTCTACCACTGCCAAATCAGAGGGCCCCAGCCTCCAAGAATGAAGGGAAAGCGCACATGCAACATCAAGTGTCTGGTCATCCAGGGGAAGGTTAGAAGCGAGTCCCTCACTGTATCAGAGAAAGGGCCTCCTCCCCTCCGCAGCCACTCCGGCGCTGACATCCCCAGCTCAACAAGTTTCACCCTCTAGATTTCTTTCTAAAAGTTTCTGCCCCCAGGCCTCCTACTGATCCAAACGCTAACCCGCATTTGAAGAGGAGATAGCAAGTACGGAAGAGGGAAGGGGTAGTGTGGATTGAAGAGAGGCTCCCAAGCCTGGGCGCCCCGATTCACCCCACCTTGTCGTAAGCCACCCTTGGTCAGGCCCCTCTAAGGAACGTCAGGGAAGCCAAAACTAGCCAGTAAGCTGGGGGTGGGGCGGAGGACCCAATCTAGGAGGCTTTGCAGGGATGAAGGCCAGGTTTGGGTGAGGGCCCGAGTCCCCTTCAGTGCCGAGAGGGAATATGCAAAGAATTGCTAATTGCAACTAAACGAGGCCTGGGCGTGGGGGAAGGGGCAGTCTCTGGGCTGTCAGGGGCTCCTGTCTCTTTGAGCGCTGGGTAAGGCCACGCCAGCCCGCTCTTCTCATGTAAAGCAGCTTTTTGTCTGGGGGTGCCTGGGCTGGGGCCTGGGGCTGGGGAAGGGGCCTAAGGCATTAGCAAGTTTCTTGTTCCCCAGAAAAGGAAAAGGGTGCAAGGCCTCCCCCGAGTGAGGACAACCCCCTCCTCCTTCACTCTCAAGCTTTGTATGGTGGGGGTTGGTGGGGTGCTGCCCAGCAGGAGAGGGGTGGGCCTGGGATCCCAGCACCCCCTAGCTGGGCTGTGGGAAAAAAATGAGCACAAAGAAGGGGGCTGGCCCAGCTGAGTTGGGAGAAAGGGCAGCTCTGATCCAGGGATGCCCTGAAGTACAAGTACCCAAGACTGGAGCTGAGTCTCCCTCAGAGAATGCCCCAGTAGCCACGTGTGCCGGATCTGGTCAGCTGGGCCAGTTTCAGACTTTCTTCCCTACTTACCAACTCTCTAGACCCTTTTGTACTTGGAGAGAAGGGCTCCAGAGGGTCTGTATCTGCTTCTTCCCTAAACTCAGTTGGAGGGGTTAGAAGGAAGCTAGTTAAAGCCTGGCTCGGAATAGAGCAATCCAGGAATAATGCTTACAGTGTGACCTTTAAAGATCTGAGGAACTTGTGTTTTAATTCACATGTCCCCATTGAGCACCTGTAAACTTGGGCCAGGAGTCCCTGAGTGGAACAAAAGTTTAAGTATTGGACTAGTAACTTGCCCAGTTTAAGTATTGGACTAGTTCAAACTTGCCCAGAGGTGACTTGGAAATAAACCCTGGCAATCTGCTGCTGAAAAGTTACTTGAAAACTCTATGACGCCGTTCTACTCTGCACTTACAGGGTCCCCTTGAGTTGGCATAGATTCAACTGCTGCTAATGACAAACACACTTGGGCAACGTAGGTAATCTCGTACTGAGCCTCTCTTCTCATTTGTAAAATGGAGACAACAATACCATCATGTTAAAGTCCTTGTGAAGATATAAAGAAATATAAGAAATATAAAGCAGCTCCTTGGCAATTCCTGGCTCCCAGTGAGTTCCCCAGTCGTTCTGGGAACATTATGTATCCCTCTATACACACATGCACCTCAGGGATAAACTATACTTCACATTCCTACAAAAACGGAACCAAACTCGATTTAGTAACTCTATGGATTCATGTAGACCTCCCCCCGTAAGGTTTTCAAGGTTGTGAATCTTTATGAAAGTGGACTGCCCCATCTCTCTCCTGTGGACCCACTAATGGGTTAAAAATGATGTCAGCAGCCTGGCACTTTAACCGCTACACCACCAGGGCTCACCACATTCATGTCTTGTTAAGGGCCTTCAAGTCAGTTCTGATTCATAGCCATCCTGTGATGGCTGGTGGGTTTGAACTGCTGACCTTGCAGTTAGCAGCCTAATGCTTATCCTACACTAGGACTCATATGGTGATGGTGGTGATGTGCTGTCTACAATTTCCAGGATGCATGCCTCGTGCCTTGATAATATGCTATTTAATAGATGAAGCTGTTTGTTTGGGGTTTTTCTCCTTCTTGAGCTATGAAACCAAGATTCAAATCATCAGGATCCTATCTCACAAAAGAAACCCAAGGCCAGAGCAAAAGTAGCTCTGGGCTGAAAAAGTAAAAGGCGACACCCACGGCCCCTCAGTGGCATAGCTGCATAGCTTAGATAGTGCCACCTTAGCTCTTCCTCTACACATTGCTATTTGCATGGAAACCTTCAGACCCTGTGGGCTCCCTTCATTCTTTCTGTTCACATCGGGGATCCTGAGAACTTAGGGACTGGCTGAAGGTCAGGAAGAGTTGCCCTGGTCCCACCACCCATGGAATCTTTAGGGTGAAACCTTCACTTTGGGAGACAGCAGGGAGATGCAGGTGACGTGACTGGGAAGTCAGTCTTTCCCTCCTCCTGTTTCCTGCTAGAAGGAGGGACACTAGGTCACCCAGGAGTGTCTTCTCCCTCCTTCCGTCTTCTCTTGGGACCCCAACTTTTCTCCTCTGGTCTAGCTCCTCATTCCTATGTGTCACCCTGGCTGGGCCCTAACTCTCCCAGCCCTCAGCCAGGTGGAGGGTGCTGACCCCTAGCTCCTAGACACCCACGGCTCCAGGACCTGGTCCCTAACGTTGCTGGCCAAGGGGCTCTGGCATTGGGCCAGGACCTTTTTCTCTGCAGGCTCCCTCCCCATTGACCTCTAATCCATCTCACCCAGCAGGAAGCCCTTAAGCTGTCTTTTCAGTGGCCTTCCCGAGCCCGCTGTGGGCTCTGTGCCTTTCTATACCACCCTTGGCAGGAGCTGTGTTATACAAGCTGGAGAGAGTGCCCCTTTTCCCCCCTACAAAGAGGTCATCCTGCCTAAAGCAGCTTCCAGCTCTGGCAGCCTCTCCCCTCCCCAGGGTTTCCCCCACTAGGATTCTGCCTGGCCAAATCACATCAAAGCCCCCAGGCTGGGCCCAGGTGGGGGTAGAGATGCCTGGGGGACAGCAGGCAAGAGGCCAGAGTCTGGGGAAGTGTGGCAGGCGGGAGAGGGCCCCCTCTGGCTCATTGCCTTCGGTCCTTTTGGCTGGTCTCTCCATCTTTCCAGATTCCAGTCCCTGACCCTCACTCCTCAGAGCCCATTCACAGCCTTCTCCGTACTCAGCTATGCAGCCCAAACTGAGCCTGGGAGACTTTGACTAGAACAGCCAAGACTTATAGCCCCTCCTCTTAGCCACCACAAGCAAGCCTTTCTGATGGAAAGAGAGAAAGGTTGAGAAGGGAAGGGAGGGCTGTAGGGGGTAGGCTGGGGTCTCTCTTCCCCTGGTTATATGTGAGTGATTGCTTGTCACTCCTGGAATGGGGACTGCACACCGCACACCCTGCATTATTCTAGGACAGACCCAATTTGAAGCCTACAATCCCACGGGCCCTGCAAGTCTACTTTTACTGATTCTGATTTTGGGTTTGGGAAATATGGTCCTTGCATGGCTTAGTCCCCACCCTGTCCTCAAGCTTTTGCTCTTCTCCCTCTCCAGGAAAAGTCCCCTACCTCATCTCCTTCTTCACAGCCCAAACTCTAACCTCAGTCTTCGCTCCAGGAAGCCAGCTTTTCTGGCTTGGAGTGGTTAGAAGAGAGTTGGGGGTGCCTCTGGGAGGTCTGTTTGTAGTTCAGATTCTTCTCATTCCAGACTCAGCAGGCTCTCTCTAAGGGAAGGGCCTGGGATGGGGAGGGGGGAAATCCTTGGGGCACCAGCTGCAGGGAAGGAAAGCTTCCTGGGGAGAAGAGGGGCGTATGTTTTCTTCTTCTCCTAATGACCCCCATCCACAAGGCAGGACCTGTCTCTCCCAGGTTTATCATTGGGGTCCCCCAGAAGCTGCATCAACATTAAAACCCCTCCAAAAAAAGAAGGGAGGTATTCAGAGGCTCAGCTGAGACCCTGATCTCTCTCTAATGACTCACTTTTTTCTCCTTTTAGGATGCTTAGAGATACTTAGGGAGGGAGTACCAAAGGAGAGGTACTAGGTACCTCTCTTGCCTCTAGTGCCCCTTTGAAGCTAGGTACCAAACCTAGCTTCAAAGGGGTACTGTTACTCTGTCCCCAAACTGAAGTCCCCTGAAGATTCTGACTTTAACCTTTGTCCAGCTATATACTACCAGCTCCTCTGACATTAACATCTTTGTCCAGCTATATACTACCAGCTCCCAGGCCACAAAATTTGTCAAGGTCCATCACTGAGTGACCCAGCCATAGGAGTATGGACACCACCTGAACCCCCAGGTCTTAAAAGCCTAACACCTGCCCTAACTCCCTGGAAACCCTCCTCTTGATCATGGAAAAGAGAACCAACAAACATTGAAAATTTAGATGGACCATCCACTACATGAAGTGACTGCTCACTTACCACTTCATCTACTCCTCCCAGACCTTTGAGAGAGAAGATTAATATCCCCATTTTATGGAGGAAGAGTCTGAGCCTCAGAAAGCTCAGACTCACAAGTCCTGTCTGTAAGTCCAGGTCCAGTGCTTTGGTCTAGAATGTTCCTGGTGAATGTGCTCAGGCCTCTGGGCTGACATCTGGCTGATGTTTTGCTTCTGGGTTACAGAGCAGCACATAACACCCCAGGTTTCTCTTTTCAAAGCAATTGTGCCTTCAAATCCATTTTCCTCATTTCAAAGGGAAGAAGATTTACTGTACCCATTCTGTTGTTGGAGAAACTGATAGTCAGAGAAGCAAAGTGATTCACTGAAGGCCAAAGGAGCTCTGGTAGTGTAGTGGTTACGAATTGGGCTGCGAATCGTAAGGTCAGCAGTTCGAAACTACCAGCGGTTCCACGGGAGAAAGATGAGGCGTTCTGCTCCCGTAAAGATTAACAGCCTTGGAAACCCTGTGCAGGGTCGGAACCGACTCCACAGCACATAACAACAACAACAAAGAGCTTAGGAAGTTCCAAGAACAGGATCCAAGTGTGTCGATCTTCTGGGACCCTCTTATGGTACTCATCAAATTTGTTTTTCCCTTCAATCCTCTCAAACTAAGAACAATTAAAGATGGCTTCGAGGAACTCAATAACCTTGTCAAAACTGGAGACAAGCATGCCTGGATCCTTAAAGTGACTTGGCTTGTAACTTCTCCTCCCCAGAACTTAGTTTCTCTTCTCTCTAAGTTTAGGTTCCAGAGAGACCACTGAGGAGGATTAGGTGGAGCCAGTCAACCAGATGCAAACACATTGCCTTGAGTTATGACTCACTGGGCCCTGACTATTCCGTTGCAAGGGTTGAATCATGTGACAGAGAAGGAGAAATGTTTAAACACACGGGAGGAGAGAACTATCTCTTCAGGCATTACCACCCAAAATGCTTCAAGTCCTTATTGGAACTAAGTGTTGTCCATAGCCCACAATGAAATTCAACACAAAAATCTATCAAAATAGATATTCTTTTTCCTTCTCATTTCCTTACTCTTACTTCCCTTGGCTTCCACCACCCCAGGCCTCCTCCCCACCCCCTCCCAGTTCTGAGGTAAAGGCCATGGATTAATGAAAGAGCCCTGGCCCCCTGCCCTCAGCAGCCCCATTCCAGCCATATATGGAGCCAGAGCAGGGCTTGAGTCTAACAGGGTAGGCACCTAGGGCTGGTGGGCTTCTCTCCTTCCCAAGGGTACCTTTCTCCAGCTCCTGAGACCTGGGGTTCCCTTTAGAAGCATCTATAGCCAGACTAAGGAGGGTTCCCCAGGCCTAGACCCTCAAGACTGGGCCTCCCAGAACAGGTTCTCCTTTTGGGGAAGTGGGCCAGTTCCTTCTATCCCCAGTTATTGCCGCAAAGCAAAGTCCAGGAAGGAGGGGGAGTAGGCCGGGGTGGTTGGAGAGCCAGGTTCTTGCTAGTAAATCAAAGTTGGTTTCCCAGATGGAGTTGCTACAGCTTTGGTTTCTCAAGTCTCCCCCTTCCCCCTCTGCTGCCTCCCCTGGCCCCCAGCTCCACAGTTTCAATTCCTCCCTGAAAAGCAGTGGGGCCTCCTTTCAAATCAGCCCAGCTCCTCCAACTCCCAACAACAGCTTAAGTTACAGGAAAGAGAAAGGGGAGGGGGTGAGATGGCCCAGCCTGGAGGGAAAGGGAGAAATTCTGGGAGAACCTAGGGGGAGAGGGAGAGAGGAAACAGAGAACCAGGGAAAAGAAGAAAGAGTAAGTTAGGAGATGGGGTGCAATCAGGATGGCAGAGTATGCTCTGCTGGGTTCAAGGGGAGCCCTGGGTTCTCCCTCCCTAGTGAGCACCTCCATAACCACCATCCCTGAGAACCCCTCCATGTCTGTGAGTCCATGACTCAGGTTTTTCCATTCCTCGCTTAGTGCTCTTAAATTCTGGAAGTTTCTGGGAGACAGTTTATCTGCCTCATACCCAGGGACACTTGTTTCCTGGGCCAAGAAAGCCCCAAAACTTCACTAGCCAAATCAGCACTGATTTTTTTCCTGAGCAGTCCATGTCTTGTGTTCACTTGGCCTGTCCAAACCCAGTTGCTATTACGGCTTCTGGGATTCATGGCACCCTGCGTTTGTCTGAGTACAACTATGCACCATCGGGTTTTCATACTGATTTTTCACAAAAGCACATCAAGCACATCGCCAGACCTTTCCTAGGCCAGGGCTAATTAAAATCCTCACTTACTCAATCATCTGTTCTATCTCTTTAATCTGTTTATGGCCCCCTTTGCCACCCAGAGACCTTGAGAAAGGGTGCTAGAGAGATAAAGGGGTATAATAGCCCTAATCTACCAAGCTCCCCTCTGCCTCTGCCCCCAAAGCCAGGGGCAGCCTTGGAACTTGGCAGAGGGTAGGAGGAGGTACACTGAAAAGCACATACAGGTGGGGTTCCAGTATTTCTAGGCCTTCTGGTTCTTTAGTGATCAGTTTCAAAAGGCCATTTTCCTGAGAGTTAAATGGAGGATGAAGTTCTGAGAGAGAGAGTTTAGTATCTCACCTGAAGGTGGATTCCAGGTTTCAAAGGTGAGCTGGAGGAAAAGGAACAGTCCCCTAGTAAATGGAGGATATATATAGTATGGATTGGGGGAGGAGCAGCCAAATAGCTTCTCTGAAGTTTCAAACCTGTTTCCATAAAGTATCTAGGCACATTTAGGGAATCCTGGTGTGGCACTGAGGGTTAGTGCACTGGACTGCAAGGTCAGTTTGAATTGCAAGGTTGGTTTGAACTGCAAGGTTGGTGGTTCAAGCTCACCAGCCACTCCTCAGAAACCCTATGCAGGGTCACTATGAGTTGGAACCTACTCCACAGCACTTAATAACAACAACAACACCCCATTTAGAATAAAACCTTTAAGGATCTCAAAGCAATTAAAATGAAGCTCTATTTCTAATTCCCCCACTCCTAAATAGAGGCATGCCCCTTTCCCTTTAGGATGGTGGTAGTTATGTGCTGTAGAGTCATTTCCGATTCATAGCAACCCTGTGTAGGGTTTCCGAAGCTGTAAGCTTCATGGGAGCTGAAAGCCTCATCTTTCTCTCGCAAAACTGCTCGTAGTTTCGAACTTCTGACCTTATGATTAGCAACCTGACTTGTAACCACTACACTACCAGAACTCCTTTAGGGTGGAGAGACCTCAATGCTTTGGGAAGGGAAAAACCTTGATCCAGAATGGAGAAAACCAAGAGGGAACCCCTAACACTGCTGGGGATATTAGGAGGGCTACCTGGACAAGGGGGGAGGAGGGGAATTCCCTAGGAGCCACCATACTAGACATTCTCCCTTAGAGTTGCTGCACAGATGAAAACAAGAGCGAAGATGGTGTCTCTGTGGAATGATGGGGTTCTAGAGCACAAGAAGTAATCACTCGCTCAGTCTGTACTCTGTGGCAAGGCAAAAGGCTGGAGACAGATTCCTGTGGGGTAGGGAGCCGTGGGCAGTGTGCCCTCTAGGTTTCCTTACCTGGAAGAAGTCAAGAAGTCAAGACCCCATCCCCGGCAGGCCTGTGGAGTGTTTGACATTGCTGACTGTTAGTTCAGCTATTTGTCCTGGTGGCATACAGGAAAGACAGTTTCAATATTGTTTTTATAACCTCCTACATCTGACCCAAAGGTAAAGTCAATAAATGGTTGCATGATCCTCTTGAACAGACCAGAAAGACAAAGGTAACGAAGGGGAGATGACTTGCCTAAGATAATTCATTCAGTAGATGTGGATGAAGGAAGCCAGCTGGACCTGCAACCGAGATATTCTGAGCCTTAGTCCAGGTTTCTTTCTTCTCCACCAGTCATTTCCTTTGCCCTCTTGTCCCACAGAAGAAAATCCTCGTGTGGCACTGTGGGTTAATGTGCCAGACTGCAAAGCCGTTTGAACTGCAAGGTCAGCAGTTCAAGCTCACCAGCTGCTCCTCAGAAATCCTATACAGGGTCGCTGTATAGGAAACCCTATACAGGGTCACTATGGGTCGGAATTGACTCGATGGCATTTAACAACAACAGCCTGTCTGATGGAATGTGCAACATCTGTGGTCTTTGCAGTAGCATCCAGCAGTTGTCCCAGAGACCAGATTTGTGAGCTGAAATGACTGGCAGTAGTGTCCAGGATTTGGAGGAGGAGTGGCACTGCACACTGGAGACCTCTAAGCTCCCAGCCCACAGCAGGATCACAGGACTAAACAGGTATTTGTCAGGGAAGCAGAGCCTGCTCTGCTTGCCTGCAGACTGTAAGCTTCATGAAGCTGGAGTCTGGTCTTCACATACAGTTGTTTTCAGGTGCCATTGAGTCGTTATCAACTCATAGCGAGTGACCCTATGCACAACAGAATGCAACATTGCCCAGTCCTGTGTCAACCCTGAGCCCATTGCTGCCACCACTGTGCCAATCCATCTCGTTGGAGGTCTTCCTCTATTTTGCTGACCCTCCACTTTACCGAACTTTTCCAGGGACTGGTCTCTCTTGATAATATGTCCAAAGTATTAGAGACAAAGTCTGGCCATCCTGGCTTCCAAGGAGCATTCTGCTGTACTTCTTCAAACAGATTGTTCTTTTGGCATTCCATGGTACTTTTAATATTCTCCAACACCATAACTCAAATGCATCAATTCTTTTATGTTTTTCCTTATTCACTATCTAACTTTCACATGCATATGAGATTATTGAAAATACATGGTTTGGGTCAGGCACATCTTAGTCCTCAAATTGACATCTTTGCTCTGCTCTTGGATACTTTAAAGAGGTCTTATGCAGCAGATTTGCCTAATGCAATATGTCCTTTGAAGGAGCTCTGGTAGCGTAGTGGTTATGAGTCAAGCTGCTAACTTCAAGGTCATCAGTTCAAAACTACCATCCATTCCGTAGGATAAAGATTTACAGCCTCAGAAACCCTATGCAGGGTCACTATGAGTCAAACCAACTCCAGGGCACACCACCAACAACCTGAGTGTTGATGTTTGATCTGAGCAAAAGGAAGTCTTTGACAACTTCAATCTTTTCTCCATTTATATGAATGTTGTTTATTGGTCCAGTGGGGAGGATTTTTGCTTTCTTTATATTGAGGTGCAACCCATGCCAAAAGCTGTGATTTTAAATTTTCATCAGCAAGTAGTTTAAGTCCTCTTCTCTTTCAGGAGGCAAGGTTTATGTTAATGAGTCTTAATGCCTAATGCAATCAACATCAGTTGATTTCTTGACTGCTGCTTCCTTGAGTGTTGATAGTTGATCCAAGAAGAAGTCCTTGACAACTTCAATCTTTTCTCCGTTAATAAGAATGTTGTCTATTGGTCCAGTAGTGAGGATTTTTTCTTTACATTGAGATGTAATCCATACGGAAAGCTGTGCTCTTTGATCTTCATCAGTAAATGTTTTAAGTCCTCTTTACTTTCAGCAAGCAAGGTTCTATCATCGGCATATTGCAGGTTGTTAACGAGTCTTCCTTCAATCCTGATGCCACGTTTTTCTTCTTGTAACCCAGCTTCTCGGATTATTTGCTCAGCATACAGGTTGAATAAGTATGGTGAAATAATACAACCCTGTCGCACACCTTTTTTAATTTTAAACCATTCAGTGTTCCCATGTTCTATTCAAACAACTGCTTCTTGGTCCAGGTACAGATTCCTCATGAGCACAATTAACTGTTCCAGAATACTCATAATTCACAATGTTGGCCATATCTTGTCATGATCCACACAAGCAAAAGCCTTTGCGTAGTCAATAAAGCACAGGTAAACATCTTTCTGGTATTCTCTGCTTTCAGTCAAGATCCATCTGACATCAACCATGACATCCCTCATTCCATGTCCTCCTCTGAATCTGGCTTGAACCTCTGGAAGTTCTTTGTCAATGTACGGTTGCAGCCATTTTTGTATTAACTTTAGCAAATAGTGGGTACTCGATAATTTGCTGGATAATAATAACAGCTATGATTTATCAAGCTTTTAGGCTGAGTAACATACAGTATCTCATTCAATCTTCACAACTGAAGCTAGATAAGTAAAAATTGTGACTTGAAGCTCCCAGACGCAGTTATGAGCCTTGTGATGTTCTCCAAGAGTGGTTGGTAGCTGTATTGGTGGAAATCTCTCCTTAGTAACTCTTTCCCTCTCTGCCTCTTAAATGTTTGCATTCCTCAAAGCTTTGGTCTTCCCTCTTTGCCTACATGATCTTAACCACACTCATATTTCTAACCACAGGTTGAAGATGCCTGATTTCAATCTGACCCAGAGTTCCCTCCTGAGCAGTGATTTAAAATATCCACACGCCTTCTGGACAATTTTGTTTGGATGTACCACATGCTTCATCTTGTTTGGCTGTGCTCATTATCTGCTTCTTCCCTGCATTTCATAGTCTGGTTAATGACATCTGGGTTCCTAAGTCAGAGACCTTGATTAGCCTTCTCCTTTTTCCTCTCCTCTCTGTCCACATTGCCACTGCTACAGCACACCCTATCTCTTACCTGGTCTCTAGCAATGGAATCCTAACTGGGATCTCTGATTTCAGTCTACTCCCCCAAGCTGTGTTCCTCACAGCTGCCCAAATGCAACACCTAAAACCTAAGTGTGACCACCTCACTCCCTACTCAGAACACTCCAGAGGATCCCCAGCTTCAGGATCCCAGATAGTATGCTATATCTAACACCCCAGCATAATAAATAGCCTCCTCTGTCCTTAGATGGAAATGGGGCTCTCACCAGGCCAAAGTACTTGTACTCCTTGGGAATTCATTCCATCAATTTCACCCCACCATCCCCTTGCACATGCCATCCCCTCAGTTTGGAATGCCTGTCTCTATCTTGTGTATTTCCCTATTAGATTGTGAGTTCAGATTTCCATGCCTAGTACCTCACATACAGTGTATAAACTCTGAAATTCTAATCCCTACTGACCTCTTCACTCCAACCACCCAGGCCTCCTTTGACTCCCCAAACTTAATCAGAGTCCCTTCCAAGTTATCCTTCCACAGAACCCTGGACATTTTCTTCTCAGCACTGAATCCTGTTGCTATTTTACATCCATGTAAGTGACTGTGTGGTGAACAGGGAGGGATCTTTCTTACTAGAATATAAATTCCAAAGGAACAAGAGTTGGGTTTGTCTTGTTCACTGTATATCCATGGCACCTATCCCAGTGCCTGGCCCATAGTTGGTGCTCAATATATATTGGTTAAATGAATAAAGCACACTATTCTTATAGATGAAGTCCCAGTGTGGCACTGTAGGATAAGCACTGGGCTACTAACTTCTAATGTTGTTGTTGTTAGGTGCTGTTGAGTTAGTGCTGATTCATAGCAACCCCATGCACAACAGAACTTTACACTATCCAGTCCTGCACTATCCTCACAATTGGTGTTATGCTTGAGCCCACTGCTGCTGCCACTATGCCAATCCATCTCATTGGGGGTCATCCTTTTTTTTTTTCCTGACCCTCCACTTTACCAGCATGATGTCCGTCTTCAGGGATGGGTCCAAGGTATGAGAGACGAAATGTCACCATCCTGGTTTCTAAGGAACATTCTGGCTGTACTTCTTCAAACACAGATTTGTTTGTTCTTCTGTAGGTCCATGGTACCTTCAACATTCTTCTTCAACACCACAACTCAAATGCATCAATTCTTCTAAGGTCCTCATTATTCACTGTCCAACTTTCACATGCATAAAAGGCATTGTTTTTGTGAATACAATTGTTTGGGTCAGGAGCACCTTAGTCCTTAAACTACTATCTTTGTTCTTGAACATTTTAAATAGGGCTTGAGTAGCAGATTTGCCTAATGCAATATGTCCTTTGACGTCTTGGTTTCTACTCCCATAATTGTTGATTGTGGATCCAAGCAAAATGAAGTCTTTGACAACTTCAATTTTTTCTCCATTTATCATGATATCTATTGTTGGCTGAAAACTGAACCATGAACGTGAAGTAACTAAAGACCATAGTTTTAGGGGTTCCACAAGTCTCTGGTAGCGTAGTGGTTACGAATCGGGCTGCGAACCTTAAGCTCAGTGGTTCGAAACTACCAGCCGCTCCGCGGGAGAAAGATGAGGCTTTCTACTCCCGTAAAGATTTACACCCTCGGAAACCCTGTACAGGGTCGCTATGGGTCGGAACCGACTCGACGGCACTTAACAACAACAACAAGTCTCTACCCAACCAATAAGCTTGGTCTTCTTTTCTGATTTTGAGTTTTGCTCCTATTTTCTTCTTGCTCTGTCCAGGACCTTCTAGTATGATCCCTTTCAGAGTAGTTGGTACTAGTAGTCAGCCACCCTCTAGTTCTTCTGGTTTCAGCATCATGGAGACTGATGTTTGTATGGTTCGGTAGTTCATTGTATAAATTGTTTCCAAATGTCTTCAATTTTCATCACTCTTCTTTCCTCTGAACAGGGGGCAATCAATAGTTGTACCTTGTTGTTGTTGTTGTTAGGTACCATCGAGTCAGCACCGACTCATAGCGACCCTAAGCACAGCAGAACGAAACACTGCCCGATCCTGGGCCAACCACACTACTGTTGCCACGCTTGAGTCCATCGATGATGCTGCCTCATGACCAATCCATCTTGTTGGGGGTCTTCCTCTTTTTCTCTGACCCTCCATCTTACCAAACATGATGTCCTTCTCCAGCGACTAGGTTATTCTCAAGCTAATGTTGTTGTTGTTGAGTACCATGGAGTTGGTTCCAACTCATAATGACCCTGTACAGGGTTTCCAAGGCTGTAAATCTTTACGGGAGCAGAACGCCTCATCTTTCTCCCACGGAACCGCTGGTAGTTTTGAACTGCTGACCTTGAGGTTGGCAGCCCAACTTGTAACCACTGCGCTACCAGAGCTCCTTAATATTGTTGTTAGTCACTGTAAAGTAGACCTTGACTCATGGAGACTTGATGTCTAACAGAGTAAAACATGACGCAGTCCTGTGCCATCTTAGTTACCACTGGTAGGTTTGAGTCCATTGATGTGGCTATTGTGTCAAGTCAATTCATCTCATTGAGGAGTTCCCTTGTTTTTGTTGACCCTCTATTTTATCAACCATGATGTCCCTCTCTAGTAATTGGTCCTTTCTGATTATGTATCTAAAATAAATGAGCCAAAGTCTCACCGTGATTCTTACTTTTCAGAAACGTTTTTGTTGTATTTCTTCAACAACTAAAATCAGGAACAAATGTATTTATTAAATGGCAGTAGGAGAGCATAATGTGGCAGGATAAACACTGGACTGCTAACTGCAAGGTCAGTGGTTCAAATCCACCAGCCACTTCTCAGAAACCCTATATAGTCTATATAGCATTGCTATGAGTTGGAGTTGACTCAGGATACTTAACAACAAAAACCTTTTTTAAAAAAAATTTTTTTAGTTACAGGCCTCTTGCAGTCCAGAGGCAGGTTGGCAGAATGGAAAGATGCAATAGGTAGACCAGGAGTCTGGAGATGCTGGCCACAGTTTTATTCACACTTGGTTTTCTCATGTTAAGGGTATTCTAATCATGAAATATAGTGATTACTCCTCATTTCATAGAAAATTAATAGACTATAAGGTCTTTGTAGACTCACTCTTCTTCCAGCACATTGTAAACTCTTAAAAGGCAGGAAAGCTATCATTGTTAGCTACATTACACACAGCATCTACCATGGTGGTTTGAAATCAGGAGACATCTCAATAAAATCATGTTAAAGGAATGAAAGGGTGACTGAATCAAATGAAAGAAATGTTCTTTAGTTCCTTTTTCTAGCCCCACACCCCCTGAACTACCCCGTTGCCAGAAACGGGGCAACAGTCAATGGAACCTAGCCCTAGGGTAGGAAAATGAGGCTGTTATGGAAGGAAATTGAAGATGGCTACCTTTGCATCAGAGATTTGCTGTCAATTTCCTATCAGACTGTGGGCTCCCTGAGCAGGGTGTGGAAGCCTGTCTTATTTGTATTTGTTTCCACCACTCAGTTTCAGGGCTTGTTACTGGTTCTAAAGATGCCACAGCTGTGAACTAAAAAGGGATGTTTGAAGGAGAAGCAGATCTGGCTTAATTTAGATTTTAGGGAAGGAGAGAGAGTGCAACCTTCCCATCCTGACTTCTCTGGAGGGGTGCTAGATATGTGCATGGAAAAGGAAATGGAAATAGGGTGGAAAATAAATGCATAACCCCTTGATTTTGAAAGAAAAATTTCTTCCTAGGGTAGGGAAAAGGCAACTTCTTCAGGATATAATTGAGGTTATTAAGAATCTGAGACTCTTTGTATCATTCAGTAGGGGAAAAAATTGTTTTAATTCTGTCAAACCTGGATCTCAAAGTTTTCTTTTCCTTCCTCCATCCATTTCTTCTTTCTTTAAAATCAATCCTTTTCTAGATTAGAGCAGGAAACAGCTCTCCAGGCCAGGAGGATTTGGCCCATACTGTGAGGCAAAAGGGCTTTCTAAACTCAATTTTCTTTCTTCTTTTTAAGTCTCCTACTTTTCCTTTGCAGAGACAATAGAAATAATTGATCCATCATCCAGTTACTAGACCCAGGAGATTTACATACAAATTCCCCCTTTCCTTCCAGAGCCACCACCCGCTTCAAATTTAAAATCTGAGAGAATGGAGAGGAGAAATAAGAAAACCTATCTAAACTAAACTATCCTGTTGATCACCCCAAACAGGTGAGAGATGGGGATTAGGGAATAATCCACTACACCCGTGGGTGCCTCAGCCATACACACCACCCTTCTTTGGTGTGACATCGCTTAAGGTTTGGGTTAAACTCCTTTCTCTCCTAAAAGATATCAAGAAGCTTTGGGGGGCGGAGAAGAGGTGGGAAGGGATAAGGAAAATTTCCCAAAATGTTCGTAAGGCCAATTATTCATCAGGGGCCGAAAACAGTTGTCTCTTCACTCAGTACTGCTGGTCACACCCTTTCTACCCCCCACACCCCCATTAACCTTCGATTAAGACCTCCAAGTTAAGACAGTTAACTTTACTTTGCATAATTAGGATTTGCTTCGGAAGAAGGTGGAGAGAGAAGGCGTAGCTCAGGGCGATTCTCCTTTACCTCATTCTCCCCACCCCCAACCCCTTCCACAACCCTCGAGCTCCCGGCCCCTGAGTTCCCGAGTTTTCTCACTTTGAGGTGCCACCGAACACAAAGAGCCATAATGGGCTCCTTTGTGCTCGCTACGGGGTAATTACGTCCCGGAGTCCAGGCCCCTTTAAGAGCCTCTTAAAGAGACAGACTCATTTTTCAGAGGGTTATTTAAGGGTGTGTGTAAGGGAAGGGGGGAGGGGCAAAACGCACTCCTGGGAGTCTACTTATAGCGTGAAATGAAACTTATGCCTCGATTCCTTGAGAAAGAGGTGAGAGAGAATAGTTTATAAACTTTTTTTCATCCTTTAGCCCACAAAGGTTAAAACCCAGGAGGGTTTAAATAAAACATTTTTTCATTTAATCGTACTGGATTGATGGAGTTCCAGGACCGCGAGAGGTACAAAAAACGTAAAGAGCTCCTCCCTAGGAGAGCGTCTTCCAGAAAAGGAGTAATCGAGGGTTGAGTAGCTTGGGTTTACCAGTTTTAGAGATTGTGTCTCGCGATCTCGCCGCGGCGACTCCAGAGAAATCCCGGACTGGGCCAACAGCCCTTAAAGTAATAATAGCTTGTCTCTTTAAAAAGCAAAAGGCGGCGGGGGGGAAAGTTTTGTTGGCATCTGGTTTCAGGTCTCATTATGTTGCGGTCGACCAATCCAGCCCTCGGGGCTGGTTCCCGGATTTGAATCTGATTGGCCGAGAGTACATTTTGGGGACGGGGCTTTGAGCTCGACGGGGCGGTCTCCAAGATCCCTTTTTTGGGGGGCTGAGGAGAGGGCGGGGCCGCTGGCGGGGGCCCCCTTGAAACCGACTAATTGGGATCCGAGAGGGCGAGGTGAGGGCTGGAGGAGGCACAAAGAAATCGCTGGGCGGAGGAGGGAGGGGAGAGGGGGAGCAGAGAGGCGAGAGAACGAGGCAGAGAAGAGAGGGCACCGGCGCGCTGCGACTCCGACGGCTCAGTCGGACCAAGGCGAGCTAGCTGGCAGGCGCGCCCCCCCCTCCCCCGCCCGACCTCCCCAGATCTGCGGCTGCTAGCGAAGTTTGCAAAGAGGAACGGAAGGCAGCGGCTGCGGCGAGGTTGCGGCTGGGAAGGCGCGCGGTCTCCGGGCCGGGGGCGGGGGCGGGGGACGCCCGGGAGTCGGGTGGGGGGCGGCGGCCAGCATGCGGCCCCGCAGTGCCCTGCCCCGCCTGCTGCTGCCGTTGCTTCTGCTGCCCGCTGCCGGGCCGGCCCAGTTCCACGGTGAGAAGGGCATCTCCATCCCGGATCACGGCTTCTGCCAGCCCATCTCCATCCCGTTGTGCACGGACATCGCCTACAACCAGACCATCATGCCCAACCTTCTGGGCCACACGAACCAGGAGGACGCGGGCCTAGAGGTGCACCAGTTTTACCCGCTGGTGAAAGTGCAATGTTCGCCTGAATTGCGTTTCTTTCTGTGCTCCATGTACGCGCCTGTGTGCACGGTGCTAGAGCAGGCCATCCCGCCGTGCCGCTCCATCTGCGAGCGCGCGCGTCAGGGCTGCGAGGCGCTCATGAACAAGTTTGGCTTTCAGTGGCCGGAACGCCTGCGCTGCGAGCACTTCCCGCGCCATGGCGCGGAGCAGATTTGCGTGGGCCAAAACCACTCCGAGGACGGCGCTCCAGCGTTTCTTACTACCGCGCCGCCGCCAGGCCTGCAGCCGGGCGCTGGGGGCACTCCTGGTGGCCCTGGAGGCGGCGGCGCGCCCCCTCGCTACGCCACACTGGAGCACCCGTTCCACTGCCCGCGTGTCCTCAAAGTGCCGACCTATCTCAGCTACAAGTTCTTGGGAGAGCGCGACTGTGCGGCGCCCTGTGAGCCGGCTCGTCCAGACGGCTCCATGTTCTTCTCGCAAGAGGAGACTCGTTTTGCCCGCCTCTGGATCCTCACCTGGTCTGTTCTGTGCTGCGCCTCCACCTTCTTCACCGTCACCACGTACCTGGTGGACATGCAGCGCTTCCGTTACCCTGAGCGGCCCATCATCTTCCTATCCGGCTGCTACACCATGGTGTCGGTGGCCTACATCGCGGGCTTCGTACTGCAGGAGCGAGTGGTGTGCAACGAGCGATTCTCGGAGGACGGCTACCGCACGGTGGTGCAGGGCACCAAGAAGGAGGGCTGCACCATTCTTTTCATGATGCTTTACTTCTTTAGCATGGCCAGCTCCATCTGGTGGGTCATCCTGTCGCTCACCTGGTTCCTGGCGGCTGGCATGAAGTGGGGCCACGAAGCCATTGAGGCCAACTCGCAGTACTTCCACCTGGCCGCATGGGCTGTGCCCGCTGTCAAGACCATCACCATCCTGGCCATGGGCCAGATCGACGGCGACCTGCTGAGCGGCGTGTGCTTCGTGGGCCTTAACAGCCTGGACCCACTGCGCGGCTTCGTGCTGGCGCCGCTCTTCGTGTACTTGTTCATTGGCACGTCCTTCCTCCTGGCCGGCTTCGTGTCGCTCTTCCGCATCCGCACCATCATGAAGCACGACGGCACCAAGACGGAGAAGCTGGAGCGGCTCATGGTGCGCATTGGCGTCTTCTCGGTGCTCTACACGGTGCCGGCTACCATAGTGATCGCCTGCTATTTCTACGAGCAAGCCTTCCGCGAGCACTGGGAGCGTTCCTGGGTAAGCCAGCACTGCAAGAGCCTGGCCATCCCGTGCCCCGCGCACTACACGCCGCGCATGTCGCCCGATTTCACCGTCTACATGATCAAATACCTCATGACGCTCATCGTGGGCATCACATCAGGCTTTTGGATCTGGTCCGGCAAGACGCTGCACTCGTGGAGGAAGTTCTATACCCGCCTCACCAACAGCCGGCATGGAGAGACCACGGTGTGAGGGGGCGCCCCCCACCCCCACCCACGCCCTGGCGGGCACCGCGCCTTCCTCTGCCCAGCGGGTTCCTATAGACTCCTTATTTTATTTTTCTAAATAAAGAACAATCGAAACCATCTTTTTTAGGTCGTTTTTAAAGAGAACTCTGCCCAACCATCCCCCTCCAGGTTTGTAATTAAAACTGTAAATAGTCTTT
>NW_006408525.1:30271829-30281331 GCF_000296735.1 Chrysochloris asiatica
GCAGCGACGGGCTCCAGGGCTGATGATTGGGAGCAAGAGGGGATTCTCACCTTTTTTACATTTCCTTTTAAAAACTACCCCCTACTTTGGTTCGAATTCTTTGGTGATTTGGCAGGGCTGGGCCTGCTGAAAGAGGCACCTAGCTTGCGCGCTGTTTTTGTTGGCTTGGAGGAGTTGGGAGTTTGTTGCCCTTCAACTTCTTTATATAAAAGCCAAATTTGTGAGCCTCCTCACTGACGCTGGGCCTGTGGAAGCTGTTGGATATTTTCAAATAAGACTTGGATTCTTTTTGATTTGTTTTTCTTGTCCTCGCCCTCCCCTCCGCATTTCTTTCTCCTCACTCGTCCTGTCTCCTTCGCTCATCTTTGGAAACCTCCCAGCGAGATGAAGACGTGGAAAAAAAAAAAAAAAAACACAAACAAACCAGTGGAGTGTGTTACAAAGCGGGCGGGGACCCAGTGAGGAATGGCCTCCGCCCCCCCTGGCCCACTCCCCTAGGGCTAGGAACATCTTTCTCCTATGACTTTTTGCTTTTCACCGTACTGCCCCAAGCTCTTGGAGTGGGCAGAAAATGCATTGTGAATGAAGTGTGTTTTGAAACGAAAACATCCTTCCCTCCGCGCGCGCGCGCGCACACACACCACCTTCAGTACCAGTCCTGACCGCCTATTTTTAGGGAGAGTTAATTTCCAAGTATTTTGTTGGCAAATGTTGGTCTTGAGATCTTGCACCTCTCTTCTCCTTTCCCCTTGCAGTCAGGTTGCAGTACTCCCAATATCCTCTTTGGCATTTCAGGTTAGCAGTTTTCGGTTTGGTTTGTGTGTTACGTGTTGAGTTTTTGTTCTGTTTCAAAAAGCAATAAAAGTGGGTTGGAGTGAGGGGATGGATGGACTGGTGGGATTTTAGTTTTCCTTTGACAAAAGACTGGTTTCTTTTCAAACTTGTCTGGGGGTGGGGGGGGAAGGTGGGTATCTGCTTTGAAAGAAGGCTCTGGGCAGGCTCTTTGTGAAGGTGGGGGTGGGGTTGAATGTTTACATGACATTCTATATCACAAGATTGATAGAATGTTTATAACAGATGTTTTTTATCTTCCTCCCCCCACAAATAAAAGTCAAGACTTTTCTTAAAAGTTAACAGCCTGAGAAGTGATGTATAAAGTATCTTTGACGCTGGATGAAAATTGCAGTTTCCAACACCCATATTTCCCTCAACTATTTGGAATGTTTTAGAATTTTAATTGCAAAGGGTCATTTGAAGACTAAGGGGGTGGGGTGGAAAAGTATGCCACATAACTCAAATTTTCACCATCTCCTGCTTATTGATAATAGTGCAAATTAAAAGCTAATAATCATAATAATAAAGTGCATTTAATTATCTTCCAGAGATCTAGCCCTTTAATTGTATTTAACAGGGTTGTAACATTTTATTAGTTTAACCAAACCACACCTCCCCTTTCCCTCTCCCCCTGCCTACTTGGTGGGGATAAGGTGGGGAGGGTGGAGAAAGGGCTACCAGCCCTTAGGCATTGTCTTTTTAGCTGGATGGTGATGAGGAAAACGGTACCTTACCAGTCTTTGTTGGCTGTCCTTTGGAACAAGGGAGAAAGTTAGAACCCTACTTCAAAGTGTTTGTGTTAGTTTACATTGGGGGAGGAAAACTGGAAATGTTTGGTGGTAATTGAACTCTTATGTGGGGCTTTGTTAGGAATTGTATGAAGCCTGGGATTCCAGCAGAGCCGCACCCCTAAAATATATAAATATATGTATGTCTGAAATCCCTCAAACCATTTGTGCCAGTGGCCAATATTTTAAGTTGAAACTCGCTTTTTTATCAAATGGTGATATATATGAGGTCTCAACCTTTGCGGTTCCCTCAGCTATCTAAGAGGTGGGGGAGGGAGGAGGTGTTGCTGCCCAGTAGCTTCATTTGTTGCAAGATTCTAAAGGAACCCACAAGGGCCACAGGAAAGTGATTTACAAGTAAATTGTGAGTGCCTCGCTCCTGGAAATAATGGTCAGAGCCTGAGAATTGAGTGGGACGTTTAGGGGCTGGGATTGAGCCAGGTGAGAAGAGGAATGCTGATCTCTTGTGGAAGTTTGGGGAGAGTCTTCACCTCTGAGCCCCTATTCCAGCTCTGCGCTTTGGGTACACCTCTTCCTGGTCCCTCACCTTGAGAGCAGGAGGGGATGGTGGACTAGCAACAATTACCCTTTCCTTCTCTGAGTGGGGGTGGGAGGAAGGGAACTTTAGTAGGGATTGTTCTCCCTTCTTTCCAACCTCCCTTCCTCAGAGTCTGCTGCCAACATAGGGGAAGAGGGCCTGAGAACACTGACAAAATACGTTTTATGGCTAGGGAGAAAAGATTATAATGGCCTCTTTCAGAAAGGGAAGATCTTCTACATGCCCTCCCCTTCTCTGGGTACACAAGGGCTAAGTGACCTCACAGAAAATATGTGTGTGGGAGAACCTCCCCCGCTGCTCCCCTGTTTAATAAACTAGCTCTTGAAAACCCTCTATGGGGTCCTATGAGTCGGAATCCACTCGATGGCAGTGGGTTTGGGTTCTGGTTAAAGGAAGGGAAACTTTACCCCACGTTGTAGACTCTGCTAATGGGAAAAGAGCGTGCTTTGGATTGTAGATCTGAAGGTAAAACTCAGTTTACAGACATACTTTGAGAGGGGGTCCCCACTCCCCTGATTGGAAAGTCAGTTTAAAATGTGTTCTTAGAGCCCTGCTTTTGCAGATTTCTAGCTCTCCTATATGCATGAAAGAGTTTCCTTATTGGTTCCGCCCTCTCTGGATACACATTTTGTCTGGTGGAGGGAGTGTCAAGACCTAGAAGGAAACCCCCTCACCTGAGGCCCCCTGGGCACAAGTTAGGTCTCAGACCTGGTTTCTGTCAACTTCCACCCTAGTGCTCCTCCAGACTTTCACTTTTCTTCCTCCACACCCTCCTGTCTCCTCACCTGAACCCCATTCTATTAGTTACAAACACTCTATCTAGCAGGATCTTTTAAGAACTAGCCTCAGAAAAGGCCACTTGTAAGATAAAATTCTATAGAACACATTCTCAAAGAGAGGATCAGGCTCAGCTCAGCAGGACCTGGAGCTGCTGACTTCCAGATTATTAAAAAAAGAAGAAGGAGGGGGAGGAGGAGGAGGAAGAAGGAGGAAAACTCTTCAAGAAAGTGGGCCCTAGATTCTGGGGTGTGAGGGGACACTGTCCTAGGGTGTAGCTGGGTACAAGCTTGGGGCAACTGTCCAAGCTCCTGCTAGTCTGGAAGTGAGTCCTCTCCTGAGTCCCTGTATCAGGGACCCTTCTCTGGACTCACTCTCTACCTCTAAGTGGATCTTAAAACTTCTGGGGGCCACTGAACCCTCTGAGCATCTGAAAAATCTTTGGACTTTCTCTGGAAAAATCAGACCCAAGAAGTTTATGGACCATCTGTCCCCTGAACTACTCTTGGTTTAAATATTTTCTAGTCTTGATTACTTCTGCAATGGGCAGGCGTTACTAACCTCCTCAAATTCCAGTGTCCCTTACTTAGTCTCTTTGCTAAGGAAAGGAGGGTCAAGAGGAAAATCACCAGGCCTACAAACGCAGTAGCCCCTGAAAAGCTTTCCTGTCTCTCATGCAGGTAGCAGGTTATCCCGATGCAGCAGGGTGGAATGAATGTGTAGTGCTTTAGCCAGGGGAAATCGCGAGAAAGAACGTGGCCATGTGTGGAGCACACAGACTTTGGCATGAGACCATCCTGGAGCCAGTCCTGGCTCTGCTGCTAACCAGCTGTGAGCCCTTGTGGAGATTTCTTAACCTCTGAGCCCCCGAGTGAGTGAGTGCTCTTCTGAAAAAAGGCAAAAGTCCTGAGACTTACTGCGGTCTTTAAATGTGCCTCAGAAGCTCTGTAAATAAATGATCTATTTTGGGGGCAGGGGTGGAGATGGGGGACCAATACCACCTCTTTGATGAGGTTGTGAGCAGCAGATAAACCAGAAAAAGAAAAAGAAAAAGATTGCTGTTGAGTTTATTCCAACTCATGGTGACTCTACAGACCAGAGTAGACCTGCCCCTTAGGATTTCCAAAGCAAAGCTGTTGCATTGTTGGCTAAGTACTGGATTGGTAACCACAAGGCCAGCAGTTCAAACCCACCTGCTGCTGTCAGAAACCTTTGGAACTGACTCTCGATGGCCCACAGCAACAATCTTTATGGTTGGAAGATGAGAAGACTTAACCACTATGCCAGCAGGGCTCCTTGAGCATCAGATAAGGTTTTGTACCTACAGAGCTGGCATATAGCAGACGTTCAATTGCTTTTCCAGTTACTTGGCTAAATATCAACAAGTAGAATCACTGGATTCACTTACTCCTAAGGACTTTTTAACCGATTGTTTCTAGTAGTTTTAACAGAATAGAATGGTTTTCTCCGCTCCCCAATTGTTCTGACTAACCCTAGGTGCCAGCCCAGGATCCCTCCTAGTCTAGTAGTGAAGGGTGGTGATGCACAATGATTTTCTTCCTCTCTCTTCTCTGATTAGGACAGAAGTGTCTTACCCGCTTGAGTGAGCAGGGCACACTCTCAGGCAAGCTTCCTCTCCAGCAGCTTTGAAGCTGGTTAATTAGGGCTAGGGCTGCCACAGCTGGCTTCCCCTGCACCTCCCCTTGCTCTTGCCCCGTTCCCAGCTGCCTTGCCTGCAGGTCCTCCAAGCCATCTGGGAAGGACCCAGGATTTAAGGGCAGGAAGGGCTGGGGAGAAGGCAGGGTCTTGGGATGTGGAACAAGCTCATGGATCACTGAGTTCAGAGTGTTCTGCCCAGGCCTGGGACCCCTTCCTCATTCCCAATGGTGCCTGGAAAGAAGCCGGCCTGAGCTGGGGGTAGAGCCCTGGGCCCTTTGTTTGCAAGCCAAGCTCTCTGAAGGCTCCAGCCTTCCAACCCGGCCCTTATAATTAGCCCCAATCAGAGTGTTTATGTCGGGGCCTCGTGCGGAACTCAGAGCCCGGTGATTTCATTCCAAACCTGGGGGGAGGAGAGGCAAGGAAAAGGGATTTGTGTTGTGGGGACAAGCAAAAGGGAGGATGGGGTCTGGGGTGATGAGACCAGGGATAAAAGGAAAAAGAAGACAGGGTTGGGCTGGGTAAGTGCCCATAACTTGGCTACAGCAGGGGTCAGCACCCCTTCCCAGGGTAGCTGGCGCCTGAGTATCCTGACCCTGGGCCAGGGCTGCCCGCCTTCTGGCCAGGCTCTGTGGGTGGGTGGGCTTATGCTAATCGGAAATGGCTTGGATATAATTAACCCAACTAATCACCAGTCTCAGCCTGGTGGGGAAGGGAGGGGACAGTGCAGAGCTAAGATTCCCCCAGGGAGCTCCAGGCTACCCATTCTCTTCCTCTGAATGGGGTCTGGGGTGTGCCAGCAACTACAGAATTACTTAGGATAGTGGAGTCAGAAGGTGGGCAGGGAAGGCATGTGGGGAGACCACTCATGGTGGAATGTGTCAGGAGGAAGGGTGCCCAAGGTGGCAGGCTAGGAATTGTGGGCAGGAAGGCTGGAGAGAAGATTCCTAGTCACTGCTCCTAGGTGGCACTGGGTGTGTCCCAGACTCAATTAGCATTTTCCTCCAGTCTGGGCCTCTCACGGAACTCTCTGGAGTGAGATGTGGCTTGTAGGAAATTCTGTATACTGGGTTTGGTGGCCTGTTGAGGGGGAGGGAAGCAAAGTGTGGGGTCTGAGCTTGTAACTCCTGAGCCTCCTCCCAGCCTCCAAGCCGAGTCCAAATCCCTTCACTCACTCACTATGGCTCTCTGTCATCTGCTCCCATCTCTCTAGTCTTGCTTCCCATCACTTCCACATTCCTGTGTTCCAATCTCCCCACCAGGTATGGTCTTTGACTAACTTCACACATACTATGTTTATGCCCCGAATGCCCTCCTTCCTGCCTCCCATTGGCCTGGATATTAACTACTGGTACCTAGAACTCAGGAGTCCCAGGGTAGAGCAAATGATTAAGAGCTGAACTACTAATAGAAAATGTATTAGTTCAAACCCACCCAGAAGCGTCTCAGAAGACAGACCTGGCTATTTGCTTTGGAAAGGTCCCAGCCTTGAAAACTCTATGGAGCAGTTCTACTCTGTATACATGGCGTTGCCATGAGTTGGAAGCAACTGGACAGCTACTAACAACAATAAGGCAGCTCGTCTGCCCCATCTACTCCGGACACCCTCTGTCCCCAGCACTGTGTTTTCACTTTTCATAGCACATCACACTTGTTAAGTGCCGTCGAGTTGGTACCGACCCATAGCAACCCTGTATATAGGGTTTTCGAGAAATGGCTGGTGAGTTTGAACTGCTGACCTTGCGGTTCAAATAACTTTGCAGTCCAGTGCATTAACCCCCAGCGCCACACCAGGACTGCCTTTTGAATTGTGAGTTCTGGGGGCAGGAAATGTATTCTGTCTTTTATGTTAGTTCTTAGCAAGATGCCTGGCACATAGTGCCAAACTTGGACACATTATTTAACCTTTCTGTTCATCATCTATCTGTAAATGGGGTTGTAACTGTATTTACTCTGCAAGACTGGTGTGAGGATTAAACAAACTAATTAATATAAAGTGTTGAAAACAGTGCTTGGCACATAGTAAATGCTTTAATAAGTGCCAGTTAAGCTTATCCACTCATGTGTTGGCTCCAGGGCTTGAACCAGTTCATGCCAGTTTGATCCCTTGCTAAGAGTTTGAATTTCTAACCCAGATATACTAAATCAGAATCTACATTTTAACAAATCACTGAGTAATTCTTATGTATAATTGTTATATACATTTATACATAAGAATTATACAAAATAATTTTATACATAAGAATTCTATATACCTGGGATGGAAATGTAAATTCTCAGCAGGTGTTTGAACTGGTTCAAAGTCCTGGATGGCTCAGTACATATATATTCAGTGCTTACCATAAGTAAGGACCCCCACTCATTTGTCAGTTTGTTGTACTGTGGTGACTTGTGAGTTGCTGTGATTCTGGAAGCTATGCCCCCGATATTTTAAATAACAGTAGGGTCACCCACAGTGAACAGGTTTCAGATGAGCTTCCAGATGAAGACAGACTAGGAAGAAGGAGAGAAGTCACTCAAAACCGTATGAATAGCAGAGAAACACTGTCAGATATAGTGCTGGAAAATGAGCCCCTGAGGTTGGAAGGCACTCAAAATGCTACTGGGAAGAGCTACCTCCTCAAAGTAGAGCTGACTGTGATGATATGAATGGAGTAAAGCCCTCAGGACCTTCATTTGCTGATGGGGCACAACTCAAAATGTAGAGAAACAGCTGTAAACATCCATTAATAAATAATCAGAACATGGAATGTATGAAGTATGAATCTAAGAAAATTGGAAATTATAAAAAATGAAATGGAACATATAAACATTGATATCTTAGGCACCAGTGACCTGAAATAGACTGGTATTGGCCATTTTGAATCTGACAACCACATGGCTTACTATGCTGGGAATGACAAATTGAAGAGGAATGCTGTTGCATTTATCTTTAAAAAGAATATCAAGATCAGTCATTAGGGACAACACTGTCTGTGATAGGATAACATCTATGCATCTACAGGGAAGCCCAGTTAATACCACTATTATTCTAATTTGTGCACCAACCACTAAAGCCAGTGAGGATGAAATAGAAGAATTCTACCAACTTCTTCAATGTGAAATTGATCAAACATGCAATCAAGATGTACTGATCATTACTGGTGATTAGAATGCAAAGGTTGGGAGCAAAGAGGAAGGATCAGTAGTTGGAAAATATGGTCTTGGTGATAGAAATGATGCTGGAAATTGATTGATAGAATTCTACAAAATAAATGATTTATTTATTTCAAATACCTTTTTTAGACAGCATAAAAGACGATTATACACATGGGCCTCATCAGATGGAATACATAGAAATCAAATTGACTACATCTGTGGAAAGAAATGGTGGAAAAGCTCCATATCATCAGACAAAACAAGGCCAGTGGCAGATTGTGGAACAAACCATCAATTGCTAATATGCAAATTCAGACTGAAGCTGAAGAAAACGAAAACAAGCCCACGAGAGCCAAAATATGACCTTGAACATATCCCACCTGAATTTAGAGATCATCAGCAGAACAGATTTGACACACTAAATACTAAAGACTGAAGAACAGAAGAATTGTAGAATGACATCAAGGACATCACACTGGAAGAAAGCAAAAAGTCATTAAGAAGACAAGAAAAAAGGAAAAGACCAAAATAGATGTCAGAAGAGACACTGAAACTTGCTCTTCAGTGTAGAGATGCTAAAGCAAATGGAAGAAATGAGGAGGCACAAGAGCTGAACAGAAAATTTCAAAGGTCAGCTTGAGAAAACAAAGTCAAATATTACAACAAAATGTGCAAAGATCTGGAATCAGAAAACTTTTCAAAAGGGAAGAACACGCTCAGCATTTCTCAAGCTGGGGGAACTGAAGGAAAAATTCAAGCCTCGACTTTCATTATTGAAGGATTCTCTGGGCAAATTGTTGAATGATTCAGAAAGCATTAAAAGAAGATGGAAAGAATACACAGAGTCACTGTACCGAAAGTAAATGGTTGATATTGAACCGTTTCAAGAGGTAGCGTATGATCAAGAGCCAATGATACTGAAGGAAGAAGTCCAAGGTGCATTGAAGGAATTAGCAAAGAACAAAGCACCAGCAATTAATGGACTAAAAATTGAACTCTTTCAAGAAAATGAGGCGGCACTGGAGGCACTCACTCATCTCTGCCAAGAAGTTTGGAAGGCAACTATCTTGCCGACTGATTAGAAGAGATCCGTATTTGTGCCCATTCCAAAGAAAGTGACCCAATGGAATGCAGAAATCATCGAACAATATCTTTGATATCCCATTCAAGTTAAGTTTTACTAAAGGTAATACAGAAATGGCTGCAAGCAGACATTGACAGAGAACTTCCAGAGGTTCAAGTCGGATTCCGAAGAGGATGTGGAAAGAGGGATATCATTGCTGATGTCCGATGGATCTTGGCTGAAAGCAGAGAATACCAGAAAGATGTTTATCTGTGCTTTATTGACTACGCAAAGGCTTTTGATTGTGTGGATCATACAAGCTATGGACAACATTGCAAAGTATGAGTATTCCTGAACACTAATTGTGCTTGGACCTGTACTTGGAATCTGTACTTGGACCAAGAGGCAGTGGTTTGAACAGAACATGGGAACACTGAATGGTTTGAAATTAAGAAAGGTGTGCAACAGGGTTGTATACTTTCACCATACTTATTCAACCTGTATGCTGAGCAAATAATCCAAGAAGCTGGGTTTTATGAAGCAAAATGTGGTATCAGGATTGGAAAAAAACTCAGTCACAACCTGCAATATGTAGATGATACAACCTTGCTGCTGAAAGTGATTGTTGTTGTTGTTAAGTGCCATCGAGTCGGGTCCGACCCATTCCGAGGGTGTAAATCTTTACGG
>NW_006408525.1:30287470-30312336 GCF_000296735.1 Chrysochloris asiatica
TTCTGGCACTGTATCTGACAGTGTTTCTCTGCTATTCATAAGGTTTTCAGTGACTAAACATTCGGAAGTAGTTCATCACTCTTTCTTCCTAGTCTGTCTTTGTCTGGAAGCTCATCTGAAACCTTTCCACCACGGGTGACCCTGCTGGTATTTAAAATATTGGGGGCATAGCTTTCAGAATCACAGCAATTCACAAGCCACCACAGTATGACACAGTGACAGACGAGTGGTGGCCATTTGGTTTTAAGTGGAAACTGTCACTTCAAATTTCGAGGAGATCTGTGAGCATGCATATTAGAACCCTCCAGGGGTGGAGATGGGGTGTCCATTTTCTAGGCACCCCCTCTACTCACTAGAATGAAGGTGTGCAGACAGCGAGAGACCAATGAATAGATACCAAAAAATGAATGTCCACACCTGTATCTCTGCAGTTCTGTCAGGTGTTCGTGGCTGTTCTGATCCTTCCCCCACTTGGTCTCTCCCAAGATGGCAGCTCCGGGAGCAGCTGAGCATCTTGAATTAGAAAGCAATGGATTTCTTCCTTCTGCGACAAATTCTCCTAACTGTAAGCCTTCCAAGCTTCTAGGTATTCCTTTACATGTGGTTCAGAGTTCTAGCACCATCCTCAGAGCCTGCTTGGTCTGGTATCTGTGTTGTTGCTGATGGAGCACCTCACTGCACTTCCACCTGATCCGCTGTCTTGTAAGCTTCATGTCCATATGAGTATGAGGGAGTTTCAAAAAATTCATGGAAAAATTCCATTATCTTTTCATTCCATTTTTGCATGAACTTTTCCAAGCCCCCTCGTTATCTATTCAGATAGTGGAAACAAGTAACAAAATTGGAGACAATCCCTCATGAACCTGACATATGAACTTGATATTTGGAGCACATGTAAAAGATTTTCCAGGCCAGAGAGTCCTGGAAATCTTCCTGCCTAATCATCTCTGCTAATGAGAATGTTAAAAAATAATTTTTCTATAAGGCAACATCATTATTATCATTCAAATATAAGATGAACACACCAAAATTTTTTATTTGACTCAATAATTGATAAGGAAGTCAGTAAGGTGTTACAAGTTAGGATAATCCAAAGAGTAAAGGCATATGTAAACCTTCATGTATGCTGCTTAATAAGATTGCTTAATAGACATAAAAGTGGTCAATATCCACTAGGCATTATCCATTGGGCAGTAATCAATTACATTTCCACCAGACACAGTTTGTATTTCTATGGACAAGAATTATTTACATTACAATGTTTTCTGAGTTCTAAAATAGCTGTAAGATAAGCACAGAACTGTGAACCACAGGTCGGTAGTTCAAGCTCACCAGCTGCTCTGCAGGAGAAAGATGAAGTTTTCTGTTTCAGCACAGATTTTAAAAGCCTTGGAAACCCTATATAGGGTTGCTATGAGTTGGAATGGACCATATGGTACTTAACAACAACAAAAAGCCAAAGATGCCCTGTAAGGACACTCAGCAATAATTTCAAAGTCTTTCTCACAATTTTTCTTGACAATAATCTCTGAACTCATTTATTTCAGATGACAGGTGGCGCTCACTCCTCCAAACAAAGAGCTTGAGTACCAGTAGGGAGCCCAGTTCTATCCAGCAAGAGCTGGAAATCTTTCCGACCACTCCAGGCTGGAACACCCTAGTTCTCTGGCTTCTCTCTATCCCTTACCTTCCTCTTTCCCACCCCACTTCTTCCTTCACATCTCCCTTAATTGAGCAGCCAGCCCATTCACCTTTCTACACTTTTGTTGTTGTTAGGTGCCATCAAGTTGGTTCTGAGTCTTAGCGACCCTATGTACCACAGAAAGAAATGCTGTTAGGTCCTGTCCCAGCCTCACAATTGCTGTGTTTGAACCCATTGTTGCAGCTACTGTGTCAATCCACCTCACTGGGGTTCTTCCTCTTTTTCATTGACCATCTGCTTTACCAAGCATGATGTCCTTTTCCAGATATTGGTCCCTCCTGATAACATGTCCAAAGTATGTGAGACAATCTTGCCATCCTCACTCCTAAGGAGCATTATGGCTGCACTTCTTTCAAGGCAGATTTGTTTATTCTTTTGACAGTTCAGTATTTTTTCTGTTCATCGTGATATTTGTTGGCCATTTGTGAGGATCTTTGTTTTCTTTACACTGAGGTGCAATCCATACTGAAGGCTGTCGTTTTTGATCTTCATCAATAAGTACTTCAAGTCTTCATTTCCTGCAAGCAAGGTTGTGTCACCTGCATATAACAGGTTGTTGATGAGTCTTCAATCCTGATGCCACATTCTTTATATAATCCAATTTCTCAGATTTGCTCAGTGTACAGATAGAATACGGTGAAAGGATACAACCCTGATGCATGCACACCTTTCCTGATTTTAAACCATTCAGAATCCCTTTGTTCTGTTTGAACCACTGCCTCTTGATCTATGTACAGGTTCCTCATGAGTACAATGAAGTGTTCTGGAATTCCTATTCTTGCAATATTTTCTATATTTTGTTATGATCCATACAGTCAAATGCTTTTGCATAGTCAAGAATACACAAGTAAACATTTTTCTGGAATTCTCTTTCAGCCAAGAGCCATCATTTATTGAATATTTTGAATGAGCCAGACACTATGCTAAGCATTACATTGTTAGTTACCATTGCTTCTGACTGATGATGACCCCACGTGTGTCAGAGTAGAGCTGTTCCATGGGGCTTGCAAGGCTATGACCTTTGGGAAGCAGATTTCCAGGCCTTCTAAGGCACCTCCAGGCAGATTCGCATAACCAACCTTTAGGCTAGTAGTTCAGTTCTTAACTGTTTGCATTACCCAGGGACTATCTATCTGCCAGACTGTGCTAACCACTATACACTCATATAATTTAATGCTCAAAATAACTATGCTGTTGTTGTTGTTAAGTGCCATCAAGTCAGTTCTGACCCATAGTCAGAACCTGTATAGGGTTTCCAAGGCTGGTGAGCTTGAAACACTGACCTTACGATTCAAACCAACAATGCAGTCCAGTGCATTAACCCACAGCACCACACCAGGACTCCCAAAATAACTGTTGTTGTTGTTGTTGTTAGGGGCCATCAAGTCAGTACCAACTCATAGTGACCCCATGAATAAGAGAACAAAACACTGCCTGGTCCTGAACCAACCTCACAACTGTTTCCATTGATGCTGCCATTTTGCCAATCCATCTTGCTGGGGGTCTTCTCTTTTTCTCTGACCCTCCACCTTACCAAACATGATATCCTTCTCCAGCAACTGGTCCCTCCTGACAATATGTCTGAAGTATGAGAGACAAAGTTTGGTCATCTTGGCCTCCAAGGAGCACTCTGGCTGCACTTCTTCCAACACAGATCTGTTGGTTCTTTTGGCAGTCCATGGCACTTTCAATATTCTCCTCCAACACCGTAACTCAAAAGCATCAATTCTTCTATGGTCTTCCATATGTACTGTCCAGCTTTCACATGCATATAAGCCTTTTGAAAATACCTTCGTTTGAATCAGGCACAACTTAGTCCTCAAATTGACAACTTTGCTCTTCAACATTTTAAAGAGTTATTGTGCAGCAGATTTGCCTAATGCAATATGAAGTCTGATTTCTTGACTGCTGCTTCCATGAGTGTTGATGGTTGGTCCAAGAAGAATGAAGTCCTTGACAACCTCCATCTTTTCTCCGTTGGTAAGAATGTTGTTTATTGGTTCAGTGGTGAGGATTTTTGTTTTCTTTACATTGAGATGCAATCAATACTGAAGACTGTGCTCTTTGATTTTCATCAGTAAGTATTTTAAGTCCTCTTCACTTTCAGCAAGCAAGGGTGTATCATCTGCATATTGCAGGTTGTTAATGAGTCGTCCTCCAATCCTGGTACCATGTTTTTCTTCTTATAACCCAGCTTCTCAGATTATTTGCTCAGCATACAGGTAGATAAGTGTGGTGAAAGAATACAACCCTGTTGCACACTTTTAATTTTAAAACATTCAGTGTTCCCATGTTCTATTTGAATAACTGCCTCTTGGTCCATGTACAGATTGGAGTACCTCAAATCACAGAGTATTATTAAAGTAACTGAAGTTCATGAAAGTAATTTATCCAAGGGCATGCAGCTAGCCAGAGCAGAGTGAAGGCAGTCAAATTCTTAGCTACAATGCCAAAAATAGCAAAGGGTTCATTTCTCTATGCAAACTGTAATCAATTGGTAGTGACTACCAAGAGCACTGTGTTGAAATGCATTCTGGACCATTTATTTGGTTTAGTGGGAAAGAGTGCTGGAATCAATTAGTAATGTCTGCCGTGGATATCAACTGGAAGAATGTAAGAGTTCATAAGCATGACTTATTTTTGTCAGGTTGACATATATCTGTATAATGTCTCCTACATTATATCCTCATCATTTTTTTTTTTTTTTGACGTTGCTAATGGCAACCTCTTCCTTCAAGACTTGAGGCCTCAGTTCTGGATCACAATGCCAGTCTTCTAGGTCTTTGCTACTCAAAGTGTTATTTTTTCTACCTCAGCAGCACCATTGCCTGTGAGCTTGACAGAAAATCAGAATCTTGGATCCCACCTCATATCTACTAAATCAGAAACTTCAGTTCAGCATATTCAAGTGTGAGGAACACTGGTTTAGGGAGTCTCATTTTTCAAACTGTACCTGCCCTTGCTTCAGCAGCTAGAATCAGCTTTTTTCCAGGAAGACGATGGCTCAAGTCAAGGTCTAACTATTTCCAACAGACCCTAACACTTAGTTCAGTAGAAGCAGGTACCTTTATGGACCCTATCAATTGAAGCACTTCAGTACATCTTCTCCCACAATGGAAAAACCACAGAGAATTTTCTGACTTTTCTCACTAGAGGTTTAAGTGCTTTGGGTCTGCTGACCACACCTCTACAACTCAGCACCATGTCCATTCCTGTTTGAGAATCTACAGTCTCCTGGGGCCTCAAGCATCCATTCCAAACTTTCCACCCTAGCCTTTGAAACCTTGGCTCCTTCTCACACAGGGACTCAGGGAGCTGGGGTGGAGTTGAACAATGCAGAGACCTGGAAGAAAAATAGTTGATGAATCTGGAAGCAAAAGCTAGTCATTCAATCATTTGTTCAACCAGTGTTTGTTGAGAGCTATTCAGTGCCAGACACCGAAGACATAGCATTTGAATACAACATGGTCCCTGCCTTTGAGGGACGTGAACACTTAAACAAATTGCAATATTATGTGATGCAGAAGGCTGGCACTGGGGTTTTCACACATTCCATGCAGAGGGCAAAGACATGGAGGAGTGAAAGACCATGGCATGATCAGGGAATGGTGGGAAGGACAGTGTGCCTGGAATTTAGGATGAGTGTGGAGGAAAGTGGTAGGGCTGATCTCAGTGAGGATTTGGGGTTGATCCCCAGCAAATTTTGCATCTCATGCTGGCTTTCTTAACCCCACAGCACATGTCCACCCCTGCCTGTTCTTAATACCTCACTCAGGGGAGGTGATCTCATTTTATACTGACATGAACCAATCAGAATTAGGAAGTCACACACACACAAGGGTATGTCAAACCCAAAGATGAGCAGACTTTGGATTTGTGCCCTAGCTTCCAATCCGTGACTGACTAGATTCCATCCTTACTAATATCCCCTTGTTCACACCATTAGGAGCAGGAATAGTCAGTGAATTTACTTCCTGAGCAAGAGCTATAAGGAAGACTTGAAGTCTCCATGACTGGAGACATGGCTAATGATGGGACAGGCTTAGCTACATGTAGGTACCAGATGCGACTATGCTAGTGCGTATGGAAACATATATATGAGAATCATCCAGTCAAGTCCTGACTCATGATATTGTGAGATGTAAGTTGGTTGTTGTTGTAAAGCTACTAAATTTTGGAGTACTTGGTTATGCAGCAATAGATCACTGAAACAGATGGTTATTAGGCTTACTAAGCACTTACTAAGCTTATTAAGTACTTAACAATCTGTCCATTACTGTTCTTAGTGTTTAACATATATTCATTTTTTCCTCAGAGGAGGATGCAGAAGCCAGAGCAGTTAAATAATTTCCTCAAGGTAACACAATATTTAAGTGTGATCACTCACACTTGAATCCAGGTGGTCTGATGCCAAAGCCCAGGCTCTTAACCCCTGCATCAGACTATAGAGTGGTAACGTTTAAAGAAACCTTCAGGATCACTCTGGTGAACTCTTATTTTACAGATAAAGAAATGGAGACCCAGGGGGAGTCGATGAACGGCCCTAGTGCCCAGTCATTTTGTGCAGAGCTAGGATAAGATCCCAAGTTTATTGACTCTCTGTTCATGGGGTAAAACAGAATGAAACATTCTTTTTAGCTCAATACCCCTTCCTCCTGGACCATCATACCTGCCTTATGTAACAAGATCACTGGATTGAAAATCTTGGTTTCGATTTCTGCCACTCCAAAGGGAGATACAAAAAGGACTAGCTTCTTCTCAGTTGTTATAGGTGCAAACATGCATTTGTGTATGTGCATGTACACACATACACATATGCATCCATTTTCACCAGAGTGAAATAAAAAATGTCTGTTAGCACCAGCTTAGTGATGAGGATTTTTGCATCCAAAGCTATTATTACTCTGGCTCAGGGTCCTTCAGGAGGAATTTCTCTTCTTCTTCTTTCTTTTCTTATGTCATTTAAAGCAGACAAACAATATGACTCCATGTGGTAGGCAACTTCTAAAAAGGACTCCATCAAAACTAGACCTCGTGACTCACTCTAGTGAATAGAATAGTGCAGCTATGATGGGACATCACCTCAGGGATATAAAAAGACTGTGACTTTCATCTTCAACGCCATCTTTCTGTCTCTGGTAGATTGCTTGCCCTGGTAGATGGAAGGAAAGCAGATGCCATGTTAGAATCAGCCCTATGGAAAGGTCCAGGTGGTGAGGGGCTGGGGCCCACCAACAGCCATGAGAATGAGCTTGGAAGCAGACTCCCCTCTGCACTCTGCCCCAGTCAAGCCTTCAGGTGCGACCACAGCTCTAATCAACAGCTTGACTGTAACCTCATGAGAATCTATGAGCCAAAGGTACATAACAAAGTTGAGACCAACTTCAGATTCATATAAAATGAAAGAGAAGAAATAAACATTTGTTATCTTAAAGTTCTCAACTTGGATGGGGGTGGGGGAGGGAATATATTAGGCAGCAACAGATAACTAATACCCTGCTAATTGAGGGAACATTTGGATACAAACCATGTATACATTAAGAAGCATAGAGTTCTTTCCTCAATTCACCCATCCATCTATTTATTCTTTGAACACACTTTCAATGGATATCTGCTCTGCCACTGAGGAGCTCCCACCCTAGGGGGATAGGCCAACCTACAAATAAAGCATTAAAATTCCAGTTAAAAATGCTACTATAGGAAGAATCAAGGTGTCTGGGCAAAACAGAGGAGGGAGAAAAGAACTCTGTCTGGATATGAATAAAGTCTCATGGTTGTTAAGTGCCATTAACTCGGTTCTGACTCATAGTGACCCTGTATAGGGCTTCTGAAGCTGTAAATCTTTGTGGGAGCAGAAAGCCTTATCTTTCTCCTGCAGAGTGGCTGGTGGGCTCAAACTGCTGATCTCATGGTTCACAGTCCTACAGAGCCACTGCGCTCCTAAGTTTCACTGTTGTTGTTACTAAGTGCTGTGGATTTGGTTCTGACTCATAGCAACCCTGTGGTGTAGGGTTTTCAAGAATCAACTGGTGGGTATGAACCATCAACCAGGGGTTAGCAGTCCAGTGATTATCCTACAGTGCTACACCAGGACTCCCCAAGCTTCATAGAAAGGACATTTAATTTGGGGTTAAAAGAACAAGGAGGTTTATCAGATAGGCAAGGGGAGGAAGGGCATTTCAGGTAGCAACTTGCTTTGGCCAATAGTATGCAGCAAAATTGGTACTGTCTTAGCTCCGGTTTAGGTGGGAAAGGGCCTGGTAACTGCTACTCTGCCCTCTTGGAAACTAGTCATCATGTTAAGAAGTTCAGCCCTCCTGCATGAGAGAGAGACTACATACAGAAGGAGAGAGACTCTCCAGGGAATGAGAAACTATGAGGGAGAGAAAGCAAAGCAGCCTTTCCAGCCACCTTAGTAAAGGGGCCAGACGTATGGCTGAAGCCATCTTGAATGTTCCAGACCCAGTGGAGCTGCCTCAGCCAACATCATGTGGAACAAAGACAAGCTGTTCACACTGAACCCTGCCCAAATTGCAGAATCATGAGCAAATAAAAGATTGTTATTGTGTTAAACCATTCTAATTTGGGGTGGGTTGGTACTCAACAGATAACTGAAACAGGGAGGAAGGGGAAGGTTAGGAAAGAGAAGCAATGAATTCTTGCCCATCTATATCTTAAGAGTTTCACAACCACAATCTGATTTTTTTTTCTTTGTGTTTAAAAAATCCCAGTATCCCTGCTAAACGCCCACAGTTCTATAATCTGGAATTTCTCCTCTAGGAAGTTAAGGCATCCTGAACTATTGTTTGTTTCTCTTTGGTACCCACATTACCAGCTTGAAAATTCAATTGCATGTTGATTACGAGCAGTCCCCAGGTTACTAAGGAGATCCGTTCCTAAGTGTGTATTTAGTTGAATTTGTAGGTAAATTGGAACAGGTGCATAGAAAAGGCTGAAAGCCTTCTCAAGGATTTAAAAGCTGCACACATGTGCAGCAAGTGAAGGTGCTTGTGTTGAATTTGTTGCTAGTAGGGATTGGTTCAATCTTTCCAAAGAGCAGATTTACATAACAGTAAAAGGCAAGCAGAGTCCCTGTGTGGCGCTGTGGGCTAATGCGCTAAACTGCAAAGCCATTTGAACTGCAAGGTTGGCAGTTCAAGCTCACCAGCTGCTCTTTGGAAACTCTATACAGGGTCGCTATGGGTCGGAGTCGACTCAACAGCATTTCACAACAACAACAACAAAGGGCAAGGAGGAGCTTTTCAGAAGTCAGATGTTCATAATCTGGGAACTGCCTGCACTTGGTTTCCTTGGGTCAGTCAAAGGTTGGTTCTAAATCCACCTTTGATTTGGCAAAGGGACATCCTTCCCACACACTCCCATCTTCATACTCCTGTGGGATTTAAAAATTATTATTCCTCACAATTTCTAATGTGGGGCCCAACACAAATGCCACTAAAATACCAGATGAACGGTTAAATGAGGCTCATTTGGAGAGAGAGTGGCTGCAAAGAATGGAGGTCCAACTCCAGATTCCTGTCCCTGACCAAAGTCATTCTGTTTCTCCAATTAAGCCAGGAAAAGATCTCTTTTCACCCTTTCCTGCTAACTCAAGAGCTGACTTCATAGTTTGGGGATGGGATAAAGTCTAGTAATGATGAATTGAAGGGCTCAAACACCATCAGGGGTAGCTGTGTTTTGGGGTTGGAGATCCATTTTCTCTGTGCTACATGAAGGAATGGCTGGTTCCTCAAGGAAGCAGGTTACATGGGCTGCATGATGTGATTGATGGGGACCAAGACCTGGAAAGGTCATCTGCATTCCTCAGCAGGGGCCTGAGGGGGCAGGTGTGTTTGCTATGTGTACATGGAGGAGAAAGGGTGGGGTGACAGGACCTTGTGATGACCCCTTGCTCAGTGACCAATCAATAAGTGCTTGGTTGAATTTACTCTGCCTCCTTGTCCAGGTGTGCCCCAAATCCCCATAGACGGGGGTCCTCAGGGCAGGGGCCACCCCCTTTCCTCTTAATTTCCCCTGAAGATCAGAGGTCTGGGGACCTTCCCAGCAGTCCTTGTTGACTGCTCTTAGAAGCCTCTCCAGAGCCCATTTCTTTGCCCCTCTGAGGGCTTGGACTACCCTCCCTATGTTCCCAAACCCAGCTCCAGTCATGGTGGAATCTAGTCACCTTCTCATATTCAACAATAGGAAAGTGAGGCCCAGCGGGAGGAAGTGCCTGGCCCAAAGTCCTCAGTATATTCTTTTTTTTTTTTTTTTAAAAAAACATTTTATTGTGATTGAGTGAAGGTTTACAAAGCACATCATCAGTTTTATGTTCAACAAATCATGTACTTCATTTCATTACAACCAATGTAATCCCCTCCATGTACCATCCATTAACAGTTTTTACCTCTATCCTTTTTTTTTTTTCTTAAATGTTTTATTGTGAATATTCGATGGCACTTAACAACAACAACAACAACATGTGATAGTTTACATGGGAGAACATTAGTTTTACATTCATTCTATTGTCATAATATCATCTCATTGCCATGGTTACAATCCCCTCCATGCAATCCTTCCCCCGTACCCCCCCAGGTCTTCAGCACACTCAGCATATTCTTGTCAGAGCTGGGCCCGAGGCCCCAGATTTCTCAAGGCCCGAGTCAGTGCCCTCACTGCCCACCCAGCTTCCTTGTCTTTGTATTCATCTTTCTCCTTTTTACTTTTCTTTAGCATATGCCCCATGATCAGGACATTTCCAGCCTGGGGGAGGCAGTGGCTGGCAATCAGCCTTTCCTCTTTTCCCAAGTTAGTGTCACACTTACTGGGAGCCTCACACACACTTGGCCGCTTTCAAACACCTTCAAGTGGGTGCCGCTTGATACATCTGCTCATGTTTGGGCACTGAGATGTTTCCGTACACGGACACACACACACACATACTCCATTAGGTTACCCATGCGCCCCACTTCCCCCACTCAGACCCTGGCACAAACACAAATCTCAGGCCTCCTCACCTGCTCTCAGCCCTGGTGACCCACAGCCGGCCCAACTGGTAGCAACAGGACAAAGGCAGCTGGATGACTATTCCACCCTTTATCCAGAGGTAGGAATGACAAGTTGGAAAAATTCAGAGGCCTCATCAACATGGACACATCTTTACCCACTGTGTCCCTAAATTCTCACCCTGGGTGGATAAAAGTACTCAGTGACTAAACAAAGGTCTGAGGTTCAAACCCACCAGTTGCTCTGTGGGAAAAAGATGTGGCAGTCTGCATCCCTAAAGATTTTACAGCCTTGGACCCTAGGGTCCCTCTGAGTTGGAATGGACTTGATGGCAGTGGGTTTTGAATTTGGGTAGATACAGGGAGGAGGAAGACCCCATTTCTCCTTCCTGCTCCTTCTGTCCCAGTTACCTTCTTGATAAGAATCTGTTTGAAGAAAGCTCATGCCAGGCCATGAATTCCAGTGGAGACACAGCTGGATCTCTTAAAACACAAGCGGAGATAGTTATCTTTCCTCTCAGTTCCCTAGCCTCCTCCCTGCTTCCCCCCACCCTTCCTGGGTATTATCAGACAAGGGCACTGGCTGATGAGACAAATCAGGTAAGATTGAGTTGGGCCCCTGGAACCTGCTGCTGAGCATGAGCATTGCTGGGGGGCTGGAGGGCAGGAGACCATGTGGAGGAGCAGGGAGAGAGGAACTAAGATGTCTTTTCAGAGTCTGTTCAGCCCCCACCTCCACCCACCTCTGGAAAAGCTGAATTGGGATTCGATCTCTAGCCAGTTGCTGGAGTTCCGGAGCAGCTGTCCCTGGCTTGGGGATGGGGGAGGGGGCCAGGAATGCTGGGGCTGAGGCCTGGGCTGCCCCAGACAGAGCCGGCTCTGAATTCTGGGAATGTTTGTGCAGCTGGAGCCCATTAGGGGAGGGAGCTGGGCCGCTTATTAATCCCAGCCTTGTTCCCCGGGAGGGGCCAGGCCCTGCACACGAGTGGAGGGGGAGGGGGTCTTGGTAGGAGAGGCTGCCCCCAGCCCCCAACCTCCAGCTCTCAGTCCCCCTGCTTCTTTGAGTCTCAGACAGGAGCTGTGGAGGACTGCCTGGTGCACATGTGTGTGGGGGCAGTGTACACCCGCATGTGTGAGGACATGGAGGCGTTGGGGGCCTGTACTCTTTGACAGAACGCTCCTACCTGAGGAATCAGGAGGCACATGGTGGCGCCCAGGAGGGGGTGTTATATATTCCTCAGGGAGCCTCTTCTGCTTGCCCCAAGCCCCTGTGTGCGGGCATTCTAGTGGAAGGAGAAAGAGGGCTTGAGTTCATACTGCCCTAAGTGTGTGAATGTATGCAGAGAGAGCTGCAGAGTGGATATGGCTGCAGAGACACCTTGTGCAGCCACGCAGCTTGTGTCCTGCAACAACTCCAGGGGTTCCATTTTTCTGATTTCCCTGTGAGGAGCACTTCTTGGAGCTGTTCAATATATGGATCTGCTCAACCACACACAGTGGTCCTGAGTACAGGCTGGAAGTCTGGAGGCCTGGGTTTGGTTCCGAACCGGGACTGTACTAGGGTGGAATACAAAGGATGGTGGCACTGAAACAAAAAATGATGTGACATAATGTTCCAGCTCTTCTGCCCAGCTGTGGGGCCTTGAACATATTTCTTAATCTTTCTGAATTTCATTTCCTTTCTTTGTCAACAAACTGGGATAGGCCTGTCCTATGTATCTCTTAGGGTGGTTGAACAAATCACGTTCATTCCTCCATCCATTCAACATTGTTTTGAATGACTCATACTTAATCTTATAGGGTGCAGTGGGTTGTTTGGGTTGTTGTTAAGTGCTATCGAGTTGGTTCCAAGTCATAGCGACCATGTATAGGGTTTCCAAGGAGCCGCTGGTAGGTTTGAACTGCCAACCTTGTAGTTTAAAGTCCATAAGTGCTCATCTTAGAGCACCACACCAGGACTCCAGAATGAGTGATAGAGGAGTCAAAGAAAGCCCCGATCCCAGCTCTGCGCTTTGGGTACACACCAGAAGTTCTTATGGGATGGGGTGGGGTTAGTCACACACAAAACCAGCTGCCATGAAGGATTACAGGAAGCTCTCCAACCTTTTACATACAGGTCTTTAGGATGGCGTCTTTGAAGGTGCTTTGTATACTCTAAGGGCCCGACATAGTGTGGGAGGTGGTTGTGGCAAGATCCTCTGGAACAGGGCTGAGGCCCTCTTGTATTTACTCTGTGCCCCTGCCACATCTCTGGATTTGAGGGCTGAGGCTGTCGGATGCTGGGTGTAATAATATCAGAAATATTCTTGCATTAACTCTACTAGGGTTGTGATAGATTGGGAACTGTGACAAAAATCCCAGCACTCTATATGGGAGCACAGAAGGAGGCTTCTTGATCAGATCCTTAAACAGTGAGCTTTGAGCACCTTTGCTAACTATGGTTCCCTACTCTTCATGGTAAGAAGGAGGGGCTGGGGTGAATGAGAGAGAGGCCAATGAGGCTAGGAGGGGCAGGAGGCTGCCTCTTACCCCTATCATCCCAAGATTCCCTTACTTAAGAGGATCTCCAGCTTAGGAAGTTGTTGTTAGGTGCCATCCAGTCGGTACCGACCCATAGCAACCTTATGCATAGCAGAACGAAACACTGCCCAGTCCTGAGCCAACCTCACTACCATTGCCATACTTGAGTCCATCGATGCTGCCACTTGGCCAATCCATCTTGTTGGAGTTCTTCCTTTTTTTCTCTGACCCTCCACCTTACCAAACATGATATCCTTTTCCAGAGACTGGTCCCTCCTGACAATATGTCTGAAGTAAGAGAGATGAAGTTTAGCCATCTTGGCCTCCAAAGAGCAGTCTGACTACACTTCTTTCAAAATGGATCTATTGGTTCTTTTGGCAGCCCATGGTGCTTTCAATATTCTCCTCCAACACCATAACTCAAAAGCATCAATTCTTCTATGGTCTTCCTTATGTACTGTCCAGCTTTCACATGCATATGAGATGATTGAAAATACCATGGCTTGGGTCAGGCACACCTTAGTCCTCAAGCTGACACCTTTGCTCTTCAACACTTTAAAAAGGTCTTGTGCACAGAGGGCGTGGAGGAAGGTAGACTCTCCACTGAGTAATATCCAATCTGTCTAGGCGGGGCTAATGAAATGAAATACGGCTAGGTCTCTTGTGATACCATAGTGAATAATTGTTATCAGGACTGATTGTGAGGGTTGGAAATGTAAAGGTAGACGTTTTGTAGCAAGGAGAGGAGTGATTAACTTTTCAGTCTAGGAGCGGAGGAACCTAGAACCATCAAGGGAGAAGAGCGGAGAGCGGGACCTTACCCAGAGAAGCAGTGATGCCTGAGATGGAGGCAGAGATGATGACATGGAGAGATGGAGCAGCTGGAGACTTTAGATCCAGAGAGGGAGAGGAACTGTGTGCTGAAGACCTGGGGACAGGCTTGTAGTATATATCCTTTGGTTGGTTGATGATGCATGGAGGGGATTGTAACCATGGCAATGAAATGATATACGATAGGATGAATGTAAAACTAATGTTCTCCCATGTAAACTATCACACAATTCACAATAAAACATTTTTTAAAAAAAGGTCTTGTGCTGCAGATTTGGCCAAATGCAATATGTTTGATTTCTTGACTGCTGCTTCTGTGAGTGTTGATAGTTGATCCAAGAAGAATGAAGTCCTTGACAACTTCAATCTTTTCTCCATTGATAAGAATGTTGTTTATTGGTCCAGTGGTGAGGATTTTTGTTTTCTTGACATTGAGATGTAATCCATACCAAAGGCTGTGCTCTTTGATCTTCATCAGTAAATGTTTTAAGTCCTCTTCACTTTCAGCAAACAAGGTGGTATCATCTGCATATCACAGGTTGGGAAGGGCTTCCTTCAAATCTTCAGGAAATTTCCCAGGAGACTTAGTAGGACTGGAACTACACAGAACACCAGGAAGGATGGTGACTGTTGTAACAAAATTTGGAATCTCGGGATGGGCAAGGAATGGGGACAGCTGTCTGAGAATTTCTGACGAAAGTTTCACAGAGGTTGACCCAATGACCTCAAGTGCCACCAACCATTTCAGAGGTAGATAGTCTCTGAATTGAGTACTCCTTGTCCAAGGACCTTCCTGATCTTAGGTCGCAGTCCACATGACCAAAGAATTAAGACTTGGCTGTATTGGTTGAACAGAATCATGGAGGTGAGAAGGAAGCCCACAAAATTCTGAAGGTTTCAGTTCCCTGCCTTTAGGGAACCCCAATCTAATAGAATAGACAGCCCCTAACTGCACAGAGCTCCCATTCTAATGGGAGGGGAGACATCATTTGTCCTCTAGAAACACCCAGTCGGATGGTAGAAACATACTATCCTTTGTCCTTAGGAAACCTACAGTCTGAGAAAAGAGGCAAGATATATATATATGCATACACCTAAGACACAAAGAGCCATAACATGGAGTAAATAAGAAATGAGCTAATGAGCTGAGTAGCTGTTACAGGCTTTCAGGAATGGTAGAATGAGTGATTGTTGTTGTTAAGTACTGATGAGTCGGTTCCAACTCATAGCAACCCTGTATAGGGTTTCCAAAGGGCAACTAACTGGTGGGTTTGAACTGCTAACCTCATGGTTAATAGTCAAGTCCTTATCCTATAGCACCATGCCCGAACTCCAGAATAAGTGATACAGGAGAAGAAATGAGGAGTTGAAGAACACTCCATGAAAGAGGACCATGTGAGTGCAATGGTGTGGGCTACTCTTGGTTGCAGAAGAGCAGTTTACTCTGCACATATCCCTCTATTTTCTCTCTCTCTTTCCCCTCTTTGGAGGAGGGATGTGGAAAGAGAACTAGACTGGGAGATCAGATTGTGTCACACTAATTCACTGTGTGACAGTAGACAAGGCACAAACTCTGAGCTTCACCCTCATCAGTGTAAAATGTTGAGACGACACTAGTTAATCCCTAAGGTCTCTTTCAGATCTAACATCCTAGACTTCCTTTTGGCCCTCTCACCCCTGCTTCCTCTCCCTCAGAGCCTCCCCCACCCCTGCCCTTCCTCTCAGCCTTCCATTTGGTCTCTCCTGTAGGCAGGTGGTCCAGCCAGCTGCTTGGTTTGTGTGGAGTTGAGATCCCACCCACAGTGCAGTGTTGGGTGGGGGTGGGTTGAGGAGCTGGTGGCTGGGTTTGGGGCTCAGGCTGAGGGCACTGAGGTGAGTCAACTTTCCCCAATACCCTCAAGAAGGGAAGATTTGTGAGGAGGAGAAGAAGGGTTGGGGGTATCATGGTTCAAGCTGTGGTGGGTCTGGGTTCCTTGTGGAGGTCTGGGAAAGGCAGGCGGGGAAGAACAGGTTGAACTCCACTTCCCCTGAGCTGGGGGACATTGGGACTAGAGTTGGGCCAGGCTGGGTGGCTCCTGCAGCTGCTGGGTGTGCTTGTTGTGAGAGAGCTGGGGTGGGGAGGGCCTTGTAGATTGGAAGGGACAGCTGGGTCTGCCAGGAAGCTTGCCTGACACCCCTCCTGAGACACTTCCCCTCCCCCACTCCCCACACATAGATAGACTAGGATGGAGGTGGGGGTGTGGAACTCTCCACTCAGAACAAGAGGCCAGAGACTGGGGAGAAACTGGAGAGGGGGCTGGGCTTAAGGGAGCCAGGTTATTTCCGCCAGAAAGGCTTAGATGAAAAGTACTTGGGTCATATGGAACACGCATCAATAGATGATGTCTGGATGGTTACAGAGGGATGAATGAGGACTTAACTCTAATTTTCACTGATTCGGCTTAGAGTACTTCCTGCCAAGCTTGTGCCCTTTATAGCACTATCAACATTGCTGTTGTTAAGTGCCATTGAGTTGTTTCCCACTCATAGTGACCCTGTATGGGGTTTCCAAGGACGGGTGGTGGGTTTGAATCGCCATACTAGACTCCCGTGCCTAAGAATCACCCAAAGTGCACTGAACTACTAACCACAAGTTTAGCAGTTCAAACCCAGCAGTCACTCCCTGGGAGAAACATGAGGCTGTCTGCTCCCATACAGATGTACAGTCTCAGAAACCCTATGGAGCAGTCCGATAGAGTTGCTATGCATCAGAATCGACTCCAGGGCAGAGTTTGGTTTTCTAAGTTAAAAATCACCTGGATGACTGGTTAAAACACATAATTCTAGGCTTCACCTACCTATCAGTAGGTTTGAGTTGGAGGCCAAGAATTTGAAACCCTCATAAGTTCCCAGGTGATACTGGTCCTGCTGGTCCACAGGCCACCCTTTGGGTAACACTCTACCCCTTCCTGCTCAGCTGTCTTGCCCCTCTTCTGGCCCCTGCTCCACTGCCCCTCCATAAGCACAAGTCACCCCAGCTGTTAGGGGCACATGCTGGAGGTGGCAGAGGGCCAGGGATTGACCCTGTGGTAGGAGAGTGTGTAGAGCGAAATGGGGAGGGTGTGGAGCAGGGCTCAGTCTGGCTGCTTCTGTCTGACCCAGGTTCCAGCAACAGCTGGGGTGATTCTCTACCCGCTTCTTTTGTCTTCCCCAGAGCAGTGACCCTCAGCCTGGGGGAGTCTTGGGAGTTCCTAAGTGGCCCAGGGACCATCTGTAAGCCTGCACATCGTCCACTGCCTCCCAGGTCTGTGAGCTATTTCTTGCTGTTCAAATCTGTGTGGATGCTGTTGGGGTGATAAAACCTAAAACAGTTTAAAAGTCTTAATGAATTTCTATTTTTCTCATTTAGAAAAATTATGAAATACATCATTTAAAAAAAATAATGACTTTTTGTCATGATGAACTTTCTTTGCTAGTGAAGACCAAAAATCCAGTGACTAAGAGCTTGACAGTGGGCCCTGCATCCACTCCACATCTGACTTTAGACAAGTTCTCGAAAGTCTCCTCATCTGAAAAACGACATTGATAACAGCACCTCTTTTGTCATATTTTCTGTCCGCTTCCCTACATCGTGGCTATCTTCCCAGTGATCACCTGATAACCTCCCTTCCTATACCATCCCCATGTCCTCTCTGATTTCACTTAGGGGTATACAGGAACACATAAACACACACATGACCCAACACCCTCCAGTGCAAAGTAATACCTTATAATGACTTGCCATTAAAGAGTTTTCAGAATGAGTCAATAAATGTTATCTCACTTGATTCTAAGGAAGCCTGGTATATGGAAAGTGCACTTAAGAGAGAGTTCAAAATTCTGGGCTCTGGGTCCCAGCTTTGCCAGTAACTCCCTATGTGCTCTTGAGTAAATCACTCACTTGGTTGTCTTATCCTAGCTCTAACCCCATGACTAGGGCGGATACTTTTATTATCTCCATTTTTGGAAGAGGAGAGCAGTGCACAAAGAGGTGAAGTGTTGTTCAGTAAGGCGGGACCAAGATCTTCTCATGTAGGAGGTAGAGGCTCTTCCCTAGAGATTGTTTCTCCTACTTACAGGCTCCCAAGTACAACTGATGAGGTGAGGTGAGGGTAGACAATAACCTCTTACCAGGGAAGCTCCTTCCACCATAAAGAATTTTGACGAGATGAACAAAGACTCTTCCATGAGTTCCTGCTGCTATTGTGTATTAGACCATGATCCTCTACGTAGCCCACTACATGGTCTGCTTCTGGCTAGTGCTCCAGACTCATGGAGCTCCCTTTCCTCCTTTCCCTCTGTTCTAATCATACAGGCCTTCTTTTAATTACACAAATGGACCTTGCTCCTTCCAGCACCTCGGGGCCTTTACACAGGCTGTTCTGTCTGTGACATTCTCACTTACTTCATACTCACCCCTACATTCCTTGGCTTGATGAACACTTACCAGATCTTTACAATATATATACCTCTGTCTGAAGTCCTTAATGTTATTTATTCTGTATTTAATGTGTGTGACTTTGATTAATTTCTGATTTCTCTATCCATCTGGACATTCCATGCAGCAGAACCCATCTTTTTTTTCCAAATTCAATGCCCACCATTGACTTTAAAGCCTCTGGTTCTACAAACCAGCTGCTTAATAAACATGTGATAAATGATAAAGTCAACCAATCCGTCAATGAATAAAGGATATCCATAGTTGAAGGCAACAAATGGGGCCTTCTGGCCAATCTGGCACTGAAGAGGTAAAAGTTACAAACAACCTGTGCGTCTGCTAATCTGGCTTTCCTGAGCACCTGCTCTCCTAAGGAGGCCGTGGAGGTGAGAGAGAACACAAGGGATCCACAGGTAAGCAGCTGCAGAGGAGTAGAAATGGGGAGGAGAGAGAAAAATGGAGGGAGAAAGGCAGATGAAAGAGAAGGGAAGAAGTGGGGGCGGAAGCAGGGAGAGGAGCGATGAAGAGGATGAAAAGTATTTGAAGAGGCAAAAGAGGGCAGCCCACTTAGATTCAAGGGAAGGGGCTCTCTAGAAATCAGAGTGGGGTTGACTGGGAATGGTCAAAGGGGTTCTGTTTGACTGCTTTGCTTTGTGACCTCCTCCACCACCTTCCACCATCCTTCCCCTCCCTCCGTCCTCCCCACCCCACCCCCCAGCTCCTTCCCCTCTGTCCCAGGGGCTGGGCTAGTTTGTTTTCCTTGGGCAGGCTTCCTGAAAGGGGAGCCTGGTTTTCCTGACACATGAAAAGTGTCTCCAACTGCCATCTGACCCTTCCTGTAGAGCCTCAGCTCCAAGGAGTTTGTGTGACATATAGTCACACACACATGGACACATGGTGGTAGCCTGGCACATGGTACACACATGCACCAGGAACCCCAGGTGAGTTTGGGTGGTATGTGACCACACATATGCACACATGTGCTTCCTCAGATGTAGAATACGGTGTGGTGCGCACACACACACCCTCCACACTGCCTATGCTTGCTGGCTCAGGCATCTAGCGTCACTCATTCCCACACAAACATTATCTAAATGCCCATGTGTGCCTATATCTACTCTTCACTGTACCACTGTGGCAAGAACAGTCAGAGTGATAGATACATGTGGTGTGTGTGGCAGCGAATGGATGGGGTAGCCCAAAGCCAGCTGCAGCATCTCCCTGAGTCAGAGGAGACACAGGCCAGAGAGACCACCCACTGTAGTGAAGTGGGTCCTCCCCCAACTGCCTGTGGGTGGGAGGTGGGATGTCTTTGTCCTCAGGGTGCCCTGACTCAGGCTCTTTTGGAGTAAAATGCACCATCTGTACTTTCATGGAGGGCTACTGAGAACCAGAATGGTATCCTCCCCTGTACACACACTTCCTCTCAGAACCTAACTATGTGGGCCTTCAGTCACTGGTCCAGAGCTCCACCCTTTGAGATGGGCCTTGTGGAAAGCTCAGGACTGTTCTGTCCCTATCAGATACAGGACTGTGGCCACAATAATAGTCTTAGCACCTCCACATGCTACTTGCCAGGGTTTTCATGCACAACCTCTTATTTAATGCTCCTGGTATGGAGCTGTGGGATAAGGCACTGGACTGCAAGGTCGGTTTGAACCACAGATCAGCAGCTCAAACTCACCAGCCACTCCTTGGAAACCTATACAGGGTCGCTGTTAGTCTAAACCAACTTGATGGTACTAAAATACAAAAACAGTATAGGAGGGGCTTTACAGATGGGAAAACTGAAGCTTGGAGGGATAAAGAAACTTGCCCTGTTTCCAGAACTAATGAGGCAGTTCTGCTGTCACCCAAACCTGTGGTCTTGAATCCTGTGCCATACCACTTCCAACTTCACTTGCCTCCAGGTGTCTCGAACTGTAGAAATACCTATTTCAAAAGCTTTACGGGAAGAAATTGGGGTGATTTTTAAAACATGGCCCAGCAAAATGGCTGGCACATAGGGAACATCTGAAAATTCAGTGTTCTTTTTCCTTTGGATTCCTGCATGGAGAAGACCCGGCAATACTTTGGCTGACTGCTGTATAGGTTACAAGGAGTGAGGATGGGCAAGAAGGCAAATATAGAAGCCTCACACCCCCACTTCCGTACAAGTCAGTGATTACCAGCCCCCCTGGACCTCAAGACTCCCCAAGCTACCTACCCACTGTGGGGGACAGGACTAAAAAGGGCAGAGAACAGCTATACACCATCATGGCATGTTCTCCTTCCCCACAGACATGCTCCCCCACACCCCACCCCACCCCGAGAGAAAAGGAGGCATTCCCAGACTCCCAGACGGAAAGAGAAAGGGAAGGGGCTGGGTGTGGGTGGGGGGGGGGTGTGTGGAGGGAAGGGACTGCCACACACTGAAGCCTTTGTGGGATTCCCAAGCGTCTAGGTGCAAACACTTCATATATCAAGTGTGTTTGTCCCTCCCTGGGGAAGGTGGAGGCAAGAGGGAGGGAGGTGAGGGTGGAGGCTGGGCAGTCGGTTAAGGTTCAGGGTCTGAAATAGGAAACATCAGTATGTAACCTGAGTCGAGTCTGCTGGAGATGCAATTGGAGATGCAATTGGGAGAGGGCTGCACAGAACCTTTCTCAAGGAAGCTGACCTATCTGGGGCTCCTGGGATCCCTACTCGGAGCCTTTGATTCCCCTTCTCCAGACCCCTGTTGGAATATGTGGAAACACACATAGACACCCATCTCTGCTTCCAGACCCCTGCACTTCTTGCCAGGCTCCATGAGTCCTGCCCTGTACCCACTCCTGCTCATTCCCTGGCCTGCTCCTCTGTCCTCCCTGAACTAGTGCTTTTCTTCTGGGCCGCACTCCTTCCTTCTGTCTTCCAAACCCTTCTCTGGTAGAGTCTGAGACCCCTGGCCCCCATATGGCCCCTCTTTAAGCTCATACTTTCTTCAGCCACCGCCTTGGTTCCCTTTGCCCAAACACTGTTCCAACATCATAGCTGAGTATCATAGTAATCTTGGCTAGTTGGATGAGTTCCTTCATTTTCCCATCTTCTGCCCAGACCCAACCTAGATGATAATGTTAGGGCTTTACTGAGAGTGACTATCCTAGTAACCTTTGTAATGATGATGATTTGGGGAAAGTTAGTGTTATCATTTAACTTATTCAAGAAATATTTTTTGAGGATCTGTAAAGATGAGGCTTTCTACTCCCGTAAAGATTTACACCCTCGGAAACCCTGTACAGGGTCGCTATGAGTCGGTTCCGACTCCACGGCACATAACAACAACAACAACAATATTTCAGAAGGAGCTCTGGTAGCATAATGGTTATGAATCAGGCTGCTAATCTCATGGTCAGCAGTTCGAAACTACTAGCCGTTCTGTGGGAGAAAGATGAGGCTTTCTGCTCCCATAAAAATTTACAGCCTCAGAAACCCTGCTATGAGTCAGAACTGACCCCATGGCACAAACAACAACAAAATATTGCAGAGGAGGCCTGGTGATGTGGTGGTGAAGCGTTTGAAAGGACTGGCTGAAACACAGCAGTTGCTCTGTGGGAGGAAAATATAACAATCTGCTTCCATAAACATAACACATCCTTGGAAACCCTATGAGGTAGTTCTCTACTCTGTCCTATAGGGTCTCTGTGAGTTGGAATCTACTCAACAGCAACAGCAAAAGGCTGACTATATGCCAGACTGCTAGATGCTGGGGGCCCTCACGGAGCTCCCACTTAGTGCCAGCCCTAGGCTCTAGGCAAAAGGGACCCTGATCTGGAGCCTGCTCTGAGAACTTCCAGTTGCTTCCCACCCCATAAAGCAAGGAGCCCATAGGCTATGCCTACCCAGAACCTACACTGCCGCCTTCACTCTCCCTTCTAAATCATGATCTGGGGTCCCAATCCAGTGCTATATAGAGCCATAGTAGAAACTGAGACAAAAGAAGACATCAGAAATACTGATCTTTTCAGTGCAGTGAATTATTTAATGTCTCTTCTAGCCATAGTCTTTGTAAACTCCCACCAAATATTGATTTTGTCCTAATAGGTCTGGGTAAGAGAAGGTGGGAGAAGATGTTGACAATAGTACATGATTCAGCATTGAGCATGATTGTAAAAACTTAGAAAACTTACATGTATAAAAGTGCCAACTCAGAAACAAGAATAGGGGATCTTACTACCATAAAAAAATCCAAGAATGGAACATGTCTTTTGGACACCAAGAGGTCTGTGACCCAGGGACAGAAATCTGTGACCCCAAAGGAATGGCAGAGAAGCAGCAGCAACAGAATCAAGAACTAGCACCAGACAGAGTGGTGGGATTTCCAACCCAAGGAGCAAGTAAGTTGAGTGACATTGGGCAGGAGGCTTGCTTGCAGAGTGGGGTGTCTCCAGGCACTTAATTGGGGGCTGACCCACGGAGCTAGAACTGAGTACCTTCAAGCTGAGGCTTATGGTGGAGTGGTGTGTCCTATGGACCTTTATCAGCAGTCCTGAAAGAGTTTGTTGCCCATGCAGAGAAAGGGCTGCCTGTGGGTATGGCTGAGGGGAGGCTGTCCTGACTGGAAAAAACTGTTCCCTAAACATTTCTGCTCTTGAATTGTAACCTGTTAAGTTCCTTAATAAACTCCATAACTGTGTGTATTGCCTCTGAGTTCTGTGTGGCCATTGCAATGAATTGCTGAACCCAGATGAGAAGTAGAGAATGCCATGGGAGGGATGGTTTGGTGCCATTTTCATAATCCTTATTCAAATTTTGATATTTTATTATGAATTTTTATCTTCAAAAATGTTTCATGGAAATATTATTCATCTTTACTACTGTGTTTGTGGAACTCCTTAAATTTTGCATCTGAGGGTCTCATTCAATTCATCTTAGTCCTGGTCCTGTCCTGGTTAGTAGAATTCTCTACCCAAGTGACCTCAGCCCATTTCCAAGGTTGGCAGAGCCTGTTATCCATGCTGTAAGTGTGCTCATGGACCACACTGTAAGTATGCATACCTTTAGGGTTGAGGGTGGCCAAGGCATGGCTGTCTATGAAGGTGGATGAAGCTTGCACATATGGGCTGATGAGACATCGTCACATGAGCAAAGCAGAAATGAACTAGGGTAGAGGATGAGGATGGAGGCAGCACTACCATGTTCCTGTGCAAAACCAAAAACCCAAGAATTCTAAAATTGAGCCTGGTCTTCCAGGTCTTATGGAAGGCTTACTTGTCAGTGAGAGGCTAGCACATATTTTAACAGTTAAACTCATTTATAACTTTTAAATTCTAGAAATTGTGTGTGTTGACTTCCATTTGTACTCTCGCCACTTGTTGGTTATTGTTAAGTGCCATCAAATCGGTTCTGACCCATAGCAACCCTGTATAGGCTTTCCAAGAAGCAGTTAGTGAGTTTGAATGGCCAATTTTATGGTTCAAACTAATCTTGCAATCTAGTGCTTATCCTACAGTGCCACACCCTGCAAATGCTAGATGTAGGCCTGCATACAGGGGATGGTGAGTGGGTAGACAAACTTTATCAGGATGGAGCAGCCCAGCCATTGAATTCCCACCTGTATACCTTTGCTTCTGCTCTTCTCACTATAACCAACTCCTCCTACCCATCGCTTTCAAGATGGCGGATCAGGTAGATGAGCAGTAAGAAGCTCTGTCTGCAACAACACGGACTACCGGACCAAGCAGGCTCAGGGGATGATGATAGAACTCTGAACCACATATAAAGGAATATTTAGAAGCTTGGTAGGCTTACAGCTGGGGGAATTTGTGGCAGAGTCAAGAAATCCATTGCTTTTTAATTCAAGATGCTCAGCTGCTCCTGGAGCTGCCATGTTAGGAGAGACCAAGCCGGGGAAGGATCAAAGCAGCCACAGACACCTGACAGAACCACAGAGATACAGGAGTGGACATACTTTTTTTGGTATCTGTTCACTGGTCTCTCGCTATCTGTGCACCTCCATTCTGGTGACTATAGGGGATGCCTGAGCTAAAGGACACCTCAACCCCTTCCCCTGGAGGGTTCTACTTACTACACATGCACAAAGATCTCCTCGAAATTTAAAGTGACAGTTTCCACTTAAAACCAAACGGCCACCACTTGTCTGTCAGTTTATCGTACTGTGGTGGCTTGTGAGTTGCTGTGATTCTGAAAGCTATGCCACAGTATTTTAAATACCAGCAGGGTCACCCATGGTGGACAGGTTTCAGATGAGCTTCCAGATAAAGACAGATTGGAAGAAAGAGTGATGAACTACTTCTGAATATTTAGTCACTGAAAACCTTATGAATAGCAGAGAAACACTGTCAGATATAGTGCCAGAAAATGAGCCCCTCAGGTT
>NW_006408525.1:30315171-30327915 GCF_000296735.1 Chrysochloris asiatica
GAGATGGATTGGCCAAGTGGCAGCATCGATGGACTCAAGCGTGGCAACAGTGGTGAGGTTGGCCCAGGATTGGGCAGTGTTTTGTTCTGCTGTGAATAATGTCACTATGGGTCGGTACCAACTTGATGGCACCTAACAACACACCCATCATTTGGAGTCCTAGTGTGGCACTGTGGGTTAATGTGCTGGACTGCAAGTTTGGTTTGAACCACAAGGTCGGCAGTTCAAGCTCACCAGCGGTTCCTGAGAAACCCTATATGGAACCATTATAAGTTGGAATCGACTCGAGATGTCACTTAATAACAACAACCCATCATTTATGTTCCACTGCTGCCCTTGGTGGCCTCTTCCTCCTCTGAACCTGACATTTACTACCAGGACCACTCCCTGAACCCTTGGTCCACACTACCTAGTGACACCCCACCACGCTCTGTCTTGTGCTCTTATTGAGCATTTAATATGTATGCACTCAATTGGGTAGCTGGATTGTCAATGTTTTCATAGCATAGTCTATGTTATTTTATTCTTCATGTTCCCTACCGTGTTAGGCTTGGAAAAGAATGGGTTTAAAGTTAGCTAGAGGCCTAGGTTTGATACTGGCTTTCCCACTTACTAGTTCATTACCATTAGCATGTTAACTTCTCTGCATCTCAAATTTCTTATATATAAAACAGGGATAAAAAGGTCTACTTTGAGACGATGATGTGGAGAGATGGAGCAGCTGGGGACTTTAGACAGAGAGGGAGAGGGGCTGTGTGCTGACGATCGGGGGGGGGCAGGCTTGTAGTGTATACCCTTTAGTTGGTTGATGATGCTTGGAGGGATTGTAACCATGGCAATGAAACGATATACGATAGGATGAATGTGAAACTAATGTTCTCCCACGTAAACTATCACATAATTCACAATAAAACATTTTTAAAAAGGTCTGCTGGGTAGGGTGTTCTGGATATAAGAAGTATTATATATAAAGGGTCTGACAAAGTAGGTAGTTAATAAATGTGAACCATAATAATTATATTATTATATACAATATACAAAGATATAGTTTTACATTTATTATTGTGCCTGTTATGTCATTAATGTAAAAATTATAATAATATGTTATTAAAAGTATTACATAAATTAAACAATTGAATGGAGGCCCTAGAAAGCAAAGGGAGTGGAAATGGATCCCTTTCAACTTGAGGCTCTGCTGACTTGAAGAGACTGATGAAGCCTGGAACAAGTTTGCTCTGGTAACAGGATCTTGGGAACCCTGGGCATTTGACATTTGTTGCTCAGTGCCTTAGAGTCAGTTCTGACTCATAGGGACCCTGTATAGGATTTGCACAGAGCGGCTGGTCGATTTGAACCACCAACTGTGTGGTGAGCAGTCCAGTGCTTATCCTACAGCGCCATACCAGGACTCCAGCTTTTGGTATAGGAGTGCAAAATACAGGACTTAGAACTAATCCTTCCACGTGGCTAGTCTCTTGGCCCATGGCACTCCACTGAGCCACACCAGCCACACCCTTGGCATAGCCCTGTCCCTACCCCACTCCCAGAGGCAGCTGTGCACCAGGCCCCACCTTGGTCTCCTGTGAAGCTGCCAATCTTCCTAAGTGGCTTCCCAGTCCCCACATACTTCAGAGTGCCTGCCCAGGAGAAACCATGGAAACCAAGAATAGGGGGAGCAAGACATGACTGGAATCTACCTCCAGGACCACCCACCCTGTCCTCCTCCCCTACGATTATTAAAAACTTATTTCCAAGGAATTAGCAACTATGCCAGGGATGTTGATCGCTAACCCTCAACCCAACCAATGGTTTCAATCACCAGCTACAGCCACATTAGCATTTCTAACTAATGAGTAGTCTGCTAAAGCAGGGAGCGCATGCAGTGAGGGATTGGGTAGCAAGGGAGACACCTGTTATATGACTGAGTCTAGAGGCCATTCTGAGAGATGACGTAGCTCAAAATTGCATACTCCTTAATGTGGAGACCAGCTCCCCTGGCATTTAAGACACTGGTTTTTGAGAATGGGGAGCCTTTGTCCAGACATTCTGAGCCCCCTCATTTTGAGGAAACTTGCACCCACACAGCAGGGAGTTCACCTGCATCTAGCCAAGTTCCTAGACTAGAATACTTGTAGAGAGTCAGTTCTTGACTTTCAAGTGTAAGAGATTCGGAGGCAGAGTCTTTCCCATTGCCCCATGGTAGAGGCCATAGCTAATTCCTCTTCTAACTACCTCACCTCTCCCAGCTGGGCTACCATTTTTGGCAGGCAACTATAAATGGGGAAGCTAAAAGGTGACCACTAGTGTTGTAGAAATTCCCTTTGTCTGAGCAGATGAGGGAGGAGGCTCATAGACCAGGAAGATGAACCAAAAAAAAACCAACAACCCCAAAACAAAACAAACCTACTGCCACCAAGTGTGTTCCAACTCAGAGACCCTGTAGAGCAGAGTAGAACTGCTCCTCCTTGATGTTTCATGACTGTAAATCTTTACAAGAGCAGATAGCCTTGTCTTTCTCCTAAGGGGTGACCGGTAGGTTTCAACTGCTGATCTTACAGTTAGCAGTCCAACACTTAACCCACTACAACACCAGTGCTCTTTAGGAAGATAAGATGGGGGGAAAGCCCCAAAACGAAAGAGGCAAATGAGATAGTGCAGCCAGGGTTAAAGGACTGGTGAGGGAGAGGGAGAGGCGAGCATGACCCTTTAGACTCCAAGGAAGGAAGGTAGTCAGTCTGGAGAGGGCTTTGTCCCATAGATTTTGTATAGCCTTTTGTGCTCAGTAACTGGTTACCAAAGACCTTCCCTGTTGCATAGCTTTACCTCTTTCTCCACTCCTCTCTCTTTCCTTTATTCCCGCTTTAGCGAATGGCTGAGACCTACGCTTATCTTTCTCCTCCCCCACTACAAATACTTTCCTGGGGGAGAACCCCTAAGAGCTTTACCTCCTCCTAGTCTACAAGCTCCACATATACTCCCACAAAAGCAGCTCTTCTGTCCCTCCACCTGGACAAAGCGTCTCCGCTGGGTGCACACCCTGAGCTAGACACTGCAGAACAAGTCACAGAGAGGAGGGGACCTGCTGGAACCTGCAGAACCAGAAGAAAGGTGAAGAATCCAGAGCAGGATAGAGCCAGTTATAAGTTCAAGTGACTGAGTACACATTCAGCCAATCCAATTAAAGGAAAAGAGTTGGGTGTGACTCTTCTGTAAAAGGGATGTGGAGGTGTGAGAGGAGTTGGGGACCAGGCCCAGGTGCAAAGGAGCTAAGATGGTGAAGTGGAGGCTAGGGAGATGCTGGCTCCAGGTGAGTCCATGAGTTCTAAAGTGAGAGCTGGTATCAGAATGAGAGGCAGAGCCTTGGTCCTAGGTGCCCAAACTTAAATGTCTGGCATAGATTGAAGAGAATGGAGACTCCTCTGTGGGGTTCTGGGCAGGGAAGGAAGCATCCTCCCTTTTTGGGAATCTATGCCCCAGGAAGAGGCAGGCCTGGAAGAGGTAGTGTCCTGGAGACATGCTGGTGTGAAACTGTCTTGTCATCCTCCCTGCCCCACAAGCTAACCTGGTGTTTCTGAAACCCAAGGGCTCCAGCAGCCCCACCCCACACAGCCGGTGACAGCAGAACCATCTCTGAAATAAACACCATATAAGAACAACAGCCCCCAGAAACTCCAAAGGGGCTTTGAAGTTGGGGCCAAGGGTTTTGACTAAACAAACTGGAAGCGATTTAGGCCGGGAAATGCTGGCGGCTGCAAGGCTGCGCTGGGGAATTGAGTCAGGCCGCCAGGAGCAAGCCGGGACTCTGCCCTCCACCCCACCCCCAACCAGACGATTTAGGAGCCTGAAGGGACCTCAGAAGCCCAGTACCCAGACTGGAGAGGCAGGGTGTGTGCATTTCCCCTGCTTCTCTCCTTCCTTCTGCCAGAGGGTCTGGACCATCTAAGGCCACTGTGTCCACCCAGTGAATGCAGGGCCCATGAGGGATCAGGCCACCGCTGTGTTCCTGCTCTCCACCCTCAAGTCCCCAAGTGCACAATCAGCACCCTCTACCTCCACCATGTATTCATTCTCCTCCCATGAAGTCCTTATTTCATTCTGGAAAGATTCCCTGCTGCCGTCTGAAAAGTCCTTGACTCCATGATCGTCTTCTTTCTACCAGCACAGGGGATAGTTAGCCCCATCTGTGCAGTTAGAGGAGGCTCTGTCATGAGCACATCATTGATTCCCCACTAGAGGGTAAAGTCCATGAGGGCTCATCCCTGTGTACCCCACAGTATCCAGCACAGTGCCTACTGTAGACAGGTACTCAATACATGGTTGTTGAATGAACAAATGAATCATCAGGGGAATTGTGCTGGGTTATAGTCCTTCCTCTGTCATAGGCCTCAGTTTTTCTCTGCAAAAAATATTCAGATAATCCGATGAATTTGCATACACACATATGCACACACACGCTGATATAAAATGTAAAGTTCCCAGCCTGTGGTCTAGTGAAGCAGATACAAAAACCAAACTAATCTATTGCCAATGAGTCCGACCCACAGTGAATCTGTACGCCAGAGTAGAACTAGCCCATAGGGTTTCCCATGCTGTAAGTGTTTTGAAAACAGATTGCCACATCTTTTTCTTACAGAACGGCTGGTGGGTTCAAACTGCCAACCTTTTGCTTAGCAGCTGTCTGCTTAACCACTGTGCAACCAGGGCTCCTCTGGTATACAATAGCTGGCTACAATGATTGTTATTACTTAACGCTACTTCCCAACTGGTCTGTATTTCATTTGTCATTTGTCACAAAAAGAATTTATATTTGTGACTGGGCACTGAGGGGCTCAGAAAAAGGGGCTTGATTTTCCCTCCAAGGAGGAGATTCAGGCAGGAAAGCTATTGGTGGCCACTGACTCAAAACTAAACTTCCCTTAAAGTGTTACCTTTGTCCACTAGCGAGTGGGGGAGACTGGGGTTTCCTAAAAGAGACAACCCTGTAAGAAGGTCCCCACTCACTACTCCCTCAGTCTGTACCCTGCCTGTTTCTACCCCTCACATCCTCTCTAAAGGCCATCTGCCCGCCTTTCTTTTTTTTTAATCTTAATTATTGTTTTGCATTTAGTCATCAAGTCTTGAGTAATAAGATCCTAAAAGGACTAGTGAAGTGTCCCCAGACTGGACTAAAAAAGCTCACAAAGGAAAACAAAACAAGGGAACCCTGATGCAGGCCCAGACACACGCTCACACACTTTTATACACTCAGAGCCTTAAATGTTAACAACGGCTTACAAAGAACAAGGCGTGCCACACAAACATACATACACACACAGTGATGATACATAACACACACAGTCTCAGATCCAAGCATCTATACACACACAGACACACATGTCTGCACTGACAAAGAAACCCTGACAAAGGAGCCTGCATACACCAATCTTTTGGAACACACACACATGGACTCACAGGAGGCCTGATGAGTGTACTTCAAGCTTCACCTCCCAACCCAAGCCCTAAAAATCTGTCTCCAATTATCTGGCCCGTGTTAGGAGCAACAGGAAATCCAGAGCTGCCTCTGTCTTCTGGGGGAGATGCCAGGATTTCAGCCATTTCCCTATCCTTGGAAAACAAAAGCTTTCTGGCCTTGCCTCCTCTCTGCCTCTGAGTCAGCAGGGGCTAGGAGGGTATAGGTACCAACAGAGGTAAAACTCAAACCCAAGAACAGCCTGAAAAACCTGGGAAAGGGGCAAGAGTCTCTGAGCCCTGAACATAAGCCTGTCTAACTTTTCCAAAAACACTGAACAGGGTAGTTGCTTGGGTCAAGGATGAGGGTATATATATATATACATGTTTTGTTGTTAAGTGCTGTCGAGCTAGTTCCAACTCATAGCGATGCTGTATAGGGTTTCCAAAGGACTCGACCTTGTAGTCCAGTATTTATCCTACAGCGCCACACCAGGACTACATATACATATATGGGGACCTGGGAATTAGTAAATATCTTAGACACCAACCTCATGGGGTGACAATGCAGTATAGTGAAACAACCGTCAGACTTGGGCTTGGGTCCCAAATCTGCAGTGAGCCAGCTGCCAGTGATTTCATTTCTCAGAATCTCATTTATAAAATGGAGGTAATAATGGCAACATGCCTTATAGGGTGGTTGTGAGTAATAAGTGAGTTGATCCAAATGCTTGTGTAGCTGGAAAAGCTCCACATCAAGGTCATTATTGGCTTTGGGATGGTGTCCCAACCTATGTAAGTAGTAGCTCTCCCCCCAAATAGAGTGTTCTCCTTCTGCTGCTCCAGATCTACTTGGCTAATTCAACAGTAGAGAAATTAGTTTCAAGAAACATGGTTCTACTCCTACCTTTGATAGACGGATCCAGTTTTACCATATGGACATCTTTCTCACTTGGCCACACAGCCCACTCACCATCACTCCACTCCCAGTGTCCTCATGAAGGTAGCAGTTCTACTGAAAACTCCCACTGAATTTGGGATCTTTCTTGTTCTTAAAGGGACCTAGACCAGGAAGCTTGTTGTTGTTGTTGTTGGTAAGTGTTCTTGAGTCAGTTCTGACCCATAGCGATCCTGTATAGGGTTTCCAAGGAGCAGCTGGTGAGCTTGAACCACCAACCTTGTGGTTCAAAGTGACTTTGCAGTCCAGCGCATTAACCCACAGTGCCACATCTGGAGGCAGTTTCCCCTAGTTCAGTTTGGTATTACTGTCCCTGGACAGTGGACACAAAGACATTGTTGTCTTTGTTTAGGTGAATGTTAGAAATTGTGTACACTTATGAGGGGGTTTTCAAAGGTTTGTGGAAAATGGAATTAAAAGATAATGGAATTCAATGAACTAATGGACTATGCAAATGTTCAGATTCCATTGTCCTGAGATCAGAAAAACCAGACAGTATCCAGTTATCACTACCAACTTCTCTGAAAGGGATCATATTAGAAGGCACTGGATAGAGTGGGAGAGAAATATGGAACAAAACTCAAAATCATAAAAAGACTAGGTTTACTAGTTTGATAGAGATTGGTAGAACCCCCCAGACTATAGTTTGGAGCCACCCACCATTCAGGTCTAGAAATAAATTCACCTCCATGGCTCAATTGTCAGTCAAACAATAGACAGGTCTGAGTGAACAATAATCCTAGGGAGGTACACATACCTTCGAATAATCAACCACTTGAGATCAAAAGGGCAACATTTACCCAAGGACAAAGTTCAGAAGGGTTAGGGAAGAAGCATAAATAGAAATAGTAAACATAGGGAGAAGGTGGGATAAGGGATGTTCAATTGTGGGGATTACCATCAATGACATGAAACAAAATGTGTGTGAATTGTTGAATGGAAAACTAACCTGTTCTGTAAACTATCACCTAATTCACAATAAAAAGTTGGAAAAAAAAAAAAAAGATAATGGAATTTTTCCATGAGCTTTTTGAAACTCCCCCATGTATGTGGTGGTTCCCACAAGGGTTTTAAGGAGAGATTTTGAAGGACTCTGGACCCTCTGTGATTTGGAATTGGCTCAAAACTTGCTTCTAGATAATCTTGTCACAATGTCAACCACTTTCTACAGCTTCAACAGGATTTGCAATTGTGAAGATATTGTTGATGAATAGTCTTTTTGTTGTTGTTTCAATGTAAGTTCCTCCATCAGATTGTTGTTAAGTGCCATGGAGTCAGTTCTGACTCTTAGTGACCTTGTATAGGATTTCCAAGGAATGACTGGGGAATTTGAACCACTGACCTGTGGTTAGCAGTCCAGTGTTTATCCTATAGCACCACACCAGGATTCCACCAGATTAGGAGTTCCCAAAGATCAAGCTCTGTCTCTTCCATCAAACAGGCCATTCTGGCTCACCCTCTAACATTCAAATCTTGGCCCAAGAATTCATGTAGAACAGGACTGTGTGACAAGCTAGAAGTGGCAAGAGTAATAATTCAGGAGTCCCTTTAGGATATTTGGAGATGACTCAATCTTATTTGAGATCTGGACTTCAGTAGAAGAAATCCAACGTTAATATAGCATGATGAAAAAGAAATTCCCCCAACCCATTTTTTCCTTGTAATGTGGAAATCCCAATGGGCTGATGAGGTTGATAGAAACAATGGAATTATGAGAAGAAAGTTGAGGGGGTCAGGCCAATGTGAAGGAGTTGTGTGCGCCACGAGGCTAACAGCCCTGACTTGATTTTTACTAACTCCAAAGCTTCCATTTGTGGTGCTATAGGATAAACACTGGACTCCTGGTGTGGTGCTATAAAATAAGCACTGGATTGAGGATCACAAGGTATGCAGTTCAAACCCACCAGTTGCTCCTCAGAAACCCTGTACAGGGTCACTATAAGTAGGAATCGACTCAACAGCATTTAATGATAGCATTGACGAGGATAATCACTGGACCGCAGGGTCAGCTTGAACTGTAAGCAACGTTGGCGGTTCAAACTCACCAGTCTCTCCTCAGAAACCCTATACAGGAACCAATTTGACGACAACAACAACACAAGAAAGGCTTCTATTTGGGTCCCTACAGAGGGTCAGCACAGGCCCAAGTGCTTCATGTCACCAGCTAAAATTGCTCCCCCATCGTTCTTGGGAAGTACAAACAGGGCAAGTTTTATCCTCCCTTCAGATTCCCCAAATGCATGGCTTTCTAATATTTGGGTTTTTCAATGTGGGATAAGGGGGCACAAAACAGTCCAGTTCAGGAATTAAGGGGTTCCACTGGCGGCACAAGGAGCTCTGGTAACATAGTGGTTACTAGTTGGGCTGCTAACCTCAAGGTCAGCAGTTTGAAACTATCAGCTGTTCCACGGGAGAAAAATTAGGCATTCTGCTCCTATAAAGATTTACAGTCTCGGAAACCCTATGCAGGGTTGCTATGAGTCAGAACCAACTCCATGGCACACTACCACCACCACTGGCAGCACAGTGATTGCGAACCAAAAGGTCTGTGGTTCGAACCCACTAGTTACTCCACATAAAAAGTACAGCCTTGGAAACTTTGTGGGGTCATTCTACTCTATCCCATAGAGTTACTACGAGTCTGAATTGACCCGACAGTGATTTTTAGGGTTTAACTTAATTATCCAACCTGGCCTCAGAGGGTCCACCCACAGTCCAAGCAACACTCCTTTGAAGGCCAGCTGAAGGATTTGGCTCTCCAGACTGCAGCTAGGAGTGAGTCACAGTCTAACAATGTTATCTGTCAAGTGCTGCAGCTCACTGGGCTGGCCGTGCCCGCAGCTTCTGGCGGCCTGGATTCTCCCTGGGCGTTCCTCAGTCTTACAAATTGTGGGGATCATGCGAGTGCCTTTTTCTGCAGCCTTCCTACTTTCCCCAACTCCAGTTATTATTTTTAGGGGTCAGTCAAGCTAATGGAGGAAAACAGTTAAAGAGAAAGGTGAAAGGTAGCAAATGCTGCAATATAAGGCAACTGTTTCAGAACTGGAGTTTAAAAATCTTGCTGTTGTTAGGTGCTGTTGAATCAGTTCTAACCCATAGGGACCCTGTGTACAAGAAAACAAAACACCGCCCAGTCCTGAAACATCTTTACAGTTGTTGTTACGCTTGAGACCATTGTCGATGCCCCTGTGCCAATCCATCTCACAGGGATCTCCCTATTTTTTGCTGCCCTGCCACTTAACCAAGCATGATGTCCTTCTCTTGAGATTGGACCTTCCTAACAATATAACTGAAGTATGCGAGACGAAGTCTGACCATCCTGGCCTTTAAGGAACATTCTGGTTGTACTTCTTCTAACCCACATTTGTTTGTTCTTCTGGAAGTCCATGGTACCTTTAATATTCTCCTTCATCATATTTCAAATGCATCAATTCTTCTATGGTCTTCCTTACTCATTGTTCAAATTTGACATGCATATGAGGCTATTGAAAATACTTAGATCAGACTCACTTTAGTCTTCAAACTGACATCTTTGCTCTTTAACACTTTAAAGAGATCTTGTACAATATTTTTACCTAATGCAGGGGTGAGGAACTTTTTTCTGCCAAGAGCCATTTGGATATTTATAACGTCACTTAATAAAAATTTATGTTGCTATGAAAAAAGCTCCTAGATTTATTGAATTTCAAGTCCCGACTGCAGTTGTCTTGGCAGGGCAAAATCAAACGATTTTGAGGACTTATACAACTCACAGGCCAGACAGGCCTAATGTAAGACAGCTTTGATTTCTTGACTGCTGCTTCAAGGAGCATTGATGGTGCATCCAAGCAACTTCAATCTTTTCTCCACTTCTCATGATGTTACTTATTACTGTAGTGGTGAGGATTTTTGTTTTCTTTACATTGAAGTACAACCTATACCGAAGGCTATGGTTTTTTATCTTTATCAGTAAGTATTTGAAGCCCTCCTCACTTTTAGCAAGCAAGGTTGTATCATCTGCATATCATAGGTTGTTAATGAGTCTTCCTCCAATCCTGATATCACGTTCAGTGTCCCCTTATTCTGTTTGAACAACTGCCTCTTGGTCTATGTACAGGTTCCTCATGAGCACAATTAAGTTTTCCAGAATATTTATTCTCCACAATGTTGTCCATAGCTTGTCATGATCCACATAGTCGAAAGCCTTTGCATAATCAATAAAGCACAGGTAAATATCTTCCTGGTATTCTCTGATTTCAGCCAAAATCCAACTGATATCAGCAATGATATCTGTTGTTCCACATCATCATCTGAATCTGGCTTGAAATTCTGACATTTCTCTGTCCCTGTTGCAGCCATTTTTAAATTACCTTGAGCAAAATTTTGCTTGCATGTGATATTAATGATATGTCTAATGATTTACATATTTCATTGGATCACCTCTTTGGAATGGCCACGAATATGGATCTCTTCCTCTCAGTTGGCCAGGTCTTCCAAATTTCTTGCCATAGATGAGTTAGTGTCACCAGTGCTGTATTAGTTTGTTGAAATTTTTCGTTTTGTATTCATCAATTCCTCGAGCCTTGTTCTTTGCCAATGCCTTCAGTGCCCGTTGGACTTCTTCCTTCAGTACTGTTTGCTCTTGACCATATACTGCTACCTCTTGACAGGGTGAAACATCAATCATTTCTTTTTGGTGCAGTGACTCTGTTTATTTCTTCCATCTTCTATTGATGCTTTCTGTATCATTCAGTATTTTGCCCAAAGAATCCTTCAGTATTGCAACTTGAGCCTTAAATGTTTCCCCTCAATTCTTTCAGCTTGAGAAATGCTGAGTGTGTTCTTCCCTTTTGGGTTTCTAATTCCAGATCTTTGCTCGTTTCATTATAATAATTTGATTTTGTCTTTTCAAGCTGTCCTTTGAAATTTTCTGTTCAGTTCTTTAACCTCCTCATTTCTTCCATTTGCTTTAGCATCTCTATGCTGAAGAGCAAGTTTCAGAGTATCTTCTGACATCCATTTTGGTCTTTTCTTTCTTGTCTTCTTAATGACCTTTTGCTTTCTTCCTGCAGCAACCACTAAAGCCAGTGATGATGAAATTGAAGAATTCTACCTACATCTTCCGTCTGAAATTGATCAAACATGCAATCAAGGTGTATTGATAATTACTGGTAATTGGAATGCAGAGGTTGGAAACAAAGTGGGAGGATCAGTAGTTGGAAAATATGGCTTTGGTGATAGAAATGATGCTGGAAATCTCACGACAGGATTTTTCAAGACCAGTGACTTCTTCATTGCAAATACCATTTTAAAGCAGCATAAAAGATGATTATACACATGGAATTCACCAGATGGAATACATAGAAATCAAATTGACTACATCTGTGGAAAGAGATGGTGGAAAAGTTCTACGTCATCAGCCAAAACAAGGCCAGGGGTAGACTGTGGAATACACCATCAATTGCTCATATGCAAGTTTAGGAGAAAGCTGAAGAAAATTAAAACAAGTCCATGAGAGCCAAAATAAGACTTTGAACATATCCCACCTGAATTTAGAGATTATCTCATGAACAGATTTTCAAAAATCTTAGAGTTAAAAATAATGTCAAAGGAATAGCAGAGGAAAAGTAACTGAGGAGGTCTGTGTGGCAAACAGGCTGACTTGGTTTGAGGTTCAGTGTGAGAAATTAAAACTTTATTGTATGTAAATTATCAATAAAACTGGAGGGTGTTTTCATTTTATTTTTTCAAAACAAGAATGTCTACATGAGAGGCAAGTAAACTTGTCCAAAGAGGGAGGTAATGCTGACTATGGTGAATGAGAAAAGATGGTTAGGTTTAAACATACCTGAGTTCAGACCAATAAAGTAGTATCTCTGCCACGGAGATCTGAGGCCTACAGAGAATTTGCCGCCCTGTCATTCTCATGACATTCTCCACACTGGACCCCATGAACTGACACACCTCAAGTTACCCCTTTCATGGATTCAGAAAACACTTAGCAGTGTTCCAACAGTATTGAGATCCATCTGTAGCAAATAAATTGGTCCAAATGGGATTGATTTAACCTTATCCATGGCTTCATTTTTTTATTCTTTATTCTTTTAATCCCACTTTAAATTTAGGTTATCTTTTAGCCCACCAGCCTCTCTGTGGGAGAAAGATGAGGCTTTCTGCTCCCACAAACATTTAAAGCCTTGAAAACCCTATGTAGGGTCGTTATGAGCCAGAACTGACTCAACGGCACACAACAACAACAACAATATTTTATGTATCTTTTTTTTTTTTAATGTTCTATTGTGAATTATGTGATAGTTTACATGGGAGAACATTAGTTTTACATTCATTCTATCGTATAT
>NW_006408525.1:30329633-30342903 GCF_000296735.1 Chrysochloris asiatica
TCTTTTACAGTAGTGGTCCTATGCAGTATTTCTCTTTTTGTGACTGACATTTCACTCAACATAATGCCCTCAATATTTTATGTATCTTTTAGACTTTCGTAAATTCATTCTACAATCAAACCTACCGCCATCTAGTTGATTAGGATAAATAACGACTATATAGGGTGTCTGAGATTGTAAATCATTACAGGAGGAGACAGCCTTATCGTTCTCTCATGGAGTGGCTAGTGGCTTTGAACTTCCTGCCTTGCAATTAGCAGCTCAGCAACAATAAGGCAGGGTATGAATAATTTAAAATACAATTTACAAAACACTCTCATGTACATTTTCTTCTCAGAATAGCCCAAGTAGATGGTACAGACCAAACCGAAAATACTAACCTCATGGCTTTTGAGTCATTTCTGACTCATTAAGTGCCGTGGAGTCAGTTCAGACTCCTAGGGTGTATGAGTGTAGGGTTTCCGAGGCTGTAAATCTTTCCATGGAGCAGAAAGCCTCATCTTTCTTACTCCTAGGGACCCAATAAGTCATAATAGAAGTGCCCATAGCATTTCTAAGGCTGTAAATCTTTACAGAAACAGAGGGCATATTTTTCTCCCACAGTGCAACTGCTAACCCAGGACCTTTTGGTTAGCAACTGAGCACTTAACTACTGTGTGACCAGTGCTCCTTAGATGATAGAGAAGGTGTGCCTATTTCTATTTATAGGCTGAAAGAGATAAAGGAACTTGGTCAAGGTAATCTAAGCATCAAGAATGGTGAAAGAAGAGCAAAAACTGAGGTCATCCAACTCCAAGATAGCCCCTTCTCCTCTGTGAAAGCACCTTCTCCACTAGAAGAAAGCATTAGAGAAGGACCAAGTTGTCTTCTTTCAGCCTTTGCAGTGCATACATCACTGCCCACCAAAGTAGACAGGCCTTTCAGAGAGGAGGGCAGACCAGTTCTGCAGGGAAAGGAAAGAAATGGCTTTTCGTTTCTCCTTGTCTTGGCTGCATTCTTTTCAAGAACTTAAAATGAATAAATGCTCCTCCTCCCAATAAATCTGACACATAACCATAGTGCCTTCCCTTCCAAGACCCAGGCACATGTTCCCACTGTTCTCTATAGAGTTTATGTAGCGGATTCAGGTTTGACATTATTTCTTGAGTATTTAAAGAGAAGGCTCTGAGTTAAGATAAGACCTCTCTTAAAGAAATATTCAAAGGGGTAACTAGTGAACATGGCAACAAGTCTTAAATCCTGCCTCCTTCTCGTACTCAGAGTGGGAAAGAGCACAGGCAGGAACCAGGGGAGGTTGCTTTGTACTAGCAAAGGCACAGCGGTGGGAATACAGACATACTTGGGAAACACTGAGTAATTTCTTTGGATTAGAGCATGAAGTAGTGGAAAAAAGACCTGGAAAGGTAGACTGGAGCCATATCATGGAGGCCTTTAAATATAAAACTAAAGAATTTGCATTTCATTTAGTAGGCAACAGGGAACCTCCACAAGTACCTGGACTGGAATGGTGCTTTATGAGGAAAACTCCAGCAGCCTTGTGTAGGATGAAGAGGAAGCTTGAAAAACTAATAAAAAATGATGCTAATCTACATAAGAATGGTGTCTGTGGGAACTAAAAGGCAGGAAGATATTCATTCAAGACCCCCAAGTGTTGATCCAGACACAAAGATATAGAACCAAAGGAGAATCTGGCCTTGTGGAGAAAAGGCAATAAATGAACAGTTACCATGCAATGGGGTCAGGACTCCTAATTCAGGTATGTGCAAAGTGTTCTGGGACCAGAGAGAAAAGGGATATTTGAGAAACTGTTCAGAGGTTTCCCACACAGAAGAGAACACTGATCTTGATCTCAATGTCTTCTCCACTTAATCTAAATAGTACTGCACATGAATATGTTTTATGTTTAACTGGCATCTAATCTGGGGAAATTTAAACCAGCTAGTCAAGAAGCAAACAACATTCTCTGAGCACAGACAAGTATAGAGGAACTTAGTGTTTGTGCACTTTTCCAACACCCCATGGGGTAAGGAAGAAAACCCTGAAGCACCAACTGATTCAGTGGACTGGGTGGATCAGAGAAGCTCAAGGACTCAGGGCTAACTCAGACTTCCAGACACATGTCCCCCACCTCTAAGCCGTGCTTAATTGGGTTACAGGAATTAGTCTTGAGAAGCAGAGGAAAGGCAAGAAACCACATTCTCCTTACTACTAACCCTTAAAAGAAGAGGTCAAGTAAGATCATCTTGTTGACCTGGGAGTGATGACCAAACAATAAAAATGGCTTTTGGGAGGATTCTATAAGGCAGGATAGAACAGGGCAAGCAGAAAAAGACAGTGAAAGTTGGACCAGGGGCAGCTGAACCAGGATGCTCCAACACACTGCCTGGTAGATTACATGGATGACTCTCAGAGGCCAAGCAGCACTCATTGTAAGAGGAATATAATTTTTTTTTAATGAGATAAATGCAATTAAAACTGTAATGAGATGGATAATTGTTTTCATCTATAGATGAATAGTTTGAATCTTCAATTTCAATAATTGGGTGTTTGCTTTTGAAGTGTCTTTACAATGGAATCTAGGACCCATTGTTTCGATGGAACTCTGCTATATTAACCAGTCATTTCATCTGTTTGGATTTGGACAAATCTGTTCTAGTTAAGCCATAAGTGTCAACGTGGAAAATGTTTTGATTAAAGAATTTTTCTATCAAACTCTAAAAAAAAAAAAAAAAAAACTGTAATGAGAAACTATCTCTTATCTATGGAGTAGGCAAAGATCCTAGCTTGATAACATTCTGTGTTAGGAAGGGTGTAGGGAAACAGATCCTTGCTTGCCCCAATGATGACTCTGTACATTGGTAGATTCTTTGGAAAGTGATTTAGCAATATTTGTCAGCATTATAAATGCAAATTACTTGCAGGCAGACAATTTCACTTCTGGGTGTTTATCCTGCTGACATATCTATTTGCAAAGTGATCTATATACAAAAGCATATTCATTATAGTTTTGCTTGTAACTACATGAGATGGAAAACAATAGAAGATTGGTAAAATGAATTAAATTGTGGCTTATTGATTCAATTAAATATTATTTAAGTATTATGACTATGCTATGGACTGATCTACAAGGTGAGTGAAAAATAGGTGTATAAGGATAAAACTGTATATAAGGATAAAACTATGAGTGCATGTTTGTATCCTGCTATATGTGTGGGGAAAATTATATTCATATATATATACATATACATTTGCTTATATAAGCACAGAATATCCTTAAAATTAAACACTAGGAAACTTCCTGGGTTTTGCCCCCAGGAAAGGGACTGGGTAGATGAGGAGCAGATAAACTGTAAAATAATTTTTAACTTTAAATTTGTATACTATGTACAAGTTGTTGTTAAGTGCCATCTAGTCAGTTCCAATTCATAGCGACCCTGTGTAGAGTTTCTAAGAAACAGCTGGCGGGTTTGAACCACTGACCATGTGGCTAGCCAACAGCTGTGCTTAGCCAACAGCGCCACACCAGAACTCCTATGTACAAGTAGTACAAGTTGTTGTTGAGTGCCATCAAGTCAGTTCCGACCCATAGCGACCCTGTATAGGGTTTCCAAGGAGCAGCTGGTGAGCTTGAACCGCCGACCTTGCAGTTCAAAGGGCTTTGCAGTCTGGCGCATTAACCCACAGCGCTACACCAGGATTCCAGAAGCACAAGTAGTTCTTACTAAACTCACCTTTTAATATAAAGAAATTAAAAAGGAAAAAAAAGGTAGGCCTATGCATTTTTCTCCTGAGATTGCTGGAGGATATTCATACAAAATCCCCATGTGTTGATCCATATACAAATATGAACAAAGATGTGGATCTGAAGGAGAATCTGGCCTGGTGGAAAAAAGGCGCAAAGTGAGCCTGTTCGTTGGTCTACAGCACCCTCTGCTGCTCACTGTAAGCACATGCTGTGCAATGGGGGTGTGGCGAGCCATGGGGTAGGGGAATCTATGGGGAAAACTTCACCCACTGCTGACTGACAGGACCCTATAGCCTCTTTAAAGAAAGGCAGAAGAACGAATAGTGTGCAGTGTTGGCACTGGAGGAGATCTGGAAATAACTGCAAACAGGATTATTGCATCTGAGGTATAGCAGAAGGTAGTAGTGGAAGCGGGCAGTCCTACATTTGAGTCCTGGCTCTGCCTGGCCAGCTGTGTACCCTTGAGCACCTGACCCTCTTAATAAGCCTCACTTTTCATCCTGTTAAACGTGTTACCAATATAGCTTAGTGGTTACAAATTGGGCTGCTGAATTTCAAGGTCAGCAGTTCGAAACTACCAGCTGTTCCACCGGAATCGGAATAGACTCCACAGCACATCACCACCACCACCAATGCCTGCCCCTAGGGTTCTTGTGAAGATCAAATAGAATACAGAACGCGAACAGTGTTTTAGAATTGGAGAAGCATTGTGAAATGCCACGTGTTCATTTTTAACTTGTTTTTCCTTATTTTATGTGCTAATAAGAGGTAGTAAGTATATAGAGCAGTGGTTAAGACTGGGACCTCGGATCCAGAATTGTCAGAGTTTGAACCCAGTTCTACCACACACTAGCAGGACGTTGTAAGATAAATGGCTTTATTTTGGGAGCTTCCTTTTATTAATCTGTACAATTGCGTTCATAATATCTTCATGGAGTCTTGGTATGGTGCTGTGGGTTAATGCACTGGACTGCAAAGTCAGTTTGAACCACAAGGTTAGCAGTTCAAGTTCAACAACAGCAACATCTCCATAGGACTATTGTGAGGATGAAGTGAGTGACTATATGTAAAGCATTTAGCACTGTGTCTGGCACGTGGTAAGTGTTATGTTAAGTGCCATTGAGCTGCTTTGAACTCATAGCAACCTTGTGTAGGGTTTCTGAGACTGTAAAGCTTTGCAGGAACAGAAAACCTGGTGAACCTAAAGCACCAACTTTGTGGTTTGCAGTCCAGTGTTTCTCCTATAGAGCCACCATGCTCCCCAAGTGTTATGTAAGCATGTTGCTGTTGTTAAGTGCCGTCGAGCTGGTTCCCACCCATAGCGACCCTGTATATGGTTTCCAAGGAGCAATTGGTGAGCTTGAACCATCGATCTTATAGTTCAAATGACTTTGCAGTCTGGCACATTAACCCACAACTCCATACCAGGACTCCTATGTAAGCATTGTTGTTGTTATGTGCTGTAAGTCTATTATTATTTCTTATAATACATGCATAATATATGTAGATGTTTAATAAGTATTAGCAATTGGTACCATTTTACATGTGAAGAAATTGAGGCTCAGACTGGGGATGAGACTTGCAGAAGCCATTTAATAATAAGCAGTAATCATTCTCCCTCCAAAGAAGCATAGACGCTGCTGGCCATAAACACTCTGGTTTATAAGGCACTCCCAGGTAACCTTGCCACCTGAATTTAAATAGGGTTAGATAGGATACAGAGGACCGGGATGAGTGTGTGAAAAACAACAACAACAACAAAAAAAAAACACTTTAATGGGAGAAGGATATGGAGCAGGATGGAGTTTTCAGGGAGATCATGGGGCATGTCAGGATCTGTAAGAACTCAGTAAAGATATGTGTCAATAAAAGGAAACTGCAAAGGAATTAGGGGTACAAGACCCTGGGAGATTTTAGGGAAAAGGCTCAAGATCAGGGGATTTTGGACCATGATCTTAGGGAGTAAGAACTGATGATATGGTGATGATTATCACCTTCACTTATAAATATTTCCTAAGAAAAGCAGCACATCAAGTCAGACTCCTGGTGACCCCCATATGTGGCAGAGTACTAGACTCCATAGAATATTCAAGGCTGTAACCTTACAGAAGTCAATGACCAGAATTTTCTTCCAAGGTGTGTTCGAATTCATAAGCATGTGTGCCGCCTAGAACTCCTGAAGGCAACATGGTGTAATAGAAACAGCATTGTTGTTAGGTGCTGTTGAGTTGGTTCCAACTTATAAAGACCCTATGCACAACAGAATGAAACACTGCCAAGTCCTGCACTATCCTCACAATTGTTACTCTTGAGCTCATTGCTGCTGCCACTGTGCCAATCCGTCTTGTTGGGGCCTTTCTCTTTTTCTCTGACCCTCCTCTTTACCAAGCATGGTGTCCTCCAGGAATGTATCCTTCTTGAAAAATATATCTGCGGTATAAGAGACAAAGTCTCGCCATCCAGGTTTCTACGGAGCATCTGGCTGTACTTCTTCCAACATGGATTTGTTTGTTCTTCTGGCAATCCAGGGTACTTTTAATATTCTTCTCTAGCACCATAACTCAAATGTATCAGTTGTTCTATGGTCTACCTTATTTATTGTCCAACTTTGACATGCCTAAAAGGCTACTGAAAATACCCTGGCTTGGGTCAGGCGCATCTTAGTCCTCAAACTGACATCTTTGCTCTCCAACACTTTAAAAAGATCTTATGCAGCATATTTACCTAATGCAATGCATCATTTGATTTCTTGATTGCTGCTACCATGATTGTTGATAGTGGATGCAAGCAAAATTAATTATTTGACAACTTCAATCTTTTCTCCATTTATCATGTTATTCATTACTACAGTGGTGAGGATTTTTTTTTTTTTTTTGTATATTGAGGCACAATCTATACTGAAGGCTGTGGTCTTGATCTTGTGAGAAAGTATTTTAAGTCCTTTTTGCTTTCAGCAAGCAAGGTTTATCATCTGTATATCACAGGTTATTAATGAGTCTTCTCCCAATCCTGATCCCATGTTTTTCTTCCTATAATCCAGCTTCTCGGATTATTTTCTAAGCATACATCTTGAATAAGTATGATGAACGAATACAATCCTGGTATACACCACTCCTGGTTTCAAACCATACAGTGTCCCCTTGTTCTGCTTGAACAACTGTCTCTTAGTCTACGTACAGGTTCTTCAAGAGCACAATTAAGTGTTCTGAAATAACCATTCTTCTTAATTTTATCCATAATTTGTCATGATTCACACAGCCAAAAGCCTTGGTATAGTTAATAAAGCACAGGTAAAGTCTTTCTGACTTTCTCTACCTTTAGCCAAGATCCATCTGACGTCAGCAATCATATCCCTTGTTCCCTATCCCTGTCTGAATTCAGCTTGAACCTCTGGCAGTTCCCTGTACCTGTTGCAGTTGTTTTGAATTATCTCAAAATTTTACTTGCATGTGATATTAATGATATTGTCCAATGATGTCCACATTCCATTGGGTCATTTCTCTTTGGAATGGGCACAAATAAGGATCTCTTCCAATTAGTTCACCAGGAAACTCTCTTCCAAATTTCTTGGCATAAATAAGTAAGTGCTTCTAGTGCTGCAACAGTTTGTTGAAAGATTTCAACTTGTGTTCTATCAATTCCTGGAGCCCTGTTCTTTGCCAATGCCTTCAGTGCCTGTTGGACTTCTTCACTCAGTACCATTAACTCTTGATCATATGCTACCTCTTGACATGGTTGAACATCAACCATTTCTTTTTGGTACAGTGACTTTGTGTATTCCTTCCATCTTATTTTGATGCTTTCTGCATCACTCAGTGTTTACCCCATAGAATCCTTCTATATTTCAAGTCAAGGCTTGAATTTTTTTTCTTCAGTTCTTTCAGCTTGAGAAGTGCTGAGCCTGTTCTTTTCATTTGGTTTTTCTAATTCCAGGTCTTTGAACATTTCATTATAATATTTGACATAGCCTTCTCTAGCTGCCCTTTGAAGTTTTCTGTTCAGCTCTTTTATCTCATTTCTTCCATTTGCTTTAGCATCTCTATGCTGGAGAGTAAGTTTCAGTGTCTCTTCTGACATCCATTTTGGTCTTTCCCTTCTTTCTTATCTTCTTCCTGTATGATGTCACCCCACAACTCTTCTGATCTTTGGTCATTAGTGTCTAATGCATCGAACCTGTTCTTTCAGATGATCTCTAAATTCAGGTGGGATATGTTCAAGGTCATATTTTGGCTGTCATGGACTTGTTGCAATATTCTTCAGTGTCAGCCTGCACTTGCGTGTTAGCAATTGATGATCTATTCCACAGTCTGCCAGGTCTTGTTTTGGCTGATGATATGGAGTTTTTCCACCATCTCTTCCCACAGATGTAGCCAATTTGATTTCTGTGTATGCCATCTGGTGAAGTCTAGTCATCTTTTATGTTGTTTTAAAAAGTTATTTGTAATGAAAAAGTCATTGGCTTTGAAAAATTCTATCATGCAATCTCTAGCATCATTTCTATCACCAAGGACATATTTTCCAATGACTGATCCTTCCTCTTTGTTTCCAATCTTTTCATTCCAATCATCAGTAGTTATCAATACATCTTGACTGTTTGCATGTTTGGTCAGTATCACACTGAAGAAATTGATAGAATTCTTTAATTTCATCATCACTGCCTTTCGTGGTTGGTACATAAATTTGAATAAAAGTGATACTAGCTGGTCTTCCTTGTAGGTGTATAAATATTACCCTGTCACAGACAGCATTAAACTTCAAGATAGATCTTGAAATGTTCTTTTTCATTATGAATGTGATTCCATTCCTCTTCAATTTCTCATTCTCAGCATAGTAAACTATGTGATTATCAGATTCAAGATGGCCAATACCAGTCCATCTCAGCTCAATAATGCCTAGGATATCGATTTTTATGTGTTCCATTTCATTTTGACAGCTTCTAATTTTCCTAGAATCATACTTCATACATTCCATGTTTCAATTATTAATGGATGTTTGCAGCTGTCTTTCCTTATTTTGAGTTGTGCCCCATCAGCAAATGAAGGTTCTGAAAGCTTTACTCCATTCCTGTCATAATGGTCAACTCAACTTTGAGGAGGCAGTTCTTCCCCAGTCTTATTTTGAGTACCTTCCAAACTGAGAGGCTCAATTTCCAGCAGTGTATCTGACAATATTCTGGTGCTATCCATAATGTTTTAACACTCAATATTATGGTGCTATCTGACAGTGTTCTACTGTTATTCATAAGGTTTTCCATGGTTAAACATTCAGAAGTAGTCCACCTCTCCTCCTTCTTTGTTAGAAAATGCACTAACAAGTATTTATGGTGTGCCTACTAAATGCCAGGCTATAAACCAAGAAGTTGAAAAACTGCTAAGTCAGTCATTTAGGCAAATTATTAAACTTTTCAAGCCTTCATTTTCATAACAGGAGTAATAATACTTACTTGAAAAGGTTATCATGAAAAACAAAGTTAGGCAATAATGAATGTGGAAGCCACTCACAGTGTCTTGTATTACAAATGCTAGCTGAATTTTAATTGTACTACTCTGCATAGGAGCTCTGGCAGCTTAGTAGTTACAAGTTGGACTGCTAATCTCAAGGTTGGCAGTTCGAAACTGCCAGACGTTCTGCCAGAGAAAGATAAGGCTTTCTACTCCAGTAAAGATTTACAGCCTCGGAAACCCTGTGCAAGGTCACTATGAGTTGGAACTGACTCCATGGTACTTAACAACAACAACAACAACTCTGCATAAGATGTCTTAGTATGGTGTTGTAGGATAATTTGCTGGACTACAAAGACTGTGGTTTGAACCACAAAGTCAGCAGTTCAAATTCACCAGCCCTTCCTTGGGAACCCTATGCAGGGTCGCTATGAGTTGGAACCAACTTGACAGCACTTAACAACAACTCTGCCTGAGGCACTGAGCCAGGAGCTCTGAGGAATACAAGAAGTCTGAGATGGAAACACGTGTGTTTCCTAAGGACTTGGAGTCTAGTTAGAAAAGGCAGATGCATAAAAGATGAGGGCAGGAGAGGGAGCGGGAACAAACAAGGATGAAAAACAACCCACCCAAAATCAACTGGCCTCTGTAGTATATCCTAAGGACTGGAAATGAGCAACTTAAACACCTTGAGGAGGCTAGAGAACTTCCTGAAAACATGTGAGCTAAACCTTGAGAGACCTAGTGAAGCTGAGAAGAGTAAGGAGCAGCTTGGGTAAAGAACAGGGAACTGTGCAGGACCAGGGACATCCACGGCATTCCAAGAGGCAGTGATCGGGACCCATGTTTATTCAGTACCTGATCTATACCACATACCCTGTCAGGGCATTTCCTGGACCGCATCTGACAGGATGTTCATAGCAATTTGTGGGGTACTTATCACTATCCCCATTTTATAAATGAAAATTTGAGAACTTAAGACATTAACTAACTCATTGGTCACTATTAATAAATGATTGTTGTTGTTAAGTGCCATTGAGTCAGTTCCAACCCTAGTGACACTGTATAGGGTTTCTGAGGAGCAGCTGGTAAGCATGAAGGCAGACCTTGTGGTTCAAACTGATTTTGCAGTCCAGCACATTAACTCACAGTGTCACACCAGGACTCCTATTAATAAATGGAAGCATCAAAATCCAAACCAAGATCTCTGACCACATTCCATATAAAGGGACTTAAGTTAAAAATGCCAGGTTACAGAAACCTGGGTTCATCCCATATTAATTCATCATTCATTCTTTCAGTTAATATTTATTGAGTGATTGTAGGCCTTATGCTATGTCAGGTCACAGTGAACAAAACAGACACTATCCATCCTTAATGGAGCTTTATGACTCAACTAGGCAGATTTTAAATAAATCTGCATACAAATAAGTATTATGAAGGAAATTAGTTACAAGGGTGCTATGAGAAAGAACAGCACACAGTCTAATTAGATTGAGGAGTCAGACAAGGAAGTTCATGAAGAAGCCATATTTAAGCTGAAGAGTAATATTGGTATGATGAGGGATGGAAGGGGCTGGGAAGAGTGGGCACTGAGCCAGGGGACCATTGTAGGTAAAAGCAATCGATTGTACACAGGCCCGAAGGTAGAACCTAAAGAAGAGCATGCCATGGAGCACTGTGAGGGTGAGAGAGGCACTGAGATGAGGTGGAAGATTATTACAGGTCTCTTCTCCTTGTTCTTTTTTTCCTCTTAATTTTTGTTTACTACTCTCCAATCCGTCTCTCTTAATCTTCCCTCTCTGTGTGTTCTTAGTGTTTTATCTCTTCCTTTTGCTTTGTCCCTTATTTTTCTCTCATACAGCTCTATTTTCCTGTCCTTCTTTTCTCTTTTTAGTGATTATATTCATTTTTTCTTGTTTAGTTTCTCCTTTATTATATTATGTTTTTGTTGTTATATGCTTGTTTATTTTTCCTGGTTTGTATTCCTGTGTGTGTTTTCTCCTCTTGCCCCACCTGATGGGGAAAAAACCTTGCCCATACAGGTCAGCCACAACTGTATCCTCTACAACTCCACCCACTGGACAAAAGCCAGTACCAGTACTACTTGATCAGTGATAGATATCAGTCAGTGTTAGCCAAATTCACTCTAAACTGCGCTGCATGGCCCTCAACCACCCTTCAGGTTTGAAAAGGAACTCACCCTTGTGGCCCAATTTTTAGTCAAGCAGTAACTAGGTATGTAGGGGGAAAACAACATTAGTAAGTTATGCTTACCATGGAAGGGTAATTATTCCAAATCAAAAGGGCAACATTTACCTAGGGACAAAGTTAAAAAGGGATGGGAAGGTGAGCAGAATAGAAATAGGAACCAAAGGGAGGAAGCAGGATAATTGTCATTGCATGGAGGGGATTGCAATCATTGAGATGAAATAAAGTGTATGATTTGTTGACTGTAAGACTGATGATAATCTGTAAACCTTCACTCAATTCACAATAAAAAGTTTTTTAAAAAACAAACCAACAACTTCTGAAAAATAATTTGATAATATTCATCAAGAATCAAAAATTTCTATATAAATACATAAATTGAACTGCATGAACAATGAACAAAAAATAGTATACACATTTCCATTCTTTAATCACACCCACCAGAAGACAGTTGGTGAGAGCCTAAGAACACATCAACAAACAATTATCAATTAAATAAAAATACAACAATCCCACATTGTCTGGGAGACAACAGACAACTTTAACTCACATGAAGAAACAAGTGAAAACAGCTCAAATAAATGACCAAGATGCAGAGCCAGAAAACATTTCTGAGGGAAAAATGGCAATGAAACTAACTGTGAAAGAATTTAAAAGAATGATAGCTAGGTACCTTAAATGGATTGATTGAAAGAGTGGAGAAAGCAAGGAGAATACTGAAAAAAATCTTTAGAAGAATTTAGGAAAACACTACAAGAACGGACAAAATAAATGCAAATTTTTAAAGACTACAAAACCTGCAAATAGAAATCCAGAGATTTATACTAATATCTCAGAATTTGACAACACATTGAAAGCAGAATGAAGTAGATTCAAAGCATTGGAAGCCCAAATTAGTAACCTTGAAGACAAAGTTCTCAATAGTAGTAATCTAGAAGAATCATCAGAAAAAAAAATAATTTAAAATATCAGAAGAAAGCCTGAGATTTATGTGGGATACCATGAAGAGGAATAATTTATGGGTAGCTGAAATTCCAGAACAGGAGAGACAATAAAAAGTAGAGAAAATTGTCCAAGAGTTTCTGTGGAAGAAAATTTCCTTAAAATCAGAAAGATATGAAGATTACCATTCAAGAAGCTGCACAAACCCAAAATAGGATAGACCCCAAAAGAAAATCACCAAGACATATCATAATCAAACTTTCTATAAGCAAAAAAAGCAAAAAATTCTGAAAGCAGTTTGGGGAAAACCAAAAAGTTACCTACAAAGGAGAACTAACAGGACCGAGTTCTGATTTCTTAGTAGAAACTATGCAGGCAAGAAGGCAATGGGATGACATATACAAAACTCTGAAATTAAAAAAAAAAAAGCCAAAAAAGAGTTATATATCCAGCAAAGATGTTCCTCAAATACAAGGGTAAAATTTGGACATTTTCAGATAAACAGAAATTAAAGGAATTTATAATAACCATGCCAAAACCAAAAGGGAAGAACACAGTCAGTATTTCTCAAGTTGGGAAACTGAAGAAAAAATTCAAGCCTCGACTTTCATTATTGAAAGATTCTCTGGGCAAATTATTGAATGATGCAGAATGCATCAAGAAAAGGTGGAAGGACTACACAGAGTCATTGTACTAAAAGGAAATGGTTATATGTTCAACCATTTCAAGAGGTACCATATGAACAAAAACCAATGATACTCAGGGAGGAAGTCTAAAGTGCATTGAAAGAAGTGGCAAAGAACAAGGCACCAGGGATTGATGGAATAAAAATTGAAATCTTTCAAGAAAGTGAGGTGGCATAAGAGACACTCACTCATCTCTGCCAAAAAATTTGGAAGATAACTATCTGGCCAACTGATTGGAAGAGATC
>NW_006408525.1:30345497-30353708 GCF_000296735.1 Chrysochloris asiatica
CATCACATAAATAAAACAAAGGGAAAAATCACATGATGATATCAATTGATGCAGAAGAGGCATTTAACAAAATTCAACACAAATTCCTGACAATAACACTCAACAAAATAGGGATAAAGGGAAATTCCTCAATATAATTAATGGCATATATACAAAACCATCAGCCATCATCATTCTCAATGGTAAAAAACTGAAGCCATTACCCTTGCAAACAGCAACCAGACAAGGATGTCCTTTATCACCACTCCTATTCAATATTGTGCTAGAAGTCTTAGCCACAGCTATAGACAAGAAAGGGGAAGTAAAGACATCCAAACAGGCAAAGAAGAAGTAGAACTCTTCCTATTTGCATTTGATAAGATCAACTATACTATCACCTACATTTAGAAAATCCCAAAAACTCAGCAATAAAAGTATTGGAACTTATCAATAGATTTGGCAAAGTGAGAGGGTACAAAAGATCAACATACAAAAATCAGTTGGATTTCTTTACACTAATAAGGAGAGCTTTGAAAAGGAAATCAGGGAAACAATACCATTTCCAATAGCCACCCAAAAGATGAAATAGTTGGAAATAAATCTAACCAGAGAAATAAAAGACCTATATAAATAAAACTATAAAACACTACTACAAGAAACCAAAAGAGGCCTACAACAATGGAAGACTATACCATGTTGATGAGTAGGAAGACATAATGTTGTGAAAATGTCAACACTATGTAAAACAATCAATGGATATAGTACAACCCAATCCAGATTTCAACATCATTCTTGAAAGAGATGGAAAAGCTAACCACTAACTGTGGCACTGCACGACAATGCATTGGACTGCAAGGTTGGTTTGAACCACAAAATCGGTGGTTCAAACTCACCTGTCACTTCTCAGAAACCCTATACAGGGTCGCTATGAGTCAGAACTGACTCAGCAGTACTTCACAAAAACAACTTTATATGGAAAGGAAAGAGACCTCAGATAAGCAAGGCATTAATTTAAAAGAAAAATTAGGCGACCTCTACCTGATCTCAAAACCTACTATACAGCCACAGTAGTCAAAGCAGCCTGGTACTGATACAACAAAAGACACATGGATCAATGGAACAGAAATGAGAACTCAAAAGTAAATCCATCCACCTATGGTCAGTTGATCTTCTACAAAGAGCCAAAATACATTAAATGAGGAAGAAATAGTCTCTTCAATAAACAGTGCTGGAAAAATTGAAAATCAATTTGCAGAAAAATGAAACAGGATTCATATCTCACACCAAATGCAAAAATGAACTCAAAGTAGATTAAAGACCTAAATGTAGAACCTAGATCTATAAAGATCATCAATGAATAAATAGGGACAAACTTAGGGGCTCTGATACATGGCATAAATACATTAGCAAAATAAAACTGAAAACACACAAACAGAAAACAAAATAGATGCCTGGGACCTCCTAAAAATTAGACACTTATTGTACATCAAAAGATTTTACCAAAAGAGTAAAAAACGAACCTATAGACAGGGAAAAAATATTTGGCAATGACATATCAGACAAGGACTACTCTCCAAAACTTTTAGAACATTTCAACATCTCAACAAGAAGACAAATAACACAATTTAAAAATGGGCAGAGGACATGAGCAGACAGTCACCAAAGAAGACATTCAAATGACCAACAAACATACAAAGAAATTCTCATGATCATTAGCCATTGTTGTTGTTGTTAAGTGCCATAGAGTCGATTCTGGCCCATAGAGACCCTGTATAGGGTTTCTAAGGAGCAGCTGGTAAGCTTGAGCCACAGACCTTGCAGTTCAAACGACTTTGCAGTCTGACGCATTAGCCTACAGCACCACATCAAAACAACAATGAGATAGCATCTTACTCCATTAGTATCTTGTTGTTGTTGTTGTTGTTGTTGTGTGATATTGAGTCGGTACCGACTCACAGCTACCTTATGCACAGCAGAATGAAATACTGCCCAATCCTGAGCCAACCTCACTACTGTTGCCACGCTTGAATCCATCAATGCTGCCACTTAGCCAATCCATCTCGTTGGGGGTCTTCCTCTTTTTCTCTGACCCCGGCATTAATAGCAAAGTTCAAAAAAGTAGAAAACAACAAATGCTGGTGAGGGTGTGGAGAGATTTGCACCCTCTTACACTGTTAGTGGAGTCCTGGTGTGGTGCTTCAGGATAATACACTGGATCGCAAAGTCAGTTTGAGCTGCAAGGTCAGTGGGTTCAAACCTACCAGATGCTCCTCGGAAATCCTATGCAGGGTCGCTATAGGTGGGAACTGACCCGACGGCACCTAACAACAATAACAACACACTGTTGGTGGGACTGTGAAATGTGCAATCACTTTGGAAAATGGTATGGTGCTTTCTCAAATAGTTGGAAATAGAAATATCATAGGACCCAGAAATCCCTCTGCTTGGGATATATTCTCAAGTACTAACAACTGTGACATGACTAGGTAGAGCCACACCCATGTTCATTGCAGCACTATTTACAATAGCAAAAAGATGAAGAAAGCCTAAATGTCCATTAACAGCAGAAGGATTAAACAAACTTTGGTACAGGCACACGTTGGAATGTATTGAAGAATAATGTAACATTGAAGAATAAAGATGAATCTGCAAAACACCTGTCAACATGGATGAACCTGGAGGACATCAGTGGGGATGTGGTTGTGTGCCACCAACTCAGTTCCAACTCATAGCAACCCTTAAAGAGTTTTCAAGGCTATAAATCTTTACAGGAGCAGAAAGCCTCGTGTTTTTCCTGAGGAGGGACTGGTAGATTCGAACTACTGACCTTGCAGTTAGCAGCCCAGCTGGTAACCCTCTACATTATCAGGGCTCCTTGGGAGACTTTATGCTGAGTGAAATTAGTGAATCACAAAAGGACAAATATTGTATGAGAACATTGTTGTAAAAAGTTAAGAAAAGATTTTCTTGATAAAAGAAACATTTTATGATGGTTATTGGAGCAGCTTTTGAGTGCTATTGAGTCAGTTCCAACCCATAGCGACCCTGTATAGGGTTTCGGAGGAGCGGCTGGTGAGCTTGAACCGCTGACCTTGCAGTTCAAACCAACTTTGTAGTCCAGCACACCAGGATTCCATACTGGGGCAGGGGAAGGGAAGGGAACTATTGACAGGCTAGATGGTAAACATGTAAACGTGGGTGATGGGATAGACAATATACAGTAAGAAGGAGGTTGGTAGAAGAAAGATGAAGGGAGGAGTAAAGAGTTAAAATGAATAGAGGTAAATACGGTTAACTGATTGTACATAAAGGGCATTTTAATGAAGTAAAGTAAATATGATTTGTTGAATGTAAAACTGTTGATCTACTCTGTAAACCTTCACTCAATTCAAAATAAAAAGGTTAAAAAAAAAAGTAGAACTGCCTCATTGAATTTGGAGTCCTGGTGTTACACTGTAGACTAAGCATTGGACTGCTAATTGCAAGGTCAGCAGTTCAAAACCACCAGTCGCTTCTCAGAAACCCTCTACAGGGTCAATATGAGTCAAAACCAACTTGATGGCACTTAACAACAACAATTTTTATGGAAGCAAAGTACCATATCTTTTCCCCTTGAAATGAATGGTGAGTTTGAACTCATTGTACCCCTAAAGACTGTTGGTTGTTAAGTTCTGTTGAGTCAATTCTGACTCATAGCGACCCTGAATAGGGTTTCTGAGGAGCAGCTAGTTGTTTTGAATCCCTAACCTTGCAGTTAACAGCACAGTGCTAATCCTATGGGGCAAACCTGTTCTGTCCTGTGGAGTTGCTATGAGTCAATGACACATAAGTTACCTTCTAACATTAAGGCATATTATTACATTACTAACCCCAAGAACTCCACACCTCACCCCTACCTAACCACACTCAATCATATATAACACCTAGAACTGGTTACCAAACAAACAGGCCTTCTAAAAGTGCTTTTATTAATTGAGTAAGTATGTAAGCTAGGGGAATGGACTGACAAGGTTCACTGAATAAAATCAGCTACTGATGTTACTTTTTGGCTAACATCTCTTGAAAAACAATTCTTACAGTCACTAAAAATATTATTAGTCCAGTTAACCTAATTGGATCATTATCATCACTGTTACCTCTCCAAAGGCTTTTTTATGCACATAAATAATGATACTGGCTTAATCTATTGTAACAATAGTATCACAATCACCTTACAAGAAGGTAGGATAGATGCTATCATTCTATACCCCACCTTTTTAAAAAAACAGATGAGGAAATTTGCAAAGGCCACGTATGTCTTGTCCAGACATAAAAGTCACAAAAGCTGCTCAGTGGCAGAGCTGTATCATTTCCACATCCAGGGACTCTGTCCTCTGAGAACACAGATTCAGGATCACACCATCCCAGAGGTGGTTTCTTTCTGCAGCTGTGAGGGAGATTAGGCTGGGCTGGGTGTGCCCAGCTGATCAGGATTTTTTAAAACATCCCAGCCCTGTTTTGTCTCATAAAACTTCCTTTCTATTTTAAAGCATGAGTCTCTTCTGAGGGAAAGCCAATCCATGTGTTTCTGATTCATTTACACTTAATTTCTCCAAATAGTGCTCTGTGATGTCCCTAAACTTCATATATTTTCTAGAAGACAGGAAATAGAGAGAAACCAAGTGTGGACAGATTGGGATGAAATGTAGCTCCCAGGCACTCACTGGAATTCTCCCTCTTAGGAAAATGATGTCACCTGTCCTTAGAGTGAAGCCTGGGCCCATTTCAGCTTCAGTCAATGTGGTAGTTATAACATTTGGGCCACAGCATGGAACGCTATCCAGAACCAAGAAGAACATAAAACAAATGTCATACAACAAGGAATAAATGGATCCTTGATAGCTTGGTCAGGGAATAGAGTAGGTCATGTGAGAAAGGAGCAATGAGTCCTAATTCTTGGATGCTTCCTGACTATTCTAATCACAGGCTAATTAAAGGCTCTTTTTAAGCAAACCTAGCTAAAATGATACAAGTTAAAACATGAATCTGGAATAACATGATTGGTAGCTCTTCATGGAGAGAATACAAGTATATGGAGACAATACCAAATCCATTGTCATCAAGTCATTTCCAACTCATAGCAACTCTCTAGAAAAAAGTAGAGCTGGGCCATAGTGTTTCCAAGGCTGTAAATCTTCACATAAGCTGTCATATCTTCCTCCTGCAGAGCAGCAGGTAGAGACAATACAACATGGTAGAAAGTGCTTTGTAGTCAGAAAAACCTGAGTTCAGAGTTTGGCTCTGACAAACTGAGGGACATTGGGCAAGTTACTTAAACTCTGTGAGTATCATCAGTAAATTCCCATCCCAGAAGATTGTGTGAGAATTAAATTAACAGTGTATGTGATATGACATTTAATAAGCACATAATACATGGCAGCTAGCAGTATCATATCTGCCCATTGGATTTCCTCTTAAACCATTGAAATCATACTCTAGGCAGGTTCCTGATCCTATCGAGTCCAACATGAAACTCTTTATATGACTAAATAATAGAATTTAGTGAGAATATAATCAGTATGAAGACAGTGCCAGATGCTGAAAGGGGTGGGGTAGGATAAAGAAAAGAATAGGTTTACAAAGTTGTTGAAAAGATACAACACAAGTGGCAGATGCTTAAGGAAAATCACAAAGCAACTTGATGGAAGATCAACAGAATCCAAGTTGAGTGCTGGGGGCTGCTGGGGGATGCAGAGGCCTATAGGGGGATGCTGGATTATACGAAGCATTAGGATTGGAGGAAGGCTCATTAACAAACTGCGATATGCAGATGATATGATCTTGCTTACTAAAAGTGAACAGAATTTAAAATACTTAGTTACACCTCAATGTAAAGAAAACAAAAATCCTCACCACTGGACCAATAAACAACATATAAACAGAGAAAAGATTGAAATTGTCAAAGACTTCATTTTGCTTGGATCCACAATCAACATTCATGGAAGCAACAGTCAAGAAATCAAAAGACTTGGTGCATTAGGTAAATCTGCTGCAAAAAACCTCTTTGAAGTGTCAAAGAGCAAAAATACCAGTTTGAGGATAAAGCAAGACTGACCAAAGCCATGGTATTTTTAATTGCCTCATATGCATGTGAAAGTTGGACAATGAATAAGGAAGACCATAGAAGAAATGATGCATTTGGATTATGGCTTTGGAGAAGACTATTGAAAGTACTAGGGATTGCCAGAAAAACAAACAGGCCTATGTTAGAAGAAATAACCAAAATATTCTTTGGAAACCAGGATGACAAGATTTCGTTTCTCATACTTCAGACATATTATCAGGAGAGATCCTGGAAAGAACATCATGCTTGGTAAAGTTGTTGTGTTGTTGTCATTGTTAGGTGCCATCAAGTCAGTACCAACTCATAGTAACCCTATGTACAACAGAACGAAACACTGCCCAGTTCTGGGCCAACCTCACAATTATTGCCACGCTTGAGCCCATTGATGCTGCCATTTTGCCAATCCATCTCACTGGGGGTCTTCCTCTTTTACTCTGACCCTCCACCTTACCAAACATGATATCCTTTTCCAGCAACTGGTCCCTCCTGACAATATGTCCGAAGTATGAAAGATGAAGTCTGGCCAACCTGGCCAACCTCACCATTGCGGTTACCTTATATTCCATTAACTTTTCCCTCTATTTCAGACAGTCTATTTTATCCTGTAATCTACCTGACCTTCTTACCACCTGGATCTCTGTTCCTCTGTGTTCACCTTCTTTCGTACTGTAATTGTTTTGATCATAGACTGACCTCCCAGGTCCTCTGAATTTGTTCTTATAGTTTTGTTCTGTTCTCAACTCTTCCATGTGTCGATTGAGTTCTGGGTGGCGCTGCCACGTATGTCAATCTCCTGGTTGTTGTCTGTTCTTGTTGGTTCTCTGTCCACAGAACTCCCTTTAGAATGTTTTGCAGCATAGGGTTGGCTTTGGCAGAATCCCTTAAGTTCTGTTTATCCTGGAATGTTTTGATTACGCCATCATATTTGATTGACAGTTTTGCTAGGTAGAAGATTCTTAGTTGGCAGTTTTTTTTTCTTTCAGGGTTTTATATATGTCTCCCCATTGCCTTCTTGCCTGCATGGTTTCTGCTAAGAGATCAGAGCTTAATCTGATTTGCTTGCCTTTGTGTGTAACACTTCTCTTTTCCCTAGCTGCTTTCAGGATTCTCTCCTTGTCTTTGATTTTGGAGAGCTTGATTAATATATGACTTGGTGATTTTCTTTTAGGGTCTATCCTTCCTAGGGTTCATTGAGCTTCTTGAATGCTTATCTTTTCACTTTTCAGGACATTAGGGAAATTTCCTTCCAGAAGCTCTTCAACTACCTCCTCTGTGGACTTGTATGATTCTTCCTGTTCTGGAATGTCGATAATTCTTAAATTATTCCTCTTCATGTTGTCCAATGTGAATCTTAGACCTCTTCAAATTTTTTAATCCTTTTTCTGTTTGTTCTTCTATCTTAGTAGTATTGAGAGACTTGTCTTCCAGCTCATTAGTTCTGGCTTCCATCTCTTTAATTCTACTCCTTTGCCCTTTCTGTGTATTGTCCATTTCTGATATTCTATTATTAATCATTTGAACCTCTTTCTGTAGGTTTTGAATTGTTTCCAGTGCTGTATCTGTCTTATTTGATTGTTCCTGTAGCGCTTTCCTGACTTCTTCCTTATTTTTCTCAACTCCTTTCTTAAGTGTTTTGATAAATTTTATAATCATTTTTATGTATTCCTTTTCAGGCATATCCAAAGTCTGCCTTCATTCCAGTATGGAGTGTAGGTCTACCTCCATCTCATTTGTCTCAGTCACTTTAACTTGTTTCTGGGCATGCGCTGATATGGTTATCTGTTTCTGTTTTTTGGGCATATTCAGTAGTTAGCTGTGGCCTTAATACTTAGATTAGTGTGTGCTTTAGTATTTTTTATGCTTTCTGTTTCCCTCTAGGTAGAAGTGATCAAGAGATGGGCTTCCATTTTCACTCTTCTTATTACTCAACTCAGAGTAACTGTTACAGGTGTTGGCTGCCTACCTGGTTTATGGCAGCTGGTATTGGTTCTTGCCTGAATTATGGGATTTTATAAGGTGTGATTTTAGCTTGACTATATGACAGCAATTGCTGTCTCTTCTTGGGTAATGTAGGGAGACAAAGAACCCCCTAAAGGTAAAGAGGGGCCAACGAAGCAAAACAGCAACAG
>NW_006408525.1:30353808-30354417 GCF_000296735.1 Chrysochloris asiatica
GTAGTGAGGTTGGCCCAGGATCGGACATTGTTTCGTTCTGCTGTGCATGGGGTCACTATGAGTCGGTTCTGACTCGATGGCACCTGACAACACCAACAACAACACCAACTTTACAAAAAATACTAAGGGGTGTTCTTTGGACTGAGAACCAACAACAGCATACAACAAGCTGAGATTAACATACATGACAACAACACCCAGAACTTAATCCAAATGTAGGAGTATCCAAAGTAAAACAAACCTACAAGACTGAAAATAGGGAGCCAGAGATATTAGTTTATAATGAAGTCAATTACAAAATGTGAAGGAGTAGTGTAGATACAAAACTTCCAAAAGGCAAAGAAGTCAAATAGATTTTCAGATAAAAGACTTTTAAACAAGGGAAAACCTAATAAATTAGGGGTAACCTTAAAGAAAATTAATATACCTTTCTATCAAAATAAAAAAGAGGAAAATCGGAATTATATAGTAAATATTTAAACAACAATAATAAAGAAAATGAAAAGAAATTCCATAAACAAAATGAACACAGGGCAGAAAATTATGTGGAACAAAAACTAGCAACACCACAAAAACACACACAGCAAAATGACAGCTATCAATTCATAT
>NW_006408525.1:30358776-30361103 GCF_000296735.1 Chrysochloris asiatica
AAAAAAAAAAAAAAAAAAAGGAATGAAAGCAAATGCTGTTGAATGATGATGCATGGAGGAGATTGTAATCATTGCAGTGAAACAAATATACAAAAGGATGAATGTAAAACTGATGTTCTTCCATGTAAACTATCACTCAATTCACAATAAAAACTTAAAAAAAAAAAATGAGAACATAAGGATTCATTGAGCCAACAATGCTTGGTCTGTACACTGGTTGTGGATGACAGTGAACAAGGATCAAGAGGCTCAGTAAGGAACCACATGTGTGTTTCATTGGAGTGGAAAAAACTCTCAAAGTGATTTCCACAATATATCTGGCAGGACAAGGTGCAGTAGAAGCCAACAGAACTGGCTGAAAGTGTGAATAAACTGCACCCAAAGCACAGAGTTTTGATTCAAGAGTTATTGCTGAGCTGTGAAAGAAACAGAGTTAAAACTATATCAGAAACTCACCTCTCAATCTGGTATAAATGTCAGTCAATCCTGGATTATCTTGTCCTCTGAGAAAAAAGTTCTTACCTTTGGAGAAAGTGGCTGTTCTCTTCTGTAGAGTCTACTGGCTCCTTGTGCAATTCTAGGAAGTCAAGAACATTTTAGCTTATCTCTTTGTAGGTTAAATAATTCATAGGTCAAATCTAATAATTCAGAAACATCAAATAGCTTTGGGCAGTAATGGGTCACGGAGTTGGGTCTAAAAGCTAAGCAAAATCTGGGAACAAAGAGCAGGAACAAGTTAAAGGCTGCGTTCCCTCCCAGAGAGTATTTGGAAGTCTAGAACATTTTCGGTTAAGAACCCAGTAGTATTTTAGACTTCTAGGCCACAGGAACCCTGCCAATTGCAGCTAATCAATTCTGATGTTGTAGTGCAAAAGTAGCTATGTTGTTGTTGTTGTTGAGTGCCTTCCAGTCGATTCCAACTCACAGGGACCTTGAATAGGGTTTCCAAGGAGCAGCTGGTGAGCTTGAACTGCCGACCTTGTATTTCAAACCAGCCTGACAGTCCAACACATTAACCCACAGTGCCACACCAGGACTCCAAAAACAGCCACAGACAATACAGAAATGAATGTGCCTGTGTTCCAATAAAACTTTGTTTCTGGACAAGGGTATCTGAATTTCATGTAATTTTTATGTGTCGCAAAACATCATTCTTAACAAAACAATTTTTTCAACCATATAAAACTTTTAACACCATTCTTAATTTAAGGACCATTGGTGGCATAATGCAGGTTGTAGAAAAGTACCCATAACAAGTCAGATTTAGCCCATAGGCTACAGTTTGCAGACTCATTGGATAGAGAAATGCTGTCCAAAAGAAACATAATGAACATCACATATGTAATTTAAAACTTTCTAGTAACCACATATAAAAAAATAAGATGTAAATTTATTTTAATGTATATTATTTAATTCAATATATAAAAATGTTACCATTTGAATGTTATCAACATAAAAATGATGAATGAAATATTTTACTTTCTTTTTTGTTCATACTAAGCCTTCAAAATCCAGAGTATATTACATCTCAATTCATTGTAATCATAGTCCAAGTACTAAATAGTATGATGGTAACTACTATATAAAACTGGGCAGGTCTAGAGCACTGTTTTTAAGCTTTAACTTGCATCAGAATCACCTGAAGGACTATTAAAACAGATTGCTGGGCCTCAATCCCAGATTGCTCACTCAGTAGTAGGTTTGGTAAGCCCAAGAATGTGCATTTTTAACAAGTTCCCAGGTAATGTTAATGTTGTTGCCCTGCGGTCTGATCACACTGTGAGAACCACAGTCTAGAAGCTGAAGGAATAAGAAAAAGTAGAGATGCAATTGTTGTTAATTGCTGTCCACTTAGTTCCAACTCATAGCATTAGAAGCCAGGAATATGCCATTGGAAGAAGTAAAACAATGAATACTACATCAAAACCAGAAAATCAGTGGGATGCCACATCAGAGGTAGATCTTGTAATAGAGGTAAGGCCTTAAAACTAGGAACCCACCCCCACCCCACCACTGACTCCTTCCTCCACAGCTTTTCCAGGTTTCAATTTTGTAAGTTCCCTGGGAGGAAGACAGAGCTAGAGATGTTGTTGTTGTTAGGTGCCATCAAGTCAGTACTGGCTCATAGCGACATTATGCACAGCAGAATGAAACACTGCCCGATCCTGGGCCAACCTCACTATTGTTGCCACGCTTGAGTCCATCGATGATGTCACTTGGCCAATCCATCTTGTTGGGGGTCTTCCTCTTTTTCTCTGTCTTGCCTAACATCTGGTTGCAATCAAACATTTTCTCTGACCCTCCACCTTACCAAACATGCTATCCTT
>NW_006408525.1:30361685-30394191 GCF_000296735.1 Chrysochloris asiatica
TTAATGAGTCTTCCTCCAAACCTGATGCCACGATTTTCTTCAGATAACCCAGCTTCTCAGATGATTTGCTCAGTATACAGGTTGAATAAATATGGTGAAAGAATATAACCTTGTCGCACACCTTTCATAATTTTAAACCATTCAGTGTTTCCATGTTCTGTTTGAATAACTACCTCTTGGTCCAGGTACAGATTCCTCATGGGCATAATTAAGTGTTCTGGAATACTCAGGATGAACCCTGACTAATTAGGGACGAACTCAGAACTTAAGTAGGCTTTAAAAGATTTTGCAAGAAAACAACTATCTCCAGGCTCTGACAAACTCTAATTTATGAAAAACGCCCAAACCTCATTACTGAATACAATGAATTACAAAACAACCCCAGTCCTCTCAAGGACAACAAATAAATAAAAAAAGGAAAAACAAACCCAATCCAAATTTCAGATTTGACCTATATGTATATTCTTTTACAGTATCTTGGACTGCTAAAGTAGAAATTGAGGCAAATGAAACAATATACAAATTTGGAATTATTAAAAATTATAACAATTAGGAGCATTTTCAGGAAGATTATATAAATCCCAAATCTGTTTTCCACATTAAACATATGTTGTTGTTGTTAAGTGCCATTGAGTCAATTCGAACTCAGAGTGACTCCGTATAATGTTTCCAAGGAGCAGCTGGTGAGTTTGAACCACCAATTTTGTGGTTAGCAGTCCAGTGCTGATCCTACAGCACCACACCCGGACTTCAGGATTTTATAAACATTAAGTTTATAGAACCATCCAATTTGAAAACTACATCTTTTATAAACACCCTTTTAAGGGGTTTGGCCAAAAATAGTTCATCATGACACAGAAAGATTTTGTGGACCTTTACAAATGGTTCTACTCAGAATTTCTCAACCTCTGTGACATAATTTAAAACTCTAGGACTTAACATTTTTTTCCAAAAATAAAATGTTTTCTGGTCCATTGATGTCAGAAAACCCCTCACTCTATACTCTGGAGATCCCTCATACTACAAATTGATTGACCAATATTGACATCAATGTCTATCCCTTTAAATCATCAAAGAGAAATTGGTAAAAAGACACCTTTTCAAGATGTGTTTTTCTGGTGGTAGTCTTGCCTAACATCTGGTTGCAATCAAACATTAAGAAATAGAAACTCAGTTTGGGAGGACAATGAAACAGGGATACTCAGAACGTTTTTACAATGAAAACCATAGCTGAATTTCTAATTCATCAGTCTAAAATCAAATATACTCCCATTAAAATCCCCATTCAAGAAATAAATTGATTAAACTTAGAAAAAGTTCAAAATATTTTAAAAGAGAGAGAGAGAAAGAACTATTCATTCCAGCCTTGGACGTTAGAAAAGTTTGCCATAGGGAACACAGAAAGAGCAACAAATTGAAGTATCTCCCCCCACTCAAAGCAGAAACATTTATTCAACAAAGGCAAATGCATGCATCTTTCACTGCTTCGTTCACAGTTAAATAGAAAGCTATACTTTTCCTGGAACTGGTTAAGAAAGTGACCTAGAACTCAGTCCAGTCAGAAAGGAAAAAGCACAGCTCACTTCCTATTAAGCCAGAAAGTATAAAAAAATTACTCTAGAGAGCTAGAAAAACACTCATTTGTGCATACAAAAAGAGAATAATTTCCAACCTTTCTAATAAAGAGCATTTTGTAAGGCTTCCAACAAGCCATTACAGTTTCAACACCATATCTGGTAACCTAGTTAATTTTAGAAGGTATGTAGTCCCTTAAATATAATGGTGGCTGTGCAGTCTCCTCAACGGAGAGAAGCCTATGAAGAATTGCAGGCTTTGAAACGTAATAGGGTTGTAGTCATTAGACAACTGGAATGACAATTCATTTAACACAGTTGAAGGTATGTGAGGGGGTTTCAAAAAGTTCATGGAAAAATTGCATTATCTATTAATTCCATTTTTCTACAAAATTTTTGAAGCCCTCTGGTTTAACAGTCCTGAAGCAATTTAATTGGAATTACATGGCACTCTCCCTCTCTGGCATTTAGGTTGTGCCTCTACATCCACATGAATTTTCAAAAGTAAGTGCTTTATTTGAATTCAAAGTTTTCTTAAGAGAATAATGAAATCCCATTTGTTTTATCACTCAAAACATTCCACAGGGCAAACTGCCCTTGTTTTTTTTTTTTTTTTTTAATGAAACTGATCATTTAATTTTGCAACAAAAGGAAATGTTTAAATATCTGTAAAAGTACAAAATAGGCCTCTTTCGTGTATCTGAAGAATACCACATTGTACAATATTTTCTTGAGCTGCAAAAAAGAGAAGTTAACCTTTGAATATATTTTGGAGGAAAAAGTCTGCCTTCTACAAGAAATTTTCAGAATGCAATAGGTTTAAACTCTTCTCAGGTCTATTGAAGAATGTTTTTAAATATCTTAAAGATGAAAAAAACCTTATCATAAATTTTGATTCACTTAAACAGTATTCCCCAAATAGAAGTGGGGCGGGGGAGGGGAGGGGAGGACAAGTTAATTCCCTTAGTGCACCACCGTTCTGAATTAGATCAAGATGGTTACTGAAATGAGAATAATGGTAAAACATTTTTTATTGTTGTTCCTATATAGAAACATTAAATGAAGAAATAAGGTCAGCATTTCATCCCAAATTTTAAATTTAGATGAAGACAGAGTAGAAACAATGATTTGAGTATTTCCAACTCCTCACTTTAATGTGAGGTTTGTAAATATCTTTGGGGTATTGTTCCGTGCCATGGAGTCTATTTGGACTCATAGCGACACCTTGTGACTGAATAGAACTGTCTCATAGGGTTTTTAACCCACCAGCTGTTCCTTGGAAACCCTATACAGGATGGCTATGGGTTGGAACCGACTCAACAGCACTTAACAACAATGACAACAACAATCTTTAAAATAAGGAACCCTGATGGCGCCGTAGGATAAGTACTGCACTCCTAACCAAAAGGTCAGCAGTTCAAATCCACCAGCAGTTCTGCAGGAATAAGAAGCTGACTGCTCCTTTAAAGACTGGGTGATGCTGTTGAGCTGTGAAGCCCGTTCCAAAGTCAATTTTAACAGGAGCAAAAAGCCTCCTCTTTCTCCTGAGGAACAGCTGGTAGTTTCGAACTGCTGACTTTGAGGTTAGCAGCCCAATTCATAACCACTACGCTACCAGAGCTCCTTCCTTTAAAGACTTAAGCCTCAGAAATCCTATACAAGGTCGCTATGAGTCGGAAGCCGCTCTATGGCCGTTTGGTTTTGTTTGGAATCTTTGCGGCAGGGACCTTGGTGGCACAGTGCTTAAATAGTTTGGCTGCCAACTACCGCTTGGGACAGAAAGATGTGGCAGTTATCTGTTTCCTTAAAGATTTACAGTCTTGGAAACCCTAAGGGGCGGTTCTACTCTGTCCTGTAGGATCGTTATGAGTCAGAACTGACTCAGTAATGGGTTTGTATGTGGTGTGTGATCTCTTCTGGAAGCAAATCACCAGGTCGTTCTCCTCTAGAGCTGCCGGTGGGTTCGAATTGCCCTTGAGCCACCAAAAACAACAACAACAAAACCTCACTTCCTTAGAATTGATTTCGACTCATAGCGCCCTTTGTGCCACGGAGGCTCCTAAACATCTTTGTGTACAACTGCAAAATCAATCCCACCCCACCCTCGACAAACCAAAAACCAAACCAATTGCTTTGGAATAGGTGCTGATTCATGGCCATTCCATGTGCTTCAGAGTCAGACACACACGTTCAAAATGAGACCTTCCAAAAAAATAAATGTAAAGTTGAAAGGACGAAGTACATGTTAAATGCTTGCTCGACTCCACAAATAAAATGTTCCCTTTGCTACCTAATGTAATCACTTGTGTTCAACGCAGTTACAAAACAGACCAATACAAGCTAGTTGGTTCCCAATGCAACTGAGAAATGAGTGTCACATCCGCAACTTTAGGGATGATGCACAGAAATGTACTTAGGATTGGTACAGCCACATTCCCTGGTTAGTTTTCATAACTCACAGCAGAGATCTATTTTAAAACCATCCGGGCAGTATGAGTCAATAGAATTCCTCGCCTGTCTGAGTACATCCAGTTGTACCCTTATTTATAGTTTTTCAGTCTTAAATTTTATATATAAACACCCTAAAGGACTTAGGAGTCCTGGTGTGGCGCTGCGGGATAATACACAGGACCACAAGGTCGCTTTGATCTACAAGATCGGCGGTTCAAACTCACCAGCCACTCCTTGGAAACCCTATATAGGGTCGCTATGAAAGGACTCGAAGGCACTGAACAATAACAAAGGTGCTTAGGACTCCTGGTGCGAGGCTGTAGGATCAGCACTGGACTGTTTTTTAATTGTGAATTGAGTGCTAGTTTCCATGGGAGAACATCGGTTTTACACTCATCGTTTCATTGCAATGATTACAATCTCCTCCGTACGTCATCATTCAACAATATTTGCTTCCATTCCCTCTGTTTGTTTTGTTGTTGTTGTTGTATGGGGGGGGATGTACACAAAAATACCCAAATATATAATCATTTAAACAATCAAAGGGTACATTCTGCAAGCCTGTCTCCTGGCCGCCAGCACCCAGTCCCTCTTCTTTCCATGAGTCTAGAGTCCTTAGCTGCTCTCGCTCCATGTCTTCATCTCTGCCTCCATCTCTGGTGTTGCTGCTTCTCTAGATACGGTCCCGCATTCCTCTTGTCAGCCCTGGACTTTGAACCACAAGGTCAGCAGTTCAAATCCACCAGCTGCTCCTCGGAAACCCTGAACAGGGTCACTAAGAGTCAGAACCAACTTGACGGCACTCAGCAACAACAAAGGTGCTTATTTTTATACTCTTCAATATTTAAACGCAGTTTTCTCTGCGTGCTTTAGTATTATCAGGGGACAAAAGTTTGCATTTCTCTGAGACAGTCAGACCCCCAAATCAGGTTGCTGACGTAAATGAATTGTCAAGTGCCGGAACAGCTTCTTTAAGCGTAAATAACAGTCAGAGTTAACTTTATTCAAGAGCTGCATTAACACCCCCACAGAAGGCTGGGGCCTAGAAGAAAAGAGTGGTTCTCCCTCAGAAGGGCGTCTCCTCACGACACCCTATCCTATAAGCGACTTTTCATCCTCCATAAACAGGCATTGGGCCGATTTATTTTGGGGGTGGCGTCAAATGATTCTGAGAGTTAGGGGTGTACCAAAGGGTCACAATGAGATGTTGGCACAGTGTGCTAGGAGATTCAAATTAGGTTCTTCAGGCGGTTGCTGAGGGACTTTTCAAATCTTCCGATCACCTCCCTCACGTCTACTGGGTAGGCCCCTCCTCCTTCCCCTACCACGCCCCGCCCTTGTGATGGCCTGTCAGCCAATCACTGGGCTAGTGCTTTCCAGTCAGGGCCAATCCTGAGCATGATTACTTTGAGCGGGAAAAGTTCAGAAGTTGAGGGAGAGCGAGGTCAACTAACAGCTCGCTCTCAACCTTGTCCTGGAGATGGGGGTGATTCACTGGCCTGGAGGCAGTCGCCCATTGGCTGGGCAGCGGGCCAATGAGGGGTGTGCGAAGCGGAGGGCGGACTTCACAGGAGGAAATGAGGCGGGGCGGGGCGGGCCGGTGCCCTGTCGCGTGCCGGGTCGTGAGCCCAGGGGGTGGGCAATGTAACGGCCTCTGCCCCCGCCCTCCTTCCCCGCTCCAGCCCCCCACCCACAGACCGGCTCCAGGCAGCGCCAGGGGCGGCTGCGGAGGCTGTGGGGTGTGGGCTGAGGGAGCCGGGCCTCGACGCTCCTCTCACCCCCAGACCCCAGGAGCTGCACCTAGTCCAGGAGGGGCTGGGGGCCCCATGGAGGTGAGAGGCAGAAATGCCATGGCCGCTCCCTCACCCCAAGGCCTGAGGGAGGGATGTGAGGTAACGGTGGGGACCGTCGGGGCCGGTGGCGGCTGGGTTTGGAGGTCGGCGACGGCGCGGAGCGGCTCTGTGAGGAGTCCGCGGCCCGCCGGCGAGGGCAGAGCGCCCGTGAGGAGCCCGACTGGGCGGGCGGGGGCCGCGGGGCCGCTTCTGCCTCGTCGGACGTCGGACAGCGCTGGGACGGTGACCGACAGCAGGGCAGCGGGTGGGCACCGGGAGGCGAGGAGCTCTTCCCATGCGCGCGTTTTTTGAGACAGTTGGGAATCGCAGCTGAGGCAGGTGCCCTGGTGGCGCTGTGGGTTTAGACGTTGCGCTGCTAACCGCAAGACCAACAGTTCAAAGCCACCAGGGGAAAGAGGCTGGCTTGCGCCCAGAGCGCCGTCCCGACTCGGAAGCGGCCCGACGGCGGTGGGGACGGGCGGGTGGCGGCCGTTGTCCGCCGTTGTGGCCGGGGCTGCTGACGTTCTCCGTTTCCTCTCTCTGTGCAGCCCAAAGTGGCGTTCCGTGGAGGGGCCAATCGCTGCTGGAACCTCAGCGCCGACACCAGCAGCAGGCTAACGGACGTGTTCAACAGCGTCGTGATGACGGGGGCCACGTCCTTCTATGACTGCTACAAAGCGCAGGTGCGGGACCCACGCAGCCCGTGCTTAGTCCACACCACGCGACTTCTCGTAGCTTTGCGCCAGGTCCCGGGTAGCACCAGACACACAAAAATGTCGAGTGGGCAGAATCCATGCTTGGTGTGGACATTCATTTAATTAAGAAATGAGGTTTTCCGTTTTCATTCAAGCCTGTTTCCATCTTGTTCACAGCATCACAGCGGGCCAGACATGTGAGAAACCCCCGTAGTTATTGTTGTTGTGAAGTGCCATCCAGTCGGCCCGACTCAGAGCAGCCCTGTGTAAGGTTTCTGGGGCTGTAAATCTTTACTGGAACAGAAAGCTTCATCTTTCCACCGATGAGTGACTGGTGAACTCGAACTGCTGAGCTTGTGGTTCACAGTCTAGTGCTTATTCTACAGAGCCACCATGCCCCCCTCAATATTTGTTGCTGTTGTTATTAAATGCCGTCGAATCGATTCCGACTCATAGCGACCTTGAGGTCAAGTGCCTATCGTATAGCGCCACACCAGGACTCATTAAGACATAAAAATTTTTGCCTTCATACATTTATGCAAACCAGTAGAAATATACTTTTGGTCATTTGAAGGTGAAATACTTTGCTCCTTTATTCTCTGTCTTTAACAATATCTTCGCATGTTATGATTTTGCCCTACCTAAAGATTTACACCCTCGGAAACCCTGTACAGGGTCGCTATGGGTAGGAACGGACTCGACAGCACTTAACAACAACAACAAAGCATCGGTTTACATTGTTGTTGTTGTTAACTGCCGTCGAGTCGGTTCCGACCCATAGCGACCCTGCATAGGGTTTCCAAGGAGCAACTGATGAGCTTAACCACCGACCTTGTAGTTCAAAAGGCTTTGCAGTCTGGCTCATTAACTCACAGCGCCACACCAGGATTCCATTTAAATAATTTTCATTTCAATTATTTACCCCTACCAGTCAATGCCATCAATATTGATGCCTTTAAGTTTTTATTTTGTATAGTATGACCACTGCACAGACTGAAAGTTGAGGCTCAAGAGAGCTTGATTTGTGCCCAAGTGACATAACTCAACTGGAACCAAAGTCTATTCATTCCCAAGACCAGTGTTCCACTCTTCTATGTTACATCCCTACTAAAATTTACTTAGATTTAATTTCAGTTGATTTCGAGCTTCTTAAAGGAAGAATTTCCTAGAATAAACAATTTGTAAATTAGTTTGATCTGTTTTTTGTTTGTTAAATTTTCACTTTTTAATGTATTTAAAATTATTTTTACTACTATGTCTCCATCTCTTTTGGAAGAGGTAGGCTTTTACAAATTTATTAAAACCTTAACATTAAAATTTTATATCTTGTTTACTCAAAATTCATTATAGAAGCAACATACACAAAAAATATGCTTGTGTAAGAAAGCCCCTAGACTAGGAATAAGAAAGCCTTGAGATTTGGGTTGTTTTGTAACTTTATTGTCCCTGTAACTTGTGGTCTCAGTTTCCTTGTTTTTTTTTTTAAGTTTCCTTATTTTTAAAATAGATGTAATACCTACATCACAGATTGAAATTGAATGCAATAATATGGAATTTCTTTGAAAATTATAAAATGTATATAAATATACATTAACTTTTTTCTTCCATAAATTGGGAGCATTAAGGCTAAGTTTAGTATGTTATTTATTAAAAATAAGTTATTATCTACATAATGCTAATCTCACAAAATGAAAAATTAAATCATTTTAGATATTTTATACCATGGGCCAGCAAACAACAAATTACCCAGGGGTCAAATCTTCCTGATGTTTGTTTTTATAAATAAAGTTTTACTGAAACATACCACATCCATTAATATCTATGGTTGTTTTGGAGGAGACTTTAATGGCCTGCAAAGCCTAAAATTACCTGGCTCTTTACAGAAAAAATTTGTCAACCCTTGATATAGAGTAAGCCAAAATCTAGATTTGAATGTAAGTCTCCTAACCTTTACATTTTGTATTATTTACTGTCATTTCTTATTTTGTTACTATTCTGTAATAAATGAAGCTTTGAGGTGTTTGATAGACAAATACTTCTTATACAATTTTAGAGTGAAGATAATGTAGACCCAAGGCAGACCTATACTCCACTTTCTTCTGCAACAGAATATTCAAGTTCTGTAGATTCTTCACTTTTCTATGCACCATGGTCTACTTATGGAGATGATATTAAACAAGCTTCCAATTCTCAGATCAATGTCAAGAACAGGTAAATTAATAAATTGACTTCTCAAGCTAAATTAGGTGTTGTTTAAGTCTCATTAAATAGAAACCCAGGAACATTATTAGTGCTTTGTTCCCTATACTTGTATTAGCATTTAAATGTGGCATTATTATTTTTATCAAATTTTAGGAAATCCTAAATTGGACATTTATTTTGTATATATTATTTTTAGTTTATTACTTTTTATTAGAGGGAATGCTTAGTGAACAAATGTTAAGTTCCTCTAATAATAACTGAATGTTATATCTAGATTTATTTTTCATCCAATTCCAAATGTTCAATCATTTTTTCCTTCACAAGTATACAACAAACAGAAAACTAACCTAAACTCTATGGCAGATGCCCTCCTACCAGGACTAATGGAGTTAGCACAGCAAATACTATCCTTTCATAGATCTTATAGTGATGATACTGATGAAGATGATGATGTGTCAGGCAAGTATAGTGAGGGTTATAAAAAAGGAAGCATAGGATATAGGCTCCTATTGCAAGAAGCCTAAGGGAGTGACATCTGCTTTTAATTAAATGGGAAATTTTTATATCAGCTGATATGTCTTTTGGCAGGGACTAGAGTTATTTGGTGAAGTCTTACTAATTTAAAAAATGTTAAATTTTTTAAAATCCTGGTAAATTATGTAATATTTTATTGGGAAAACTGCATGCTGTTATATGCCATTGAGTCAATTCTGACTCACAGGGACCATGTATAGGGTTTCTGAGGTTATAAAGAAGCAGCAGAAAGTCCCTTCTTTCTCCTGTGGAGTAGCTGGTAGATTCAAACTGCTGAACTTGAGTTTAGCAGCCCAACTTATATCCCACTATACCACCAGGGCTCCTACAAAGATTATATTGTTGTTGCTTTTGTTAAGTGCCATTGAGTCCATTCCAACTCATGGCGACCCTATATAAGGTTTCCAAGGAGCAGTTGGTAAGTTTGAGCCACTGACCTTGTTGTGGTTCAAACCAACCTTTTAGTACAGTGCTTATCCTACAGTGCCACACCAGGACTCCATAATTACTATATAATTCTATATCCCCCAGATAACTTTTAAGAGTTTAGTGTACATCACATTGACTTTTTTAGATGAACATTAACAAATTATATTTTTGAAATTTCATAGTAAAATATTTATTAAACAACAAGATACAGTGTACAAAGCATTCGACTTGGAGGTAGACCATTTGGTCAGCAAGTATATAGTAAAGTTTGGCAAGTCACATGTATTGCACAGTACAAGTTTTTTTATATGCCCTATGTTTGATCACTCAATAAATAATAACTATATGATTGCTACTGCCTGCCGTTCCTATGTTATGAAGATCAATTAAATGTTTGAGTTAGACAGATATAAGGTATTCTTTTTAAATGCCTTAATACTGAATTGTTGGAAAATAAGGTACAATTTAAAATATATTAATTCTGGATAGAAATTATCTAAAAACTATAGGAGGCAAAGTACCAAATTTTCGTCTCCTTGTGGCCCTTGTGGTTTTTACATTTTATATTATTTAAACAATACTAGTCACTAGGTAGGATGTTGAATTCATGGAACTCTAGGCACTACTTTGGCAAGAATTTAGTACCCTAAATCTGTTATACTTGTATTTAAGGAACTGTAGTATTGCTATAGTACCTACATGACCATGCAGCATTTCACTTTTTTGTCTAATATTAGTGTAGAGAAGCAGGCTCAAAGGGTTTTTAAATCACAAATGAAGAAACTGAGCAGGTATTGAAGGATACGGTAATAGAACCAGACCTGCTTTCAGGAACAGCCATGGTACCAACTGTGTCTGCGACATTATAGGTCAGAGCTTTGCATCTTGGTCAGCTACAATGAATAGTACTTACAGAGAAATAAAAGATAAGCATACATTTCGAATGACTTGAAATAGAAGAGAAGTAGTTATGTAGAATAAACACCATGCCAAAACAGAACGTATTCTTGAGTTTCGTATCTCTTCTTTAGTTGAAATAGAGGTGTAGATTCAATCCAAATATGGTAGAATGAGTCTGGAAATAAAATCAATATATTTCAGTGTGAATAAAATAATTTACAATTGGTATTCATTTAATTTTAGGATTCAAACGGAAAGAAATGACTATGGCAGTGAAACAGACTTATATGGACTTGTGTCTAACATTTTGGAAGAACAAGATAAGTCACAGCCATATTTTGCTGAGGGGTTAGTATATACATTTTATAGTAATATTGTAAGTTTTAAAATTCATATATACATATATATTACTGTTTATTAAATTTCTAAAAATTGAAGTGAAATTAATGACATAAAATTAACCACTATAAATAATTCAGTGGCATTTAGTACATTCAAAATTTTGTGGAGTCACACCCTCTGGAGTCACACCCTCATCTAGTTCTAAAACATTTTCACCACCCCAAAAGGAAACCTTTTGTACCCAAGTGTGAGTTCTGTCTCTATAGCTTACTAGGTTTTATTTTTATTTAATGGAGGACCATTTGCAATGACTTCTTAATTCAAATATTTATTTCTAAGGGCTTGATTTTGCTGAAATACTTGCTATAATCAGTCTAAGGTTTCAGTCACTATTAAGAGTTTTCATTTGGAAAATTATTCTTGCATAATTCAGAGCTGTTTCCCATGAGTTCATGTGTTAACGGTTGGCTTAAAGAGTCTAAATTCCAAAAAGCTTTTATACATAGATCCCAAAGAATAAAACTGTCATTATTGCTATATACAAATACATATGGATTCTATTCATAAAAAAATTTTTAAATATGCTTTAATTGTTTTATTTGTGTGTAGAAGCCATACTATCCAATTGTCATATTTCATAAACAGGGAAGTATGTAACACACATGTAACTAATTAAAATATTTTAATTTCAAAAATAGTTTAAACAGAACATATCTTTTTTATTAAAAAATTGTGGTTGACCCTACTTTTATATAATAACCTAATCAAAGAAAAACTTACTTTGTTCTCTGCTTACTATAAGTAAACAATTCATCTACGACCATAAAGTCACCAGTGTGAAGCCTTAGTTAATGCCTTTTGGGAAAGTATAGTGAAGGCCTATTAAGACTTAAATGTATATTTATATAGCATTTAACACATTTCAAGTGATAGAGAATTATCTGGCAGTAATGAGAACTTAAAAGACAAAATTGGAAAGGATTAGAGAATGATAAAGTGTGGTGCAAGACAAATGTATTTGAAAGCTTTCCTGTTTTCCTCACTGAGGAAATAGTCTTTAAAATCTAAGTTGTAATATTAATATATTTACTTGTTCCAGGACCTGCTCCTCCAATTTAAAGTCAGTTTGGCCAATGAACACAAGCAGATTTGCAGACCACCATGACCTCTTACCAGAAACCAAAAGGCCAATAGATACAGCCATCTCTCAGCAAGCTTTTTATAGTGGTGACTCCGTGTCAGCAGTGGAAAAGCAGTACCTCCATAATAATAATCTCACACCACAACAAAAAGTAGATGAACTTTATCATGGATTTACTGGTTTAGACCTTGAAGAACAATGGGTGTTCCCCTCACGAAGTGATCACTCCAGCTGTTACAATATTCAGACAAATGATACAGCTAAAACAACAGTCCAAGAATATCCATTTATCAAAAACTGTTTTACACCACAAACTGGTCTGTCTGACATTATGAAAGAATCAGGAGTTGATACTTACCCTTATGGGAGAGAAAAAGTATGTGCTAAAGGTCTTGAAGCACCATTACAACAAAAAAAGGCAGAAATGTTTCTTTCCCAACTTAATAGATACAATGAAAGTGCAGATTATTGTAGATACCAAGAATATGTTCATCCTAATAAGGCTAAACTTAATAAATGTTCAAATTTTAGTGTCCAAGATAATAAAAAACTAGCCAATGGCACACCTGAAACACCAACTGTAGAAGCAGACACCTATACAAAGTTATTTCAGGTCAAACCAGCAAATCAGAAAAAAATGGAGGAGACAATACCTGACCAGCAGAACTTCACATTTCCCAAAGCTACACCACATTTGACAGAAAAGCAGTTTGCAAAGGAAGCAGCATTCACTGCTGATTTTGGCTTAAAATCAGAATATGGACTGAAATCTCATACAGCTTGTCAAGCTAATAATGATTTTGTAAATGTCACAGAAAAGCAGCAGTTTGCTAAACCTGATCCCCCAAATTCTGAGTATTTTAAATCAGTGAATTTGATATCAAATGCAGCAATGTCTTCAGGAGGTATCAACTTAAACAGACCAACTTGGATGAATGTGCAAATGAAAAATAACACACTTATTCCTTATCGAAATCAAGGTAACCTGATGAAATTAAATACTCATTTAAATGCTGCTTCAAAAGGTTCTAACCATTCAGATTTCCCCCAACTATCATCTACAAATTTAACCCCAAATAGCAATTTATTTCAAAAGTATTGCCAAGAAAACCCTTCAGCATTTTCTAGTTTTGATTTCAGTTACAATGGTGCAGAAAGAATTCAATCTGTTAATCACTTGGAAGGACTGACAAAGACTGGAGAAGAAAATCTCTTTGAATCGGTTACTGATAAGAAAATAAAGCAGCCAAATGGATTTTGTGATAATTACTCAGCTCAGCAATATGGGATCATTGAAAATGTGAACAAACATAATTTTCAAGCTAAGCCCCAGAGTGGACATTATGATCCTGAGGAAGGTCCAAAGCATATAGATGGCTTATCTCAAAACACATATCAAGACCTCTTGGAGTTACAGGGTCATTTTAATAGCCACAGACAAGGAGGTGGAGACAGTAATATTAATAGCCGTGTGAATCGCACACAGGCATCATGCTTTTCTAATAATTACATGATGGGAGATTTAAGACATAATCAGAGTTTTCAACAACTTGGTTCAAATGGGTTTCCTCTAAGATCTACCCACCCATTTGGCCATTCTGTTGTTCCACTGTTGGATTCCTATGATTTGTTTTCTTATGATGACTTAAGCCATTTATACCCTTATTTTAATGATATGATGTATGGTGATAATTCCTTTTCTGGTTTCGTGCCAACTTTTGGATTTCAAAGACCAATTAAAACCCGTAGTGGACCAGCCAGTGAACTTCATATTCGTCTAGAAGAGTGCTATGAACAGTGGAGAGCACTAGAAAAGGAGAGAAAGAAGGTAACACAAAGCTATCCATACAGGAATAATTTAATACATTCTCTCTGCCTAGCTTAATATTTATCCCTGGTGGCATAATGGTTAAAGACCTTAGCTGCTAACTGAAAGGTCAACAGTTCAAAATGAAGACTGATAAAGCTGTGGCAGTTTGCTTCTGAAAAGATTTAGTCTTGGAACCCTCTGGGCAGTTCTATTCTGTCCTTACAGGGTAGCTATGAGTTGGAATGAATGGCAATGGGTTATTTCGATATTTGCCTCATTTCTAAGCTATAGTCTTCTATAATATGCAGCATTAAGTCTAAGGCTATAAGGTATTAACTAGGTGACTTAAATGACTAAAAAGCTTGAGGTTTCTTAAAAATTATTGTTTATGTTCTAATTTTTTAAAGTTTATTTTGCCTGTGAAAGACTTTTTCCTTAATAAGCTAAAATTTTATTTCTTTGAATTTTTTAGTATTAAAAGGTTAGTTTGTTTGAAATACTATGTTACTATGATTTTTATTTGTTGTCTTATTGATACCAAAACAATTTTTAAGTTATATTTTCATCTAATTTCTTAGGCAAGTGAGAAATATTAGTCACTATTAAAGCATATGTTAAAAATTCATCATCTAAAATTTATATAATTCTTACAGACTGAATTGGCCCTTGCCAAGAATTACCCAGGGAAAAAAGTATCCAGTACAAACAATACTCCAATTCCAAGGCTGACCTCTAATCCATCTAGAGTTGATCGCTTAATCGTGGATGAACTTCGAGAACAAGCCAGAGTAAGCTGTACAAACATCCAATAGTGGATTTTTAAATTGCTTGATAAAAATTTTAAACACTTTAGCAAGTTATAGCTCTCGATGTTGTTTAACTACTGTTGAGTTGGTTCTGACTCATAGTGACCCTGTATAGGGTTTCTGAGGAGTGAGTGGTGAGTTTGAACTGCCCACCTTGTGGTTCAAACCAACCTTGTGGTCCATGCTTATCCTATAGCATCATACCAGGACTTCAAATACTTAGTTAGAAATGGGAAAATAGCCCCAATCCACTCCCAAAAAAGTGGAGTCCTGGTGTGGCATTCTGGGTTAATGTGCTGGACTGTAAGGTCTGTTTGAACAGCAAGGTCAGCAGTTCAAGCTCACCAGCCACTCCTCGGAAACCCTATAACAGGGTCATTATGAGTCAGAACTGACTAGATGGCACATAATAACATTTTAAAAGTAGCTTTAGTTTAAATGGTTCCCCTTTCAAGCCCAAATTGGCAGTGGAGCTAATCTTCAAGATTATTTTTTTAAAAGCAAAATCCACTTTAAATACTTCTTTAGGGAAAGTTTCATATTTAGTTACAAACATATCTCTGTTTATGGGCAAACTACATAATTTCACAAAAAAGCTGTTTTAGAAAAATAATAAGTGAAACCTGTGAGAGCCAGAATCCCACTGAACTGCCTTGTTTTACCAAGTCTGGAAAGTTTTCCACTTTCAAGAGGGTGCAGTCTTACTTTTTTATGTCTATTAGTGGAAAAGATTCTTACTCTGGTAGATTTCTGCCTTATACTAGTTTCAGCTTTAACAAGTTTTACTGTATATCACCTTCAAATAAAATGTAAAGAATCCTGATGCCATTTTGTAATATAACTAATGATTATTTCTTTTAACTCATTTTTAATTGCAGAATTTTTTAAGTAAGTTTACTAGAATAGGATACACTAATTTGTTTTTTTTACTTAAAAAAAAAAAAGTACACTATTTTCCAAATAAAATTTTATAGATACCTAGGAAAAAGCATGCACTTTAAACCTGTTATTTCTATAATTGAATAAAAGCCATTTTAGGAATTAGAAAAATCAAATATTTGTTTATCTTATTGAGCACCGATTTATTACTTGCTGTCTTTAAAATATAGATATGAACTATTTCACTGGAAAAAAGATAAATTTTGCCTTTCAGCCTTGTCAGTTGAAATTCTTTTATCAAATTTGTAAATCTAAAATGGAATTGAACTCAAAAACCCACTTCCATCAAGTCGATTCTCACTCACAACAACTCGATAGGACAAAGTAGAAAGCAGTTCCTCAGGACTTCCAAGATTGTAAATCTTTATGGGAGCAGACAGCTTCATCTTTCTCCCTCAGCGTGACTGGTGGGTTTGAATTGTCAACCTTGCTGTTGAATTTATCCATGGTATATGGTGCTGCAGGATGAACACTGGACCGCACGGTTGGTTTGAACTAAGAGGTCAGCAGTTGAAACCCAACAGCTGCTTCTTGGAAACCCCATACAGGGTCATTATGAGTCAGAACTGACTCAACGGCACTTAACATATTTAAATACCAGGATCACTGGTGGTGCAGTGGTTAAGCACTCAGCTGCTAACCTTTTAGCCTAAAGGTTGGAGGTTCAAACCTATCAGCTGCTCTATGTGAAAAAGATGTAGTTTGTTCCTGTAATGCCTTAGATATCCACCACGGCAGTTCTATACTATCCTATTTGGGTTATTATGAGTGGGACTCTACTTGACAGCTATAAATTTTTTATTTTCAAATACTAACATGTTAACATCTTTTTCAATTATTTCTTAAAACTGTCAATTAGAATTCCTTTATCTCAGTTAACAACACATTTCTAGCAATATATAAAAGGTTCAAAATGGTAGTATTAAGAAATTAACTTTTTATAGCTATACTTATCCTTTAATTTAGGTTATGTGTATAACTGTTATAAAATTTATCTATACTTAACATTATTTCAGTAATACACAAAGGGTAAAAATATTTTTGGGTGCCCTCTTTTCTAGTTTGCTATTTTGTAGAATTCTACAAAAAATCTTTTTAAAGTTCATTAAAGATCACTTGTCCAAATTACTTTCTTTATATTTATCAGTTATGTAAAGTGATTCTCTGATTTTTAAAGCATGTAATTAGTTCACTGTAGTTTTTGCATGTGATGTTTTTCTTTTGTTGTTTTGTTTCTGCCGAGGATTTGGTGTACAGTTGGGAGAATACTTATACACTTCAGTTTTCTCCATGGGCAAAAAAACTTAATGAGTGTAAGATTAGAGAATTCATTCAGGTGCCTTTAGCTTTGAGTGTTTTACTGCTTTCTCAAGTTATTGAACACCAAGTTTTGCAAATTGTTAAATCATTTACCTTCTAATGTCAATTATTGTATTTATTTGATGTTCAACATCCTAATTACTTGAAGCGTTCTTTTTATATACCTACCAAGTTTGAAATTTGAAATGTCTAGCTTATAAAACTTCCAAAATCCATTCTGTTGTGGCGCTGCCGGCTAATGTGCTGGACTGCAAAGTCGGTTTGAACCACAAGCTCAGTGGTTCAAGCTCACCAGCTGCTCCTTGGAAAACTCTATACAGGGTCAGTATGGATCAGAACCAACTTGACAGTACTTAACAGCAACAGCAGCTTATAAAACTTCTTCCCCTTATTGATCAAATAAATACACCTCCTCACTTATCACTTATCTTGTCATCAGATATTTCACATTTATGACAATAGAAAAACATCTACTATCCAGCTATGTGTGCATTAATGACAGACATCTGGCAGTAATGAGCACTGAGGGTGGCAAGTGAGTATGCTTGTGATGGTCAAGGTTATGTCAACTTGGCTGGGCCATGATGCTCAGTGACTTGGCAGTTATGTAATGGTACAATTTGGCATCATTATGACAGTTATGTTTTGATGTAGTTATTCTCCATTTTGTGATCTGATTGATCATTCTCCATTTTTGCATAATGGTGATTGTTACATAATGACATGATCTTTGGAACCTAACCATGTTGGTAAGTTAGGCGTAGTTGCATATCCAGTCTTTTTTTTCAAAGCTTACCCCCAGAGGGTTGAAAGACTACTTATAGCAATTTTAACAATTACGGGATTTATTTCTTTCCAAGATAATTATAAATCAGTATTTTCTGAATTCCTTAAATCTTCCATTGTTGTTGCTGTTAAGTGCCGTCAAGGTGGTTCCAACTCATAACAACCCTGTATTGCGTTTCCAAGGCTGTAAATCTTTGCAGAAAGTCTCATAAAGAGAGACTCAGAAAGATTTAAGGATTTGCTGAGGACACAATCAATCTGGGGGCTTCTCCCTTTTAGCTCTTTTTTTTTCTTTCTAGATTACAGTAACTGCTAATAATCTGCTGGCTATTCTCTTATTTTCCAAAAATAATATTAGACATTGTTGAAACGTTTTTTTCATTGTTGCTTATTCTTAATCATCAACAACCTGAAAGACTGTAGAATATATAGAGATATACTGACATTCCATCTTTCCTTCCCCTTGCATAGTGTCAAGACACAGTAAGCATTTAAATATTTATTGAATGAATGTTGTTCTCATCACTACCCTGCTTCATTGAGATTTGCTGTTACTTATGTTAGTGGCAGGGCACTGTGGCGACATGCCTTACCAAAATTTAAAATGTTTCCTTCAGGTTGTGACTTTACTAGGCAAAATGGAACGTCTTCGAAGCTCTCCCCTTCATGCCAATATCTCTACTGCTCTTGATAGACACTTGGAGTCCATTCACATTGTACAGTCACGTAGAAAGGATGAAATTGTAAATGCTTCAAATCGACAAAGGCAAGGAGTTCCTAGGTGCCAAGATGACAGAGGTACACATATTAACGCATAATTTTTTTGCCAATGCAACATAATTACCTTTGTTAGTAAAATTAGATTCTGAGATTTAAAAGGTTGGGTTTCTAAAATTTACCCTTAGCAAATGAATAAAATGGCAAATAATTTAAACATATAGTCCCAACATATTTGTTAATTTTATCTATTAAATTATAACTAACGTAAGACAAAGCTTTAGTGTTCTATTCAAGCATAGTCATTGTCATGCATGTAAGAAATAAAATAATTAAACTTGTATTATGATTAGCTCTATCAATAACTATCATTTATTAAAATAACAGTATTTGATCGCTTAGAAGCAACAGGGCTCTCTAAGAATTAAGGGGTTCTTGAAGACATTATCCTAAGTGACTAAGTCAGGCACACAAATGAACAAATATTGTTACCGTCTCACTAATATGAAAATGTGTAGAATAGGCAAAAGCATAAAGACAAAAGTGTTTCAGTATTTACCAGGGGCTGTACTGAGTTGAGAATAGTGAAAAATATATGGGAATGTGTGCTGGTGATGTTTGCCTAACATGTTCAGTGCAATTAATGTCATTGAATTGTGCATTAAAAAAAAGATTACAATGATACTGTTTTGTTACATACATTTTACCACAATAAAATTCTAAATATGTAAAAATTTTCTTTAAAGAATTCAGATTCTTGAATGTTAATCTAATGTGAACTAACCCTAAACAATTTTTTTTTACAGATGTTTTTGCTCTTGCTTCAGCAATTAAAGAAATGTGTTTGGCGACTCGGAAAGCACGCACTACTTTATGGTGTGCACTGCAGATGACCTTGCCCAAAACAGCCAGTACAGCTGGCCAAGCAGATGTGGAAAAGGCTTTGCAGGATATAATAAACTGTGAAGATAAAGTTCATGAAAGCACAAATAGTAGTAATCCAGTGAATCAGAGAGGTGAAGTAAACAAACATTAAGGAAATGCCAGCAGAAAGATGAGTAAAAGCTAATAAGTCAATGTATCAAGACATAGTAATTTTAATGAACTTGTCAAACTTGGAAATTTCAATACATTAATTGTCTTTCAGATTTAAAGTTAATACCTTAATGAAGTCTATCTTCTGTTTTAAAATCTTCTATTTTGAATGAATCAGATGTAGTTTAAAGTGAACAAAGGTAAAATTGACTACTCTAGATATTCCAAATAGTCAACGATAACAAGTTTAAGTAAATTAATTATTTCCTAACAGCTAATATATTGCTCAAACCTGTTCTGCAGTGCAGGTAAACGCATATGTGAAATTCTTTTAGAAGATGTTTCATTTAGGTCTGCCTTAGTAAGTATAATTCCAAATAATGAAGGGTTAAGTGACTGTAACCCAATTATGGCTACAGTCTAGAAACCAGGACAAGTTTTGATTGTGAAATAAAAGTGTTTTCCTTACAAAACTGGATAATACCTAGGAAACAAAGGAAGACGAGGACAAACCCAATATTCATGTAAAAATTTAATATTTAAAATACTACCATATTTATAAATTTGAAACCTTAGTGCCTAAATATATGGAGGGAAATGCATCTGATTCTCCTCAATTAGTGATAAAAGTGCCATTGTAAAAACCATGCAAGTTACTGAATATAAAACCTGTTCAAATCATTTGTGTATATTGTTTAAAACTTAATTATACTATCAATTATTAAATATTTCCAATTGTAAAATATTTTAATTGAATCAAAACAAACATTTCCTTCATCTGGATCTTTTAGACTCAATGCAATCTAAAATAATGACAATTGTTTTAAAACCCTTAGTTTGCTGCCTTTTATTAGGGTATCAGGAAGTTCTAAAATGTATTTTTTTTAAGGTTAATCTTTAACTAGTTTAGTTTGCAATTGGTTAGTGTATATTTTGTATAGTTGTGTTCATTAGTTTTCTTCTGTATTTTTAAAAAGAGCTCTTCAAAGCTTGACATTTTCTGTTGCTCATCACTTATTATCTTTGTCTGGAACCTGAATAATTTATTCATGAATATGAAATGTTATTATGTGACTCAGAAGATCTTGGGTTTTAACAATTCTAGCATGAGTTGAACTATAATATAATGTACTGATGAAATTTAACTATACGTGACTAGAAACACTGATATTTTAAATGTTGGTGTTTTTCTTCGCTTTAGAAATCCTGGTATTAAAAAAAGAGAGTGTAATCACACCACATAAATTTTCTTTAGATGATGTGCGGAAGAAACTGATTGAAAATGCAGGAGAAACTGTAGGGAATAAACATTTTGATCACTGATATGCCTTAAAACTACCCAAATGAATTATACTGAGGGTAGCCAAATAAAATAGATCACCCCATCAGTCAGTCACTGCATAGAAAGTGGTTAAGTTTGACATAAGACATGTTGGTTGTTATGAAAACAAATATTGTACTGAATTTAGTCTGTCAGGTAAAAAATAAATTACTTTGTTGAAAATATTTAGTATCATTTTTTATATTTGTATTCGTTTCTAACCTTAAAAGAGGAAATCATGTCAGAAAACCAATCAAATTCCATTTAATTGTTAAGTACTGATGCCAAGTTTTAAATTTCATTATTAACACATAAGTAATAATGTTGGTAGAGTGAAACCAATGTTATTCAAGTATCCTTGAATCTAACCTGACCTCTTTCAAAGATGAAATTTTTGCTATCTTTATCCAGGGATACCAAAATAAAAACTCTGATGAAGTATTCACATGGTAGTGGTTAGGAAAGAAACACCAATCCATTAACAAAAACCAAACACAAAAATTCTTTTAAAATGTTGTTAATCTAAATCACATTACCCAGTAGATTATTCTTAAATTAGCTGCTTATCCTAAATTGTGACATACCCTCTACTGAATGGTTCTTACATGCTGTACATTTGAATTACAACCTATGAAGCCTTCATAAAATGATCTATCATAAGATGTAAAGTAAAACTGGTAAAACAGATACCTCTACCATTTCTAATCCAAAAAAATCTGACATACTCATTTTTTTCTTTTTTAAATAGAGCTATTTCAATAGTATGCTACTATAAAATAGGCTGAGAATTAATGTTACAACTGAAATCCTAAAGTTGGTCTAAAATGTCAATTTTACCATAGAATATTAAACAATAAACCAATCCCATTGAGACAATTCCAACTCCAATGAGACAATTCCAACTCATAGCAACCCTATAGGACAGAGTAGACTGTTCCATAGGATTTCCAAGGCTGAAATCTTTATGGAAGCAAACCTGCTATATCTTTCTCCCAAGGAGTGGCTGGTGGGTCTTGTTTATTAGTAGCCCTCAAAACTCCTTCCATAGAAAACAGGATTGTTAAAAGTTGCCCTTTGCAATATTGAAAATTTTAGAAGTATAGGATTGTTTAGCACCTTAGTTAAGTGGATAATCTTCCTCAAGACTGGTGAGCTGATCCTTTTTTTTTTTTTTTTTCTTTAAGTCAACATTAGTTTGAATAACTCAACACCTTCTAAATGTATATCCTTAGAGTTCATTTTCATAGGTAACTACACGGAATCATAAATCAGAAGATAGTGATTCAAATAAACTTTATTTTGTAAGAAAGATGTGGTTTTGGTGGATGGTTTTTTTTTTTGCAATGCCATGCTGTAGGAGTGTGTGAAGAAGACACATCTTCTTTACTTTAACCATGCTTCTTTTTAGTTTCTGTACAATGGTAAAACCTTTTGTTAATCTCATAGTCAATGATATGAAACAGTCTGGCAAACTTTCTGTGAAAAGCCAGTCAGTAAGTATTTTAGGCTTTGGGGCTACATATGATCTGTCACATATTTTTTTCTAATAACCCTTTAAAAATGTACATCATTTGTTTGTACCATATAAAAACAGGCCAGGCCAAATTTGATCTGCAAGCAGTAGTTTGCCAATCCCTGATAGAAAATAGCTGCTTTTGGTCTCCTCACTGAAACTACACTCTTTCAAGGGTCTTGACAGTCTGCTGCCTGGAAGTCAAATAGAGAAAGGCCTAACCTACAACTGAATGTGCCTTATGACAAAAGTAGGAAGAGAGAGCTCCATCTCACACTGGACTCTCAAAAATAGTTTTCCATTCACTAGATAAATTTGTTGATCACTTACTATGTACACTATTAGTATCCGTGTTAGCAGAGATTTCCAGTGTTTCTGCCTTAAAAGGGAAAGCTCCTAAGTTTCTCTAAATGAGAACTTATCATAGGTGATACTCAAAATTTTTAGGGGAAATTAGATTAAGATTTCCATCAGTATTCAAGAGGATTCATGATTATTTTTTTTTTTATTCTAACCAACGATGATATTCTGACATTAATAATGGACACATCCTTCTTAAAGTCACAGCCTAGATGAGGAAAACTATCTGTTTCAAGAGACTTCCTCTCCACTCACAAGCTGAAATGTTTTTAAAAATCCTCAAATCTAGAACACTCCCAAATAATTTTTTCCCCATTTTCTACTTTGTAGCCATATAACATAAAATCTGGTTTCAGGGAGAGATCTTGATTAGCTTTCTATTTCAACTATAAAATATTACATTTAGGGCTGAATACTGCCTTGGAAACCACTTGCATGCTTACATTTCATCTTGGGGAAGGAATGGCAATGTTTTTGCTCTTCAGGTTGAAAACTGTAACTGTTAGCTTTATGAATCCTTCTGCTGTTTGTCCAAGGCGATGGAAGACTTTAAAGCGGCCAAATGGAGCACAGGGCTTTTGTATTAAAAATATAGAGGTTGCCCCCAGTCCAGATCTTTGGTAAAGACATCAATTATAATAATCTGATTACCCACACCACAGAGATATGGCACATTTTGTAATTAGAAGTATTTGTGATTTCCCTTTTGACCATGTAAACAAAAGGTGAAATGCCTTCGTAAACCACTTTGCAATGTTCTCTTATTTCTCTTAAATACACGTGAGTACAACCATTTCTCCCTTTGATCAAGTTCATGGGAGAAAGAAGAGAGTGGACCAAGGCTATCGCTTTCGCTCCCCTTTCTGTGTCCTTTTCTTTTCCTTTTCCTTGCGCTCTTGCTTGGCTAGTTTGTCCCTCTCCCTCTGCAATTTGTCTTGTTCCTTCTTCCTTTGGGATTCATCCCGAAGCGAGTCTCGTTCCAGTTTTCGGGCGTTGAGGACATCTTCCACATTGGTGTTTCGGAATAGAGCTACAGGTGAGTTAAGGGATTAGGTTACAGGTCACAACCACTGCTTTCTTCCTGCTGGCTGTCCTTGCTCCACATGCTGAGTTCTGAGCCTACCTACTCCAAACTCTTAAAAAATCATATCCATCTTTGGCCTGATGCAAAATTCCACAGCCACCATTACAAAAGTTAAAATATGTCTCTCAGAATAAAAACCTCATTCAGTTACCTAAATCTGAATTTCAAAGTATTTTATCAAAATGAACTTCATTCTAGAATAAGTATTTTTTGTTCAATGACAAGAGTATTGCTGTAATAACTAGGTTTCAGTGCATTAAGTGTAACTGACAAAACATTTATGTACCGAGCAGTATTAAAGTACTTGAAAAGAAATTGTTTAACCTTACTAAGTATTTTTTCCCTAGACCATTAGAGTTTAAGTGAAAACCATGTTCTAATAGCCATAAACTCAGAATTTCTTATAAGATGTGAATAAGTTTAACCAGTTAGAAAACATAAAGTCAAAAGTCTCATTTCTTATGAAAACCATCTGTTTATACTAGTCAACATGACTTATTTCTGCTTTAGTTCTTTTAAATAAATAAATCTCCCTGACATAACCTCCTCTTTCTGATAATCTCACTACTCATCTTTAAGAAGGTAGGTGATGGATCTCTAAACCCACATTTTCTAGAAAATTTCTAGTGACAGTTGGAAGTAACCTTCTTCATATACTCCATTATGTACATATTGTTAGCCTATTAAAAGTTTCAGTTATTCACATTCTCTTTCCAACAAATTAAAAGGTCTCTGAGAACCAAGACTTCAATATTGTTTAATTGCCTACAGAGTACAGAGCAACCAGTGGTATACACAAGAGATACAGATTCTTATTTTTCTTTGAAACACTTTCTCCAAGCTAATCCCTTCACGGTACAAGTTCACATGTGTTTCCTGGGAAGACCTTGCTAAACTGACTGTTCAGGTTGGCTCCCAATGCTGATGTCACAGAAGTTTCCAGAGGTAATAGGAGCCCTCAGCTATGACAGCATGGCAAAATAAAAACTAACCTTCGAGAGAATTTTATAGAGAAACACATGTGGGGAACACAGAGAAGGATACATTTGTCAGAACCAGTGTTCACTGTGGTGGCACCTGAATCATCCTTCTCATCTGCTTCAGTGATTGATGTTAAGGAAAGCTGTATGAAGACAAATGTTGCCATACTCCATCTACCCCAATATTAGAATATATCCAGGAGACTAGAGGATAGGAAAAGTCACACTGAATGGAAGGAAGACACTGTCAGGTGGTAAACCCAGGAGATTCATCTTTAAAAATCTCAAGGAAGATTGCTCAAAGACCCTTATTTATAAGATCTTATCTTTTAGAAGCTGAAAAACAAGTTAGTCCTGGTGGATTGCGACACTCATTACCTGGAAGTTGGGGGATGGCAAGATGACCTCTAAAACAGTGGTTCTCAATGGATAGTTCCAGAACCACCTAGGAAGGTTCATTCCAGACTTACTGAGTCAGAAACTCTAGCGGTGGAGTCCAGCAGTCTTCTTTTAACAAGCCATCCAGGCAAACCACTACTTCAAAGTTATCTTCTAGACCGGGATTGGGAAACCTTTTTTTGCCAAAATTTATAACATCAGTCACTTGCCATATGAAATAAACTTCAAAACTGGCCTGCTATATTTGGTCAAACATTTAATTAACTCCCCCCAAGTGACAACTGGAACTGTGACTGCTATGACAGGGCCAGACTAAATGATTCTGCAAGCCTTGTGTGGCCTGTGGGCCGGACCTTCCCCACCCACTCTAGACAAAGGAATTAGATTTACTAACTGGAACCATAGTTGTGCCAACTCTGGCAAAAAAAAAAAAGTCGTGGGGAATAATGGAAGGAAATATTGCATACCCCACTCAAATAGGCTTAGTAATCTAGCATTTCCTAAACAAATTCCAAGTTCACAGAGAACCAAACCAGCCCCTGCTAACAATACTTTGTCATTTTACACAGTCCCTACTCAAATTCCAAATTTATTCTGCTGCTTCTTGGGGTTCTGGCCTTACTTTTAATTATGTGGGGCTGCTCAGAAACCCTATACAGGGTCGCTACAATTCAGAACAGACTCAAAGGAACTTAACAACAGAGTATAAAAGGAGTCCTGGTGTGGCACTGTAGGATAAGCATTGGATGGCAAGGTCATTTGAACCACAGTCTCTGAATGTCTCTGATCTCTCCATTTCTTTGTGCCTCACTTTCCTTATCTACTGTGTCGTTAAGTGGGGTCTCACTCATAGCAATCCTGCGTAGGTTTTCCAAGGAGCTGGTGAGTTTAAACCCCCACCCTGCAGTTCAAACTGGCCTTGCAGTCAAGTGCTTATTCTACAGCACCACCCTAGGACTCCTCCCGTCTACTAGGAGAGAATAAAGCATGTGAAATTATTCAACTGCATGGAAAGGTGTTACACAAATATAAGAAACGGCATGATTAAGGTACCATTTACTTTAAAATTTTCAGGAATATACTGATTTGTGAAAATGTAAGTCACTGGCATTTAGAGGAGGAAATGAATCTACAGCTGGGTACCAACAACTTCCCAAAGCTCATAATGAGTCAGCAAATACTTCTGCTTTGAGCCTCAGGAAATGGCGCCAAGACATAGAAAGGATATTCCTCTTCATCTGTGACATCAGCATACTGGGCCAGGAGGGCAGCTTTTCTCTGCTTCTCCTCTTCTGACACCATCCTGGGCTTTACCACGATCTGCGCTTGCTTCTCAATTAGGGTGGCAATGGCCTGTACTTCATCTAGGAGGCAGTGGAAGGAAGGGACAACAGGCTGTATGAGAAAGAAATCTAGTTCACTGACCACCAGTGTCCCTAAGCAGTGTGGCTATCTCTGATTCCTTAGAGCCCTGGGCTCAAAGGGGGTGTCTCAGGAACCAATGAGAAAGGCAAGGAGAGATGATATAAATCAGGTTTTAAATCTTGGATCCACTGTCAATCAGAGTATGTATACCTGCTTTTCTTTGTTTTATATATTGTGGTTTTATAAATTTCCACTAAAAGTCTCCTGCTTAAAAGAGACAAAAAGTTGAAAAGTACTACATTAGAACGGTAGAAAATTAAGCCTCCAAAGATGCAACTATCTTCCCTCTTATCCCAGAAATCTAAGAAGGAACACAGAACTAGTATAAGCTTATGCCTTTCATGTCTATATTTAGGTCAGGTGAAGTTCTTAGATTTAAAATAAAAATTAACCACTCAGTTCTCCATTCTCAATGAAAGGAAGCATTGGTGGAAAGTGGTGGTTCTGAAACCTAGCTGCACATCAGAATCATCCAGGGAGCTTTTAGAGAAATTTTAAATCCTGGCCCCCAACTTCAAGGATGTTTATGTAAAATTGGTCCATGGTGTGGCTGGCCTAAGCACTGGTATTTTTTTTAATCTGTCAACTCACTGGAATGTCCAGTCAGTCAAGACTGAGAACCAATAGCATAGACAGTTTAGAAAAGATTCGATTCAAATTTGGTTTTTAGGATTTGACTGTTTTACAGCTCATTTGCCACCCTAATCATGAAGTACGAGGGTAAGCCAAAAAGCACTGCTACAAAATCAAAGAAACCTTTATTAAAGAAAAATCTCAAAATGTGAAGCTGCTGTTTCTTAACATTTCTTCAACTGACGTCTACACCCTTCTGAAAGTAGTGTTTCATTTCTCTAGCCTTTCCCCTGAAGAGTTCGGCACTCTTCAATTTACACCAGGTCAAAATTGCAGTTTGGGCATCCTTACGGGACTCAAATCTTGTTCCTTTGAAATAGTCTTTTGAGTTTGGGGAACCAAAAGAAGTCTAAAGGGTCAGTGTCAGAGTTGAAGAGTGGATGGGGTACAGTTTCCCAACAAAACAGCCCTTGCTACCCTTGAAGAATGAATAAGTAAGTACATTGTTGTAATAGAGAAAAAAAAAAAAAATCCTCAGAGCAACTTTCCTGGCCTTTTTCTCACAAATTTTTTTCAATTTTCTTAAAACTTTTTCATAAGCCCTCATAATCATCCTGTGTCCCTTGAGAAAATTTATCAAGAAAACACTTTTGGGGCCCCAAAACAGTCACCATAACTTCTGTGCTGACCAAAGCTTTGCCTTAAATTTTTAACTGGCCCAGCAGATCCCCTTGTCAGCCATAGTTGTGACTGAACCTTTTTTCTGATGGCACTCTAACAGGACTGAGACAAATGTTTACTGAGAGAACTTGTCTGCAGCCAGCCACTGGTGGCAGAGACACGTTTAAACACATTTTGTTTGGAATAAACCAGGCATGTATGAACTGGAACATGTAGCAATACTGTTTGACTTACTATTGTATATTAGCCCACTTTGTTTTCATTTTTAAGAATGAAGACTTTAGTTGAGTAAGGCCAAAGTCCAAGCATAATTTGTGCTATTACATATGAGTACAGAAAAGATGGGAGGTTGGGAAAATATATTCGACCCTACACTTGCAATGCAAATATAAAAGGGTCAGTGGGAAAAAATGAATAAAGTAAAAACCACAATGGAAATCACTGCTCAGTTTGAACTGGAGAAACATAAAAAGAGGAAAAGAAAATCAAAGTTCAATAAAAAGTTAAAGTGAGCTGCCAGTGTTGCTAATTTAAATTATCTTAGAGAAAATGAGTATGTAAAGTAGAAAACTAAAAACTCTCTCCGTAACAGATGTATAGTAACAGCTGTTGGAAACAGTACTAAAGATTAAACATAGAAACTCCAACTCTACCTTCTTTTTTCACTTTGGTAACAACATTCTGGGTTTCTGACCATCGTTCCACAATCTCCCGGCAGATATTTAATAGAGAGTCTTCTTCCTAGTTGGGAAAGTAGACCAAAGAATTTTCTCAGTATTCTCAAAAATAATAGCAACTTGAAAAAAGCCTCAGCAGAGGGTACAGTACTGGGAAGAAATCACAAGGAAGGCTTAGAGAGCCACAGAATAGGGAGTGTGTTTCTTTTCTGAGGCCATGGAGACAGAAATCATCCTGTGTGTGTTTCAGAATCCACACCTTCCAGGTTAAGAGCACCTACTCCATACTGCCAACTTCAGAGGAAAGGATTCCTACCAACTCAGCAGAAACCTGTTAGCTGAGTCAAAACTCTCCTCTGTGTAACCTTCATTGAATGATACACTCAACTCAAAGCATTCTGCAAGGGTTATTGACTTTGCTGCTGGGACATATCTATGAGCTTAAGCTTAAAAGACACTCACTGCCATCAAGTTCGTTCTGACCCAGGCTCCACAGGGATTCCAAGCCCGTCAAAGTCTTTACAGGAGCAGACACTCATCTTTCTCCCTAGGACGGACTACTAGGTTTGAACTGCTGGCCTCAAGGTTAGCAGGTCAGGGCTCCTTATCCATGACATTACTGACACATAAAGAGGACATAAATAAGGAGATGGTCTCCTAACCAGCCATTCTTCTGTCCATTTTACATACATATACACATTTTGCATGCCAACCAATCTCCTTTCTCAGCATCGTTTAACAAAAAGATGTTGACTTTGGCGTCAAGCATACTAAGTTCAAATCCCAGACCTATCAGTTAGTTTAACTTTCTGAGCTTCATACCTTTCCAGGATTTTAGTGATGACTACATGAGAATATGGTTACAAATCAGGCTGCGAAGCTTAAGGTCAGCAGTTCAAAACTACCATCTGTTCCGCAGGAGAAAGATGAGGCTTTCTGCTTCCGTAAAGATTTACAGCCTCGGCAACCCTGTACAGGGTCGCTATGAGTCAGAACCGACTCCACGGCACATAACCACCACCACCACCACGTGAGAATAAGGAGCCCTGGTAGCATAGTGGTTACGAGTCGGGCTGCCAACCGCAAGGTCAGCAGTTCAAAACTACCAACAGTTCCACGGGAGAAAGATGAGACATTCTGCTTCCATAAAGACTTATAACCTCAGAAACCCTGTACAGGCTCACTGTGAGTCGAACCAAACACTATGAGTCAGAACCAACTCCACGGTACTTAACAACAACAACAACCTGAGAATGGGAGTCCTGGTGTGGTGCTGTGGGTTAATGTGCCAGACTGCAAAGCCGTCTGAACTGAAAGGTCGGTGGTTCAAGCTCACCAGCGGCTCCTTGGAAACCCGACATAGGGTCGCTATGGGTCGGAACTGACTTGACAGCAGTTAACAACAGCAATAACAACATGAGACTGTGTATAAAGCGCCTATCCTACTTGGCAAAAAATAAGCATTCAACAAATATGAGCATTTCTCCCATGTGCATGATGATGGCTTTACCTATGGGCAGGCACATGCCACACCTTAAGGGAAAACTGGCAGGGCTTCCTGTGTGCCAGGCACTGTTCTAAATATTCTCATACTTTATATGAAAAGCCTCACTTCTTAGATCAGTCTATGAAGTAAGTACTATGCCTAGTCTCTATTTAGAGGAGGAAACCAAGGCATGGACTAAGGTCACACAGAATAAGTGGATTAAGCAGTCAGGTTTGAAGCCCATGTTCTTAACCATTATACAAGTTCTCCAAAGGAAAGTTAAGAGAGTCAGAAAACAGATCTATTGCACATATTCTTATTCAACCCCGCAGTAGAATCCATCCTCTACTCTGCATTCTTCTAGAATACGTGCCAGATACACAGAACTTCCCTGCCCCAAATTTATTGTAGTTCTTGGAGACCCCCAGGGGAAAGGGGACTAAAGGAAGAGAAAAATAAAAATAAACACAGGAAAAGAAGTGCAGAGGTAAAAAAGAGAACTCCTAGAGGAGCTGATTTATTCCTCTAGTTTTCTTACCTGAATTAATCATTAGTTCATGTATTAGTTCATGTAATCATTCATCCATCCATCCATCCATCCTGCCATGTTCTCAATCCATCTTGCTATGTTCTAAGCACTCAGCTGAATGAGGCTCCATGAATGAGAACTAGAGCCTGGCTTCACGATACTCATGATTTTAGTAGGCTGGTATATAAGCAGCTGCCATAATATCAAACACCCTGTCCACCTGACTTCAAATTGCAACTCACTCCTCTACCTCACTCCTGATCCCTCTTTTCTTAGCACTTACCACATTCTAATACACTAGTACATAATTTACTAATTATGGACTTTTCCTGGGTTTTTATTTATTTGGCCTGTTTTGTTTCCTGATGTACTCCAAGCACTTAGGGCAGTGTTTGGCATACATTATGCTCTCAGTAAAAAATTAATGAATCAATCAATCAAGCAAGTACTAATGGAGGGAACAGAGGATGATAGAAAGCTTTTATTTACTGTTATTTGCTCCCAACTGTTATAATGTTCTTGAATCTTACCTCAAATAGTTGCTGATCTGCTTCTTAATCACCAGACTCTAATACTGTATCTGATGACTGGCCAGGCTTTGCTGTTCTTTTTCCCTAGAAAGGAATCTGGTGGACACTAAAGGGCCCCTGGCACTAGCCAAGCTAACTGACAGACAGGAAGCAGCACTTTGAACTGGGTGTTTCATATACAACACGTTCATTCATTTGCCCATGTTGCCCTGTAAGAATGCTTCTTAGCTGTTTCATGGACAAGATCCCTGCCAGTTCTTTCCACAGTCAGTTTCAACCTGGAAAAGACTGGGAAAACTATGAGAAAATTTAATTCGGTGTTTGAATTGGGCAAGCTGAGGGAGGTGGCCACTGTTAAAAATCATTCTGTCCTGTAGTGTATATAAACAAGAGGCAGACATAAAGAATCATGGCTCCCGTCTAGATAACTTTGCCTCTTTTACCAAGAGCCTGAAAGAGTCTAAAGGGAACTCATGCATATCTTTGTAAGCAGACATACAGCTCCAAATAATAATGCCATTAAAACAACTGATGAAAGAGTTGGCCAGTAACCGACACAAGTTATTTCAACTTCCTCTTCGTGGAGTCTTTAGAAACTTCCCAGCTAGTAAAATAACTTAAATTGGCTGTAAAAATAACTTAAATGGCTGTCCTCCTACTCTTCCCCTACAACCTGCAACATCAGGGTCCAAGAAACGAATCTACTTTGGCCGTATTGTATTTCCACTGAACATTAAAGCTTTCCCATTTCCAGCCCAATCTTACCAGTGCAGGCTCTAGGAATCAAAGGGGCCGTTGCCAGGAGAGCCTGGAACAGCTGTACAGCATTATATTTCAAGTGTGTGCCCAATCAATGAACGGCACTTTTACCCTCCTCCCCTCCCCCGCTCCACGAGCCATAAAAAGAAAAGTCAGCAAAACACTTTTTGGATTTGAAAAATGCTTTCTGCTTTCTATTCCTTTAACACCTATGCTCTTTTTTTTTTAAAACGTACATTATATCTACATATGAACCATGATATGGCACCACAGAAGAAGCACTGGGCTGGTAACTGCAAGGTCAGCAGTTCAAACCCACCAGCCACTCTCGAAAACCCTTATACAGAGTGAGTCGGAACTGATTCCATGGCACACAATCATCACAACCATGCGTGTGTGTTTGTGTATGTATGCACACAATCACCACAACCGTGTGTGTATGTATGTATGTATGTGTGTGTATATATATATATATATTTGTTGTTGTTGTTAAGTGCCGTGGGGTCGGTTCTGACTCATAGCAACCCTGTACAGGGTTTCCGAGGCTATAAATCTTTACGGGAGCAGAACACCTCATCTTTATCCCACGGAACCGCTGGTAGTTTCGAACTGCTGACCTTGAGGTTCCCAGCCCGATTCGTAACCACTACGCTACCAGAGCTCCATATATATATAT
>NW_006408525.1:30394291-30401103 GCF_000296735.1 Chrysochloris asiatica
CCATATATATATATATATATATATATATATATATATAAAATGTTGCTGTTGTTGTTAAGTGCCGTCGAGTCAGTACTGACTCACAGCGACCCTGTTTAGGGTTTTTGAGGAGTGGCTGGTAAGCTTGAACCACCAACCTTGCAGTTCACACCGACTTTGCAGTCTAGTGCATTAACCCACAGCACCATACCAGGACTCCATATATATATATATAGTTACTTAAAAAAAAAAAAAGCTGTGTGTGTGTATATATATATGTGTGTGTGTGTGTGTTGTTAAGAGCCATTGAGTCAATTCGGACTCACAGTGATGTTATATAGGGTTTCCAAGGAGTAGCTAGTAGGTTTGAATTAGTGACCTTATGGCTTGCAGTTCAGTGCTGATCCTAAAGTGCAACACCATAGTCAAATATATGTGTGGCACTGTGGACTAACGCACTGGACTGCAAGGTCGGTTTGAACCACAAGTTTGGCAGTGCAAGCTCACCAGCCTCTCCTCAGAAAACCTACACAGGGTTGCTATGGATTGGAACCAACTCGACAGCACTTAACAACAACATAGTGTATACAAAGTCAAATATATATATAGTCATTTCCAGGGGGAAATGATGAGGCTTTCTGCTCCTGAAAAGATTTTAAAGCCTTGAAAACCCTATGCAGGGTCACTTTGAGTGGGAACCAACACAATGGCACTTAACAGCAATGACATGATCACTTAACAAATATACTGAATTATATTAAATATTGAGGATGGCCCAGGACTGGGCACTATTTTGTTCTGTTCTATATGGGATTGCTATAAATGGGAACCGATTTGATATTACCTAGCAACAATACTAAATATACATCTCCATGGGGGACAAAAGGAGCCTGGTGATGCTATAAAATGGGATTAAACAGCCTCATTTCTCTCTTGCTGAGCATCTGGTGGGTTTGAATAGCCTTGTGGAGGGTAGCCCAGGGCTCCTTATGAAAATATAACTCAAACTCACTGTCATCAAGTCCAAGGACTCATAGTGACTCTCTACAGGGTTTCCAAGGCTGTAAATCTCTACAGAAGCAGGAAGCCTCTTCTTTCTCCCGAAGAGTAGCTGGTGGGCTTGAACTGCTGATCTGTGGCACCATAGAATAAGCACTTGACCTCAAAGTTGATAGCACTTAACAAACAAAATTTAACCACTGCTCCATCAGAGTTCATTATCAATGATTAATTTCCACTGCCATCTAGTCGATTCCAACTTAGAGCTGCAGCACTATATAGAGTCTCCAAGGCTGTAAATCTCTTACCGGTGCAGAAAGCCTCATCATTCTCCTGTGTAGAGTGGCTTGGTGGGCTTGAGCTGTCAATCTAGCGGTTAGCAGTCCAATGTTTATCATACAGCGCCACCAGGGCTTCTTTCACCAATAATTATCCATTGTTAAGTGCCAGGGAGTCAGTTCTGACTCTTAGCCACCGGGTATGGGGTTTCCAAGGAGCGGCAGGTGGGTTAGAACCGTGAAGCTTTCGGTTAGCAGTCCAGTACTTATCCCCTAGCGCCACATCATTCTAAACACTATAAAGGCCCAAGCACAATATATGCTGCAGTATTGCAGAGAAATGAAAATGCCTCTACCATCAATCTACTCTTTTTGGATCCCTATCTCCAAAAATGGAATCCTGGCATGGCGCTGCGGGTTAATGCGCTGGACTGTAAAGTTGGTTTGAACCACAAGGTCAGCGGTTCAAGCTCACCAGCTGCTCCTCGGAAACCCTGGACTGGGTCTCTATGGGTCAGACGGCACACAACAACAACCTCCAAAATAAGGCACACTGGTAGCGTACTGGTTACGAATTGGGCTGCTAACCTCAAGGTCAACAGTTCAAAACTTCCAGCCGTTCCGTGTGAGAAACATGAGGCTTTCTGCTCCCATAAAGATTAACAACCCCAGAAACCCGGGGTCTGAGTCGAATCCGACTCCACCACACATAACCACCACTTCCAATATGTACTTCCTGCAGGCTTGTGCTATGGGGACAAGCACTGGTTCTTAAGTGGGCAGATATCCCAGAGACCCCAGAACACTTCATTTCCCTCATGAATACTGCCAACAGACAGGGGTGAAATTTACCATGATACCATTATACGCCTTCAGAAGAACATTCGTTCAGCTCACGCACAGGCATCCTGAAAAGGTCCTGTCCCCAAGAATAAAACTCTCTTCTCTATGCACTTAACACTGAACTGCTATCTTAAAGGTCAGCTGTTCAAACCCACCAGCCTCTCCTTGGAAACCCTGCACAAAGTCACTATGAGTCGGAACCGACTTGATGACACTTAACAACACCGTCGTTCCTCGGCCCAGAAATCAGAGTACGCGTGTTTCTTTCCTAAAAGATACCACTAACCCCCCAGAACCCCGGATTGGGGCAAGGAGTTGCGAAGTCCCGACAAGAGTCCTCAGGGACCGGTTTGAGACAGAAGAAACGTGTCCGGGCTTCTCACCAAGAAAGCAGAGAGGATGCCTTGCAGAGCGTCCAGCTTCTCTTCTTCCTCCTCCTCCTGCAGAACACCCAAGATGTAGGCGCCGTACACAGCTCGGTCCACTCCCAGCGCCTCCAATCGTCCATCCAGCCACATCCCAAAGCCGCTGCCCCCACCATCGCTTTCGACAAACGCTGCAGCGGCCACTTCGCTGGGCGCCGCCATCTTGGGGTCAGGGTCCTGCCAGCCCCAGAGGCGCCTACCGCAGTGCCTGACGGGCCGCACAGCGGGAGGGGGGGGGCCCGTTCGCGCATGCTCAGTCACTCAATCAGGGACCCACGCACACACCCTCCCCCTCCCCCGTTCCTTGCGGTCCTGGCAGTGAACCCTGTTGACCCTTGAAGACAAGACTGGGCGTTTTGTACTTTCTACATAAAGCGCTTTGAGTGTTCAAATGCAGAGAAGTCAGTTTGAAGACTAAGGTGCGTCTTTACGCACGCCAGGCTATTTTTAGTAGCCTCATCCGCTCTGGTAACTGCGAACCGCAAGGTCTACAATTCAAACTACCAGCTGTTCCCCTGGAGAAAGAGGAGGCTTTCTGCTCCCGTAAAGATTTACAGCCTAGGAAACCCTGTACAGGGTCGCTATGAGTCGGAACCAACTCCATGGCACATAACAACAACAACATATGCATGTAAAAGTTGGTCAGTGCGCTGGACTGCAAAGTCGGTTTGAACCGCAAAGTCAACGGTTCAAACTCAACAGCTGCTCCTTGGAAACCCTATACAGGGTCACTATGGGTAGGAACCGACTCAATGGCATTTAACAACAACAAATTTTAATTACGGTGTTAGAGAAGAATAGTAATAACACCATAGACTCCCAGCAGAACAAACCTGTGTTGGAAGAAGTACAACCAGAATGCTTCTGAAAAGCCAGGATGGCCAGATTTCGTCTTTCATACCTAGCACATGTTATCAGGAGGGACCAGTCCCTGGAAAAGAACATAATGCTTGGTAAAGTGGAGGGTAAGCAAAAATGAGGAAGACCCCCAAGGAGAGGGCAGGAGCAGTGGGCTCAAGTGTAGCGCCCATTGTGAGGATGTGCATTTGGTTGCTGAATCAGAATCTACTCAATGGCTCCAAACAACAACAAATAAAGCGGATCTTCGCACGCACATGTTAGGTCATGTGGTCTCATAGGCACCTGTGACAGGTATTTTTAACAGATTCTTTTGACAGTTGCTGTTAAATGCCATCCAGTCAACTACGATGCATAGCGGCTCTGTATAGGGTTTCCCAGAAGCAGCTGGTGAGCTTGAACCGCCGACCTTCTAGTTCAAACCTACTTTGCAGGCCAGGGCATTAACCCATACCACCACACCAGAGCTTTTTACAGTTGGGGAAGATCAAAAAGGTTCAGTAACTTTGCCAAAGGCACACGGCTGATAGCAGGACTGAAATGCAGCTTCCATTCCAGCACTTCTGACCACCATGCTCACTATGAGGCTCATTTCCTGTAGTTGTGATTTGAAGAACCCAGAAAGCTTTGCCCTTCAGCTTCAAGCAGAAACCTGTTGACTCTGCCTAAATATATACTGCTGTTAATACTACAACTTTCCCCCACCACCCTAGGATCAGAAGAACTAGATGATGCCGAACTACCACAAGTCTCATCTTTCTCCTGCATAGCGACTGGTAGACTCGAACCACTGACTTTCTGGTTCGCAGTCCAGTGCTTATCCTATGGAGCCACCACACTCCCAGATTCTGGAGTGCGAGCAAAAATGTGGAACAAGACTCAAAATCATAAAAAAAGAAAACAAAAGATCTATTAGAGGCTGATGAAACCCCTTTAGCTAAAACCCCAAGCCTGGAAGTTAAACCCCAAGCCTGGAAGTGAGCTTACCCCTATGGCTCAATTAGCAGCCAAACAAGAGACCCACAAGGGGAGCAATAACACTAAGGAGGTATACACATCTTATAATAATCAACCATTTGAGAACCTAAGGGTAGCACTTATCCAAGGACAAAGCTCAGAAGTGTTAGGAAAGAAGGAGGACTAGAAACAAACTCAGGAAGGAAGTAGGAGAATGAGGTGCCATTATAGGGACTACAATCAATACATGAAACAAAATGTGTATGAATTGTCCAGTGGAAAACTGATCTGTTCTAGAAACCTTTGCCAAATTCACAATCTAAAAAGTCTTTTTCATCCAAGTGATAAACAGCTTACATTTAAAAATTAAATTGGCTTTTTAAGCTATAAAAAGATATTCAACCTCATTTGTGATTTTTTTAAATATTAAAATTACAATGAGATATCATTGTCTGCTTCTCAGCTAAAAGAGGCTGATAATACACTATGTTGACCCATGAGGAATAACAGGCACTGGAAAATACTAAAGCAGAAAGTAAAATTGGTACAATCTTAATGGAGAGCAATTTTGGGGGGAAAAATCTACTTCTGGACTTTCTAATACATACATGTATGCAGAATGACATATAAAGATATTCATTGCAATGATGTTTATCGTAGCTCAAAAAAGTACCATTAGCAGTAAAAAATGAGCAAAGAAACTCTTTATGTACTAATGTGTAAGGAAATTCAACATGTATTGTTCAAGGAAAAATTACACTGAATAGAGTGTAATGTTTACTACTATTTGTATGTAAGAAGAGAGCTAGAGAAAACATAAATACTCCAGTAAGGACTCCTGTGTCCTTGAATATACTTAGGATATCTCTGGAAAGATACACAAGAGATGTGAAGATGGTTGGTCTTAAGGAAGAGAACTAAGGGAACCTGCCTCAGAAGTAAGGAAGAGACTAGTTGTAAAATATTCTGTTATAAAATTATGAGCTATTATATTAATTTACTTTGCATCCTTTAAAAACAAAGGGATGGGACCACTACTATAAAAGACTAAGAAAAAGAAATTATACTAAAGGGGGGTAGGGGGAAGTTTTTGTTGGTTGCTGGGAAATTGGTGGTGCGTGGGGGGAAGGGGGATGGCGGAACATAAGGCTGGGATTGGACTCAGGAGAGCTTGGGTGCTGGGGAGGAGGGCAATATACAGGGAGGGAGAGGGAAGTGGAGAAACGGGGCAGATGGGAGAACAATTGGGCATGTTTGAATGGGCCAAATGGGACAGAGATAAAGGACGATATTTGCACAGCCTTGGAACTCCAGGGCTCTGAGTTACAGGGATTGAGTCATGGATGGAATGGGCGGGCGGGGAATCGTGTTAAGATGCTTGGCTGTTTTTTGAATCTTGGTTTTCCTTGCATTATAATATCAAGTAGACACTGGAGAGGGAGAGAAAGGAATAGTCAGAAACATTACATTAGAAGGCTTGTAAGTCCGTCTTCTGCCTTTAACTGATTGGAATACCTAAAATGGGGCTACAGCATACCCAGTGAATGAGGCTTCCTGCAGAGCCTTTGCGATACATAAAACTATAGGTAGAAATCAGAATCACATCCGGATCACCAGAGATGAGAAATCTCCACTTGAAAGAACGAGCTGACCAGCCTGGAGGTGAGATGAACAAAAGATAAAGTCTTGAATGAAAGACCTACAGGAAAAACACAATACAATGGAGGCAGATGGACTGTTACTACAGGAACAAACAGGTCGCTTCCCTAGGAGACATCGGGGCAGTTGGTCGGGTCCTACCAATGCAGGCCCCCTTCCAAGACTGAGACTCGGTGGATTGGTGACCACACGCATCGCCGATGGGGAGAAGTGGGGTAAAGGCAGCAATGAAGCGGCAGCCTTTACAATATTCAGCGGGCTTCTGTGGACCCGGTTGGGGACCTGGGTGGCAAGCAGTGTGAGGAGACCTGGGGACTCCTGGGCCCAGAGACAGTGACATGGCCACGGAGGACTCAAGTGGAGAATGGAGCTGCCGGCTGATGGGAAGAGAGGGCATGTGCAGAACAACCACACTTGCAGATGGTACCCACGTGACCCAATGACTGGATGATCAGAGCTCAACCAGGAGAAGAAAGAAGGGGGGGGGGGGAGGGAAGGAGATTGAGCTGATAGAATCTGATAAACTTGACCTATACCTACGAATGCAGTGACTCTCAAAAGAGGCAACAAATCCTTACAGCAAGAAACATTCCCACCCCCTCCACACACAGAGTAGAAAGAGATGGGCAACTTGGACATTGGATACCCAAATGGGGAGGGAGGGGCTACAAAGGCAAGAAGTAACTGACTTACAAGCTTTCAAGAGCTAGGGGGCATGGAGGAAGGCAGAATCTCCAGTGAGTACTATCCAATCTGTCTAGGTGGAGCTGATGAAATGAAATACAGATGGGTTACTCACGATACTGTAGTGAAT
>NW_006408525.1:30401472-30404031 GCF_000296735.1 Chrysochloris asiatica
AGATGATGCATGGAGGGGATTGGAACCATGGCAATGAAATGATATACGATGGAATGAATGTAAAACTAAAGTTCTCTCATGTAAACTATCATATAATTCACAATAAAACATTAAAAAAAGGGAAATGAAGAATATTTGAAATTCTTTTTCAGTCTTATTTTCTTCCCTCCCTCTCCAAAAGCAACCACTATTCCTGAATTCAGTGTTTCTCTTTTCCCTGAGTGTTCTTAAATATAGTATACGTTACAAAAAAACAACAAAAAAAAAATAACAGTTGCTGTCAAGTTGATTCCAACATATAATGAGCCCATGTGTGTCAGAGTGGAAGGGTTTCCAGGAGCTGATTTTTCAGCTGTAGACTGTCAAGGCTTTTATAGAGAATCTCTGGGTGACCTCCAACCTCCAACCTTTCTGTTAATAGTTGAGCACTTAACCATTTGAGCTACTTAGGGACTTGCACATATTACTACATATGCTCTCCATATTATAACATGTATGGATCTACTTTTTTTTTTTTTGCATGTTGAACTTTTTATTCTATAATGTGCTTTTTTCACTTAGGATCTTTCCAAAATATCTACCCATTTTGGTACATGTAGCTTTTCTCCATTCATTTAAACCACTATATGTCATTCCATTACTTGAATATATCCCAACTGATCCCTCCTCTGTTGATGTAGATTTAGGTCATTTCCAAGTTTTCCAGACAATGCTTCAAATCACATTTTTAAATATTTAATATTCTTAATATGCCTGAGGAAGCTCAATAGGTCTGTAGGATAAGCACGGGACTGAAAACCACAAGGTGGCAGTTGGAGCCCACCAGCTTTTTCATGGGATAAACATGAGGCTTTCTACTCCCACAAAGATTTGCAGCCTCAGACATCCTATACAGGGTCACTATGAGTCAGAATTAAACAACATAAAAGACACCTATACACATGGACCTCACCAGATGGAATACACAGAAATCAAATTGACTACATCTGTAAAAGAGACGATGGAAAAGCTTCATTTCATTAGCCAAAACAAGGCCAGAGGCAGACTGTGGAAAGACTATCGATTGCTCATATGCAAATTCGGACTGAAGCCAAAGAAAATGAAAACAAGTCCATGAGAGCCAAAATATGACCTTGAATATATCCCACCTGAATTTAGAGATCACCTCAAGATCAGATTTGATGCATTAGACACTAAAGACCAAAGACCAAAAGAGTTGTGGAATGACATCAAGAACATCATCAAAGGTCATTAAGAAGACAAGAAAGAAAGAAAAGACCAAAATGGATGTCAGACAAGAATTTGAATCTTGCTCTTCAGTGTAGAGATGCTAAGGCAAATGGGAGAAGTGAGGAAGTACAAGAGCTGAACAGAAAATTTCAAAGGTCAGTTTGAGAAGACAGTCAAATATTATAACAAAATGTGTAAAGACCTGGAGTTAGAAAACCAAAAGGGAAGAACACACTCAGCATTTCTCAAGCTGAAATAATTGAAGAAAAAATTCAAGCCTCGATTTGTGGTATTGAAGGATTCTCTGGGTAAATTATTGAATGATGCAGAAAGCATCAAAAGAAGATGGAAGGAATACACAGAGTTACTGTACCAAACAGAAATGGTCGATGTTCAACCATTTCAAGAGGTAGCAATATGATAAACAGCCAATGATCCTGAAAGAAGACCAAGGTGCACTGAAGGCACTGGCAAAGAACAAAGCACTGGAAACTGATGGAATGCAAAGTGAAATCTTTCAGAAAACTGATGCAGCACTGGAGGCACTCACGCATCTGTGGCAAAAAATTTGGAACACAACTTCCTGGCCAACTGACTGAAAGAGATCAGTATTTGTGTCCATTCCAAAGAGAGGTGACCCAACAAAATGAGCATGTCATCGGATATCATTGATTTCCCATGAGAGTAAAGTTTTACAAAAGGAATACAAAAACAGCTGCAAACATACGTTGGCAGAGAACTTTCAGAGGTTCAAGCTGGTGTCAGAAGAGAATATGGAACGAGGGATATCATTGCTGACATCAGGTGGATCTTGGCTGAAAGAAGAGGATACCAGAAAAATGTGCTTTATTGACTATGCAAAGGCTTTCGATTGTGTGGATCATGACAAGCTATGAATAACATTGCAAAGTATGAGTATTCCAGAACACTAAATTGTGCTCATGGAGAACCTGTACATGGACCAAGAAGCAGTTTTTCGAAGAGAACAAGGGAACACCAAATGGTTTAAAATTAGGAAAGGTATGCACCAGGGCTGTATTCTTTTACCATACTTATTCAATCTGTATGTCGAACAAATAATCCAAGAAATTGGATTACATGAAGAAAAATATGACATCAGGATTGGAGGAAGACTCATTAACAACCTGAGTATGCAAATGATACAACCCTGCTTGCTTTAAATAAAGAGGACTTAAAATATTTGCGATGTAGGTATTTACCAGTGTGGGTTGCACCTCAGAAATGTAAAGAAAACTAAAATCCTCACCACTGGTCCAAGAAACAACAGTCATATAAATGGAGAAAAGAATCAAGTTGTCAAAGACTTCA
>NW_006408525.1:30404941-30406052 GCF_000296735.1 Chrysochloris asiatica
TAATACAACATGACTTAGTCTACTCCCTCCCTGTGTTTATTTCCATTCTTCCTTCTTTCCCAGCCCTTCTGAATTTTGTTCTTGAGTAAATGCTGCCCTTTTGATCTTGAATGGTTGACCATTCCATGGCGTGTATACCTCATCAATGTTGTTCTCCTATGTACCTATCTACAGCTTGACTGAAACCTGACCCACAGTGGTGAATTTAAGCTAACCAAGGACCATAGTCACGGGGTTCCACCAGTCTCTCTCTGACCAGTAAGCCTGGTCTTTTTATACTATTAGCAATAAAAATATTTCAGCATGCACTCCTGATAGTATAGTGGATTATGAGCTGGACAGTTGACCTCAAGGTCAGCAGTTTGAATCTACTCGCCAGTCCACAGGCAAAAGATGAGGCTTTCTGCTCCATAAAGATTTACAGCCTCAGAAACCATATAAAGGGTCACTGTGAGTTGGAAACCACCACCATTATCCCTAATGTAAGAACATGTAGTTACTTATAAATCAGAGGAAGACCCCCAATGAGATGAATTTGCAGAGTGGTAATACCACTCTGTACAATTGTGAGGATGGAGCAGGACCAGATAAAGTTTTATCATTCTGTTGTACACAGAATTCACTATGATTCACTATGAATCAGAGCTGACTTTGTTGTTGTTGCTGTTAAGTGTTGTCGAGTCAGTTCCGACCCACAGTGACCCTGGATAGGGTTTCCAAGGAGCGGCTGGTGAGCTTGAGCTGCCAACCTTGCAGTTCAAACCGACCTTGCAGTCCAGCACATTAACCCACAGCACCACACCAGGACTAGACAGCACCTAATAACAACAACGTACTAACTTTGTATATCCATCATAAAACATACAAAAAGACATATATAAGCAAAATTGATAAAAGGGAAATAAATAGTTCTTTACACTATTTATTTGCTGTGGTACAAAATACCTTTAGTGAAAATAATGTGGTTGAATATGCTTCATCATCTTTTACACATGACTTATTTGTAGTAGTGAATAAGGAAGATCATAGAAGAATTGATGCCTTTGAATTATGGTGTTGAAGGAGAATACTAAAAGTGCCATGGGCTGCCAAAAGAATCAATAGATCTGTT
>NW_006408525.1:30412462-30442115 GCF_000296735.1 Chrysochloris asiatica
TAGAAGAATCAATTAATTTGAATTATGGTGTTGGAGAATATTAAAAGTACTATAAGCTGACAGAAGAACAAACAAATATGTGTTGGAAGGAGTACAGCCAGAATGCTCCTTAGATGCCAGAATGGTGAGACTTCATCGCTCCTACTTTAGACATGTTATCAGGAGGGACCAGTTCCTGGAGAAGGACATCATGCTTGGTAAAGTGGAGGGTCAGCACAAAAGAGGAAGATCCCAAAAAGATGGACTGGCACAGTGGCAACAGCAATGGGTTGAAACATAACCATCATGAGGCCGGCACAGGACTAGGCAGTGTTTCGTTCTGTTATGCATAAGGTCACTATGAGTCAGAAGTGACTTGACAGCGCCGAACAGTATTTTTAGTTTTTGAGAGAAGTATGTTAAAATGTCCCATTATACTTTTACAGTTTTCCATTTTCCTTTGTATTTCTTTCAATATCTCTTTTAAATATTTTGATGCTGGGTTGTAAGATTCTTGTAAGTACTAGATTATTATATATTCTTGGTGAATTTTCAAGCAAACAGCCAAATAATTTCTCTCTTAAAGTTTATTTGGTCCAATTTTAACTTTACTACGCCATTTTCTTTCTCCATTTGCCAGCTAAATTGAAGGGTCTCGGAGAGCAGTGTAAAGAACAGGGACTGAGTCAGGCTGCCAGGGTCATATCCCAGCTCTAACACTTTCTGGATAACCTCACAAGTTACGGCCTCAGTTTTCTCATCTGTAAAATGAGGATATTACTGCCTACTTCATAGAGTAAATTATCATTTTTAAAGCACTTTGACACAATAAGCACTCCCCACATATTTGTAAAATAAATTATATCTGCATCCCTTTTCTGTTGTTGTTCTTAAGTACCATCAAGTCAGTTCCAAAAGTCATGTCATATATATATGTGAATCCTGGTATGGTGCTGCAGGAAAATGTGCTGGACAACAAGGTCAGTTTGAGCTGCAAGGTTGGCAGTTCAAACCCACCAGCCGCTCCTCAGAAACCCTATACAGGGTCACTATGAGTCGGAACTGACTTGATGACACTTAACAACAGTACCTACAGACTGGCTCCTAGAAGTGGGATTGCTGCTTGGTGGAGACAAATGGACATTTGCAATTTTTCTAGATACGGCAACTTGGCATTGTCTAACAAAACTGATCTTTGCCAGTCTGTTAAGTAAAAAATGGTACTACCATGTAGACTGCATTTGCATTTCTGTAATTTTAAGTGAGGTTGAGCATATTTTTGTATGTTTAAAAATTCTTCATGTTTTCTTTTCTGTACACATCCCCTTGCACATTTTCAGTCGAGTTGTTGATCTTTATTGTAAACTTTTTTACATGAGGGTAAGTAAAAACATATTGCTTCTAGACTCCTAGTGTGGCGCTGTAGGATCAGCACTGCACTGCAAACCATAAGGTCAGCAGTTCAAACCCACCAGCTGTTCCTCAGAAACGCTATACAAGGTTGCTCTGAGTCAGAATCAACTTGACGGCACTTAACAACAATAACAACTAGGATTGTAGTTTATACATGCACAAATTTATTCCTAAGAAAACATGTTTAAGCATATCTCTGCAATCAGTGGATAGGCTACAGGCAAGTTCTCTTAGTAATACACTTGTTTTAGTCTTGTTAGGGTGTCTTCACAATAAATACTTTTGTGCCACAAAAAAGACAACGTTGAGGTCAGGGATAATATCAAATCAAATAAAAAATTCTCACATGAACATCTTCCCAAGTCACTGAAGCCTGGCAACAAGTTTTGCAGGAATATATGCCTCATAGAAAACAAGCTTTTAAATAAATCATTTTAAGGAAGGTCAGGAAGACTTCAAAGAAAGATGAACCAAGAGAGGGAAGACTGTCAACCTGGACGAATTCCTGACGTCCAGAAATTGCTATAAGGAGATCATAGAATTACCACTGATGTAACAGCTATTTAAAGACTTTTTATTTAAAGTGAACATCATGAACATCATGGCCTCAGCACTCAATGAGTGCCAAACAGTGTTGCACAAAGGTTAGCTAGTTCAAAAAACTGATCTTTCCATAGCCTTTTTTAATAAAGTTTTTATTGTGATTTCAATGAAAGTTTACAGGGCATATCATTAGTTTTACATTCACAAATCATATACTTTGTTTCATTACAATGATTATAATCCCCTCCATGTACCATCAGTTAACTGTATTTCTATTCATTTTAGCACTTTTTATTTTTTAAAACACTCAGGCATATGTAATCATTTAAACCACCAAAGGGCACATTCTGGCAAGCCTGCCTCCTGGCCTCCAGCTCTCAGTCCCTGTCTTTTCCAAGAATGTAGAGTCTTCAGCTACTCCCTCTCTCCATGTCCTCACTATAGTCTCCATCTGTGGTGTTGCTGCTTCTCTGGATAGGGTCCCACATTTTGCTTGTGCTCTTCTCCCTTGATGATCCTAGGGTCCTCTGTTTCTGGACTGTAAGATGAACTACTCCCCTGTTTTTGTTACAAAACTTCTACATTTACAATTGTGACAGTTGCAATTAATCATGGTAACAATTACTCACTATTGAATAAGAATCTTATCCCCATCTCTTTTCACCAGATGTGTCTTGACAAGATGAAAACTCTTCAGTGAGGACTCTATCTCTCCCCTCACCCACACACACACTCTTAAACTTAACTCCCTCATGAAACTTTGCCTTTATCGCCCCCTCATTTTAGGTAGCCAATGTCTAAATTGCTCATTCCTATCTACCCTGCGTACAGAGGAGATAACATTGATACTTGATAGGAAGACTCCTTCCCCTTCTGTTGGTATTTTGAGCTACTACCTCCATGAGTATAGGTCAAGTTCATCAAATTGTAGCAATTACCCTTGTTTCCTTTACCAAAATTAAAAAAAAATTTTTCCTCTAGTAGAGTTCTGATTATCAAGCTATTGAGGCTAGGTTTAGGTGTTCTAGTGCATCTCCCCTCACTTCATATCAGCTGGATGCTTCACTCTCAGCTCTGTGGCAATGTCCTTGTCCGTGGGCTCAGGAGTCCCTAAGTCTCACCACACTTTAGACCAGTCCTCTCTCTCATCTCCAGGTCAGCAGGAGTCTATGGAACGTGGTCAAACTCAGCCCATTTCTTTATTGCTGCCTTTCCCCCTCTTCCACTCACCAGTAGACCAATATGGTTGCCAACAACTTTATATGCCTGCTCACGTGTTCCCTTTGAGTTTCAGTCTTAGAGGGGGGTCCATAGTCTTTTAAGCAAGAGCAAAGCTAATGAAGACAATTTTATAGAAGGAATCATAACCAGAGATGAGTCTTGGATTTACCAGTACTGTCCAGAGAAGCAAGTTCCAGTAAAAATAGTGGCTCCTGATGGGATCTGGTAACGTAGTGGTTACGAATCAGGCTGCTAATCTCACGGTCAGCAGTTCGAAAGTACCATCTGTTCGGCGGGAGAAAGATGAGGCTTTCTGCTCCTGTAAAGATTTATAGCCTCGGAAACTCTATGCAGGGTTGCTATGAGTTGGAACCGACTCCAAACCACATAACAACAATAACAATATGGGGATCTGCTGGGCCAGTTAAATTCTTGGCAGAGATCAACACAGAACGTTATGGTGACTGTTTTGGGGAATTTCAAAGAGATCACCTTGGCAGATTTTCTCGAAGGATACAGGATGATCACAGGGACTTACTATGAAGTTTTAAGACATTGAAAACTGCACTGGTGAGAATGCTGTACCAGGGATTTGTTTTCATCACGACAATGCACCTGCTCATTCTTGGACGGTCACACAAGCAGTCCTACAAAAATTTTGTTAGAAAACCCTACCCCTTCCATACTACAGCTCTGATGTAGCCCCTTCAGTTTCTTTTTGTCCCCCAAATTCAAAGAATACTTAAAAGGAGAGTCTTTCAAGGATGCCAAAACTGCCGTTTTCAATAGGTATCAATTAAAGAGCACAGAATTCTTCAGGAAGCTATTGTTAGAAAAATGGAAAAAGTGTCTTCAGAAGTGTATACACCTAGTTGGAGTAGATGTCAAAAAACAAACGATAGCTTCACATATTTATATTTCTGTGTGAAAAAGGTTTCTATGATTTTGTAGCTGTATCTTTGGACTTAATCCTCACATCTTGGAAATCAACCGTTGGACTGTGAAATGTATGATTTCTTTTATTCTAAGCTCTATTTTTCAGGAGTCCTGGTGTGGTGCTGTAGGATAAACACTAGACTGCAAGGTTGTTTGAACGACAAGGTCGGCGATTTGAACTCACCAACCACTCCTTGGAAACCCTATACAGGGTTGCTATAAGTCGGAATCGACTCGACGGCACTTAAAAATAACAACAGGAAATTCAGAAACAGGAATTCAGGAATCAAGAAAAATAGAAAAAAATTTTGAATTATTATCTCAAAACTACTGTTTTCTGCTACAGTAGTAAAAGCTACTTATTTTCTGGTCACTGACAATGTGCTAAACACACTTTTACTCTTTATAACCTGACTGCTCAGTAGATGATACTGTCCTTATTTTACAAATGAAAAAAACTGAAGATCAGGGCAATCTGCAATTTATTCATTCATTAAATACTCAATAAGCACCTACTATGCTTCAGACATGTTATCTAGAGTGACCAGTCACTGGAAAAGGACATCATGTTTGGTAAAGTGGAGGGCTAGTGAAAAAGAGGAAGACCCCCAATGAGATGGATCAGCACAGTGACAGCAGCAATAGGAACAAACACAACAATTATGAGACTGGTGCAGGGCAGGTAGGGTTTCGTTCTGTTGTGCACAGAGTCACCATGAGCCAGCACGGACTCAACTGGCACCTAAGCAGGAGCCCTAGTGGCATAGTGGGCAAAATACTGGCTACTAATCTCAATGCTGGCAGTTCAGACCCACCACTTGCTCTAAAGGAGAAAGATGAAGCTGTTTGCTCTGTAAAGATTTACAATCTCAAAAGCTCTAAGAAGCAATTCTACTCTGACCTATCAGGTTGTTACGAGTCAGAATCGACTCAATGGCAGTGGGCTTTTTAAAAAAATGTTTTATTGTGAATTATGTGATAGTTTACATGGGAGAACATTAGTTTTACAATCCCCTCCATGCATCATCAACCAACCAAAGGGTATACACACACTACAAGCCTGCCTCACCACACCCCCGATCATCAGCACACAGCCCCCTCCCTCTCTGTGTCTAAAGTCCCCAACTGCTCAATCTCTCCACATCATTGTCTCTGCCTCCATCTCAGGCATCACTGCTTCTCTGGGTAGGGTCCTGCTCTCCGCTCTTCTCCATTGATGGTCCCAGGGACCTCTGCTCCTAGGCTGAAAAGTTCATCACTCCCCTCCTTGCCACAAAACGTCTACCTTTACATTTCCAACCCTCACAATCAGTCCTGATAACAATTATTCACTATTGTATCACAAGAGACCCGTCTGCATTTCATTGCATCAGCCCCGCCTAGACAGACTGAATACTACTCACTGGAGATTCTACCTTCCTCCAGGCCCTCCCGATCTAGGTTCCCTCTTGAAAGCTTGTAAGCCAGTCACTTCTTGCCTTTGTAACCCCCAGCAGTGGGCTTTTTTACATTCCAAACAGGGTTTCCACTCTGGGGATATGCCGTGAATAAAATAAAATCTTTGTTTTTAGAGTGCTTATCTTCTAAATACAGATAACATAAACAAGTAAATAAGGAAGCTAATACCTTCCATTGTAAATAAGGAAGATCAAGGTAAGTATAATGACGAAAATAAACCAAGGCAGTGAGGCTAGCAGGGGATGAGGTAAAAGACATCCAAAAAAAGTGACGCTTGATCTAAAAGAAAAGACATGGGAAACGGAATTATTAATGCAAAGTCTCTAGAGTAAGAATGAGCTTGGATTACTGAAGACACAGAAAAGGAAAGTACAGTTGGAGGGGAAACGGGACTCCACGCGAAGCCTCACTTCTTTTCCCTGTGACCCTTTCCACAGGCATACTTAAGTGCTCCTAAGCCGACCTTGTGGTTCGCAGTCCAGTGCTTATCCTCTAGAGGCACTGCACTCCCCAATGGAAAACTATGCAACATTCAAGAATAATAATGAATCTGCAGAGATACCTCATACATGGATGAACCTGGAGCACATTATGCTAAGTGAAATTATTCAGATACAAAAGGACAAATATTATATACGGCCTTTATTATAAAAAGCCAAGGAAAGGTTACCACACAAAAAGAAACATTCTTCGATGGTTATCAGGAGTAGAAGGGGAAGGGAGGGCAAATCACTAGATGGTGGTGGTTATGTGCCATGGAGTCGGTCCTGATTCGTAGTGACCCTGTACAGGGTTTCCGAGGCTGTAAATCTTTACATGAGCAGAAAGCCTCATCTTTCTCCCGCGAAACAGCTGGTAGTTTCGAACTGCTGACCTTGCAGTTCGCAGCCCGATTCATAACCACTATGCTACCAGATGGTAGACATATATTAACTTGGGTAAAGGGAAAGGCAATATATACAATAAGGTCAGCAAAAAATGATTAAGTCAAGGGAAGACACTGGCAGGAATCTAAGAGTTACAGGCATCAGAAGCAAGTAAATACTATCATACACACATTCTTGCAATAACACTAATAACAATAATATACAAGTGGAAACACAGACATGCAAGCTGAGCAGATGTAAGGAGAGTGGTTCTATACCCATGAATATATATGGATTTTACAGAAAATGTTTCTACATATATATTGACAAATACAACAAATATATCCATGAATGTAGTAGAGCATATGGCGTTCTGGTGTGGTGCTGTGGGTTAATGCACTAGACTGCAAAGTTGGTTTGAACCACAAGGTCAGCAGTTCAAGCTCACCAGCTGCTCCTTGGAAACCCTAGACAGGATCGCTAAGGGTCGGAACCAATTCAAAGGCACTTAACAACAAACAACAACAGTAGAGCATACAGGGACAAAGTTCTGGAAAGTTCTTAGCCATGAGGAAACACATTGAGGGAATGAGCCCCTGAGTCTGGGGGCTCAGGATCAGAGTTCCAGGGGACACCAAAGTCAACTGGCACAACAGAGTCTACAAAGACACATTCTGCTTTGGTGACAAGCAACTGGGGTCTTAAAAGTTTGTGAGTGGATAGCTAAGGTGTAACTATTGGTGTCTCCCCATCCAGAGCAAAGAAGAGTGAAAAAAAATCTAAGATGCATGGAAATACTTTGTCCAAAAGACTAAGTGACCACAAGGCCCTCAGCCTCCATGACCCTGAGACCAGAAGAACTAGATAATACCAGGCTACCATTAGCAACTGCTCTGAAAGGGATTATGTTAGACGTTCTTGTATAGAGTAGGAGAAAATGTGGAACAAAACTCAAAATCATAAAAAAAAAGACAAGGCTTACCGGTCACATAGTACTGGTGTTCCAGAACACCCAAGACTATGGCCATTACCCTTCAGACCTGGAAATGAACTCATCCCTGTAACTCAATTTTCAGCCAACCAATAGACAGACTTATAAGATAAACAATAACACTAGGAAGGTAGGCATTCCTTAGAATAATCAACCATTTCAGATCAAAAGGGCAGCATTTGTCTAAAGACAAAGTTCAGGAGTCAGAAAAGGTTAAGAAAGAAGGAGGATGAAAATGGGAAAAACAGGAGAGGAATGGAATGAGTGATTTTCACTGTAGGGTAAGGGATTGCAACCAGTGAGATGAAACAAAATGTCATTCGATTCACAAGAAAAAGCAAAACAAAAAAACTTGCAAGTGTCATCTTGCAAGTGGTCACCTATAACCATCTAAGTAAGATGTAACTATTGGTCTTTTCCTGTCTGGAGCAGAGAAGAGTGAAGAAAATCAAAATCAAAGACTCAAGGAAACTATTAGTCCAAAGGAATAATGGGCCATGTAAACCACAGCCTTCACTAGCCTGAGACAAGATGAACTAGCTGGTGCCTGGCTTCCAATACTGGCCACTCTAATAAGGATCACAATAGTAGGTCCTAGACAGAGAGGGAAGGGAAAAATGCAGAGCCAATTCAAAATTATAAAGACCAGATTTACTAGTCTGATAGAGACTGCTGGTCCCAAGACTGTGCCCCTTAGATACCCCTCAAGCCTGGAACTGAACCCACCTTTAGGGATCAATTATCAGCCAATAATAGAACCCACTACCATTTAGTAGATTTCAACTCATAGTGATGCTGTACAGGGTTTTCCAGGGTATACATTTTTATGGGAGCAAAAAGCTTCATCTTTCTCCCAAGGAACAGATTTGAACTGCCAATCTTGTGGTTAGCAGTCCAGTGATTATTCTACAGGGCCACCAGGGCCTTATAGTGAATAATAACACCAGGGAGGAACGTATTCCTCAGTTCAATCAACCACACAAGAAGATAAAGGCAGCTTTTGTCCAAAAACAAAGCTCAAAAGCAGAAAGGGGGGTGGGGGAGAGGTGGGTAAATAGAAAGGAGAAACCCAGGAAGTGAGAAGAATGTGGTTACATTGAGGGGATTTCAACCAATGACATAAAACGTATATAAATTGTTGAGTACTTTGCTCTATAAACTTTTATCCAAACTATAATAAAAAGTTAAAAGAAAAAATATTGACTGCAGTACTTCAGGCAAGAAATTAAAATGACTTTTATTCAGATAGAACGGTGTTAAGTGCCATTGAGTCGATTCCAACACATAGCAACCCTGTACAGCTTGAACCGCCAACTTTGCAGTTCAAACCACCTTTACAGTCCAGTGCATTAACCCACAGCACCACACCAGGACTCAGGTTAGGATGGTAGCAGTGATCTAAATTCAAGTTACGACTGACTCTGGAGGCTGAGTTGACTCTGAGGACTTGTTTCTAGAATGGGGATGGGATAGAAGTACTTAAAGAGACTTTAATAGGTTTTGAGCAATTGGGTGGATAATGATGATATTTACTTACACAGGGAAGACTAAAGAGGAGCCAGTGAGGCAAGGTGAAAACCCGGAGAGTGCTGGGTAATGGAAACCAAGAGAAGAAGGTTACGTTAGCAGCTATAAGGTTAACAAAGCAACCATTTTGTTATCCTATGGCATCTGATTTAGTTTGTTGATGGTGGTGTGCCGTGGAGTCGAGAGATTGTAAATCTTTATGGGAGCAGAATGCCTCATCTTCCCCCACCCCCCAACCACTGGTAGTTTCGAACTGTTGACCATGAACCGCTGGTAGTTTCGAACTGTTGACCATGAGGTTAGCAGCCCGACTCGTAACCACTACGCTACCAAAGCTCCTTGATCTAGTTTGTTAGGCTTATTTTACTTGAACTCCCCCAAATTTAAAGACATCCATCATTGCCATCTAGTGACCCAGTATAGAGTTACCGAGCCTGTAAATCTCCACGGGAGAGAAGCATCATCTTTCTCCCGAGGAACAGCTGTGGGCTTGAACTGCGAACCTTTAAACTCAGCTCAGTAATAAATCATTAAGACATTACCATAACTCCCCGCTTGTAGGCTCTTCGGGGGCACATATCTTCAACCAATGAAAAGCCAAGAATGACAGCCGGTTCTTAAAGTAAGTGAGCAGACGCCAAAACAGAAGGTGAGGGTGTGAATAAATATTGTCCTCTCAAGGCCACCGTAGGGCAGATTCCCTCAGCTATTAAAATATTTCAGGGGAGGAGCAAGCAGGAAATTTAAACCGTAGCCGCGGCCGGGAGCGTCCAGAGAAAGATGCAGAGGAACTTCTGGGATTCGAGAGTCTAAGGGAGCTCTTTAGGAGCCCGAGATTGTAACACGCAGGCCCTGAAGCAGTACGGAAGCCGAAAAGGAGCCAAAATTTTTAGGAGGGAGCAGGGAACGGGTACGGATGCCGAGAGGGGGAGAAAGGTGGTTTAAAAAGGAAGGGAAAAGGGATCGTGAGGATCGAACAGAGGGTCTGGGGTCAGAAAGTGGGTGTAGAAATTGAGGAACGGATAATTACAAAATTTGATGAGAGTATAAAGAGCCATAAAGGCGTCATAGGAACTGAGATGATTCAGCAGGTCTCGGGAGTTGGGGGGGACAGAGGTCTAAAGGGGCGAAGGGACTGGAGTTTGGAAGGAGACATGGGAATTTAAAAGGTGAACAAGATGTGGCTAAGGGCTACACAGGAGTTAAGGGGACAGAATGTGGGACAAGAGCATGGAAGGAGATACGGGAGTTGACTGAGTCAGGCTGGAGTTGAATCGACCTGACTTTGGGAGTCGTATTGTGATCTCCGGCATTGTGCGGGTTTGGGGAGGCGAGAGCGTTGGAAGGCCGAAGGCTAGAGAAAGTGGTTGAGCTTTGTCCTTCTTTCTCAGGCGACCTAGAACTGGAGAATTCCATGGCTGAGACTAGGCTCCGGGTTCCGGACCTAGGTAGGTAACTGATCAAAACTAGGGATGCGAAATCATGACCTAGAGCCCCCTTGAGAGGATGTTGTTGTTATGCGCCGTGGAGTCGGTTCCAACTCACAGTGACTCTTACCAGGGTTTCCGAGACTGTAAATCTTTACGAGAGCAGAAAGTCTCATCTTTATCCCACGGAACAGCTAGTAGTTTCGAACTGCTGACCGTAAGATTAGCAGCTACACTACCATACAGATGAGAGATTTTAGCCCTATTTGGGTTTTCTAATTCCTTGATAGTTTTGTTGGGGAAGGGTGTCCTGGATCATCTAGGAATGTATGGTACAGAAGAGCTTTCAGGGTGATACTATGGACAAAGCAGGCACATAGACAAAGTAGTCAGGATATGATATTGTTAAGTGCTGTCGGGTCGGTTCCAACTCATAGCGACCTTATACAGGGTTTCCGATGAGTGGCTGGTGAGCTTGAACCGCCGACCTTGTGGTTCAAACGGACTGTTGTTGTTAAGTGCCATTGAGTCAGTTCTGACTCATAGTACAGTGTAGGGTTTTTGAGGAGCAACTGGTGACTTTGAACCACCGCCCTTGCTGTTCAAACCGACCTTGCCGGCCCACACTTATCCCACAGAGCCACACCAGAAGTCCAAGTCAACTGTGCCCTCAAGTCTGCTCAAACTCAGAGTGGCTCTATGCACGACAGTGCCAGGCCCTGCGCCATACTCAGAATCGTTACTCTTGAGCCCATTGCTGCTGCCACTGTGCCAATCCATTTCACTGGGGGTCTTCCTCTCTTTTGTTGACTCTCTACCAAGCACGATGTCCTTCTCCAGGCACTGGTCCTTCTTGATAACATGTTCCAGGTACAAGAGTCAAAGTCTTGCCATCCTGGCTTCTTAGGAGCAGTCTGGCTGTACTTTTCCCAACACAGAAGTTTTTGTACTTCAGGAAGTTCATGGTACTTTTAATATTCTTCTCCAACACCATGACTCAAATGCATCAATTCTTCTAGGGTCTTCCTTATCCGTTGTATGACTTCCACATGCATATAAGGCTTTTGAAAATGCATTGGATTGGGTCAGACACACCTTAATCTTCAAACTGTTATCTTTTCTCTAAAAGAGATCTTGTGCAGCGGATTTGCCTAATATAATCCATCCTTTGATTTCTTGACTGCAGCTTCCATTAGTGTTCATTGTGAAACAGAGCAAAATGAAGTTGATTTGTAAGTTTTTTTCTCCGTTTATATGTATGTTATTTATTGGTCCGGTGGTGAGGATTTTTGTTTTCTTTACATAGCAGTGTAATCCATGCTGAAGACTGTACTCTTTGATTTACATCAGTATTTTAAGTCCTCCTCACTTCAAACAAGCAAGGTTATGTCATCTGAATATTTAAGATTGTTAATGACTCTTCTCCTATCCTAATGCCAGTTCTTCTTATAATCATTGTAATTCAGCTTCTCACATTGAGTAAGTATGGTGAAAGAACACAACCCTGGTGCACACCTTTCCTGATTTTAAACCATTCAGTATCCCCTTGTTCTGTTCAAACGACTGCTTCTTATGCTTCTTAGTCTATGCAGAGGTTCTTCATGAGCATAGTTAAATGTTCTGGAATTCCCATTCTTTGCAGTGTTATCCATAGTTTTACATGATCCATACAGTTAAAAACCATTGTGTAGTCAATAAAGCATAAGCAAACATCTTTCTGGTATTATTTGCTTTCAGCCAAGATCCATCTGACATCAGCAGTGATAACCCTTAGTCCACACCGCGTCTGAATCTGGCTTGAATTTCTGGTAGTTCTTTGTTGATGTACTGTTGCAGCCATTTCTTAATTATCTTCAGTAAAAGTTTACTTGCATGTGATATTAAGTCATTGTTGTTAAGTGCCATCGAGTCGGTTCTGACTCAGTGAACCTATTTCCAAGGACTGGCTGTTGAATTTGAACAACCTATCTTGTGGTTCAAACCAACCTTGCGGTCCAATTCTTTATCCCATAGTGCCATACCAGGACTCCATTAAGTAAATCATTAGCCTTGCAAAATTCCCCAGCATCGTTTCTGTCACCAAGACCATATTTTCCAACTACTGATCCTTTCTCTTTGTTCTCAGCCTTCACATTCCAATCACCAGTAATTATCAATACATCTTGATTACATGTTAGTAATCTTTGAATGGAGTCCCAGTGTGGCGCTGTGGGCTAAAGGGTCAGACTGCAAGTCGTCTGAACTTCAAGGTCGGTGGATCAAGCTCACCAGCTGCTCCTTGGAAACCCTATACAGGGTGGCTATGGGTTGGAATCAACTCAACAGCACTTAACAACAACAACAATATTTGATTACATGTTTGATCAATTTCAGACTGAAGAAGTTTGTAGAATGCTTCAATTTCAGCATCACAGGCTTTAGTAGTTGGTGTGAAAATTTGAATAATAAATAGTGGTATTAACTGATTTTGGAATGTTTTTGTTTTCATTTATATTACAGTTTTATGCTTACATAGTTTAAAATACCAAAGTTTTTCCCAAAACAAAACATTCTTCTTTGCTTTCTTTCATATTCCCTGATTCCTACTCCCTTGGGTACACCCAACCATTCACAGCTTTTTTTTTTTAAAGCTATTTCTTCTAGCATTTGCCTTTTTATTTCTGGATAGCATATTCATACTGTTTTTTGTTGTTGTTTTCCACTTTAAAGTATATCTGGTGAGTTTCTGGGGCGTGCTGGTGGTGTAGGATAGGTACTGGACTGCTAATCACAAGGTTGACAGTTCAAACCCACCAACCACTCCGTGGGAAAAAGATGAGACTTTCTGCTCCTATTAAGATGTACAGCCTTAGAACCCTTGTACAGGATCACTATGAGTCGGAACCAAGTCGACGGCACATAACAGCAACAGCGACATTGACTTTCTATGGATCAAACACATACACGTATTTCTCTTCTCTCCTCATCCACGCAGTATGATTTTTGTATTTACATTATGATGATTATATAAAGGCTATTCACAGCTGAACCATATAGTAAATGAGGAAATTTGCATCATTTCCTATGTACAGCTCCCCAATTCATGGCCAGAAGTACCATGAAGCTCATCAGATCTATTAGTTTCTTTGTCTGAAGATATGCATTCTGAGACTATTTGTCTAAGTACTCCAGTCTTGTTTTGATATGAACTAGTGCCTGTTGTACTGATTGTATCCTAGGGGCTCCATCATTCAGTGAAATTCTCTTCACCTCTTTCCTGTGTTAGATCCCCTCTAGCCTAAATTCCATATTTTCCTCTCTCTTGGCATACTTACTCAGTCTGGTAGAGTACATCCTCCCATATGTTGTTATTCAGTGCCATGGAGTTGGTTCCGACCCATAATGCCCCTGTATAGGGTTACCAAGGAGCAGCTGATGAGCTTATACCAGTTCAAACCAACCTTTCAGTCCAGCGCATTAACCCACAGCACCATACCGGGACTCCATCTTCCCATATACATCCCCCCATATAGCTTTCTGAGAAAGGTACATTAAAAGTAATTTTTGGAGACCTTGCAGATCTGACCAGTTTTTTATTTTAACTTACATCTGAATGATAGTTTGACTATATAGAGAATTCTAGGTTAGAAATTATTTTCTCTCAGAATTTTGAAGCCCTTTTCCATCTTCTTTTAGTTTCCAAGGTGGTTTGGCAAACCCTGATGCTGTAAATATTTCTACTTCCTCCAGAACGTTGTAATGTTAAGAGCTTGAACTGTTCTATTTCTGAACCACCCCTCCCCCTACCTAACATGTTATTACTGTTTAGCAGCAATATACTTATTATTGTGTAAAGGACAGTTTTTATTTCCAAATTAGCCTTCATTAGTATTGTTTTATACAGTTGATGATTATTTAGATTTATATGTACTTTTGAAGGTTTAGTCCTTCCTTCAGGGTTCAGTTTTTGTCTTTCTGAAAACATCCTTTAGAAATTCTTTAGGGAGAAGCTGTTGGTGATAACCTGGCTTTTGTTTTTGTTTTTCCAAAATGTTTTTATTTCACTCTTGAACAATAGTTTAATTGTATGTAAATTTTACATACAACTAAACAATAGTTGTATGTAAGATTCAAAGTTGACATTTTCTCTCAGCACCATTATTTATACAGGTTTCTGGCCTTTTACATTGCTGTAGAAATATCTATGAAAGGGCAAATAGTTATTCCATTATAGTTAATATTTGGTAGGGTCTATTTTCCCCTCTGGTTTAGTTTCATCGCTTAGTCTTTGGTGTTTTGCATATTCACTTTGATGTGTTTGAGTATGGAGTTAGTTTTAGTTCTTCTTTGGAAAGACTAATTTTCTGACATCAAAGATTATGTCAGTTCTGGGCATTTCACATAAATTGAATCCTATAAACTAGAATTATGCAATAGTGGCTGGTTTCTTTTACTTAGCATACTGGTTTCATGGTTCGTCCACATTACAGACTGTGTCAGTACCTCACTCCTTTTGGTTGCTGAGTAACCTATGGGTCGGAACCGACTCGATGGCACATAACAACAACAACAACAACCTTCCATTGGGAGTCCTGGTATGGTGCTATAGGACAACCACTGGACTACTAACTGCAAAGTCGACTGTTCAAACCCACCAGCTGCTCCTGGGAAACCCAATACAGTGTCATTATGAATGGGAACCAACTTGATAGCACTTAACAACAATTTTCCATACTCCACATTGTGTTTCATCATCAGTTGATGGGTATTTGAGGTCTTTCCACTTTTGAGCTATTATGAATAAATGCTGCTACAAACCTTTCTGTACAAGTTTTGATATAGACATATGTTTTCCTATGTTCAAATGAAAACCAGATTTGTAACTTTTGAAGTACTGCCAAACTGTTTTCTAACATGGCTATACCATTTACATCCCCACCAGAATGTGTGAGCGCTTCAGTTTCCCCACATCTGAGGGAGGATGGTAGTCACTACAGTGGACTCTTGAACAACTTGGTTAGGAGCATCAATCCCCAACATAGTCAAAACTCCACGTGTAACTTGACTGCCCCCAAACGTAATTATTATAAATTAAAGAAAAGAATTACTTTATAAAATCAATTCAAACAGCTATTAGAAACTGGGCAAAAGACCTCTAATAGATATTTTGCTAACATGTCCAAAATGCTAAATAAATATATGAAAAATAAATTAATTAATGTAATTAAATGATAAAAACTTTAACTGTAATCCTAAAACTAGACCAGGCTCTACTCAAATTTAGCCCAATCTCCATCCCTAACCTTAACAAAAAAGAACATTACTATCATTGACTTTACTTATAACTGTAAGTTAACACATATTTTGCATGCTTTACAAGGGAGCTTCAAGAAGTTTCTGGAAATTTTTCATTTTTCCACAAACCTTTTGAAGCCCCCTCGCATGTATTATATACTGTACCATATAAAAATAGCATTTTCAATACAACATAAAAACCTATTTTACAAAAAGTGCAAGGTTTTCTTTCATGCCTGCTGACATAGTTTTAGTGATTGATGGCTTCAAGAACTTTCTTTTTTTGACGATGGTCCTTACATTGGATTCATTTATCTTGAAATGGCAGACAACTCTGTTTCTTGGGAACACATACAGCATCACTAGTAATCTTCTTATGGTTCCCATGGTGTTATTTAAGGTTTACAGAATTGGATTAAACATGGGAAATTGCAAGAACCACAAGAAAGCACTTTTTACTGCTGTGTGTAGTTTACTGAGAGATGGACTGTTCACATGATTAGTGTCACATGACATAAAAAAAACCATACATATAAGTGGATCATGCAGTTCAGACCCATGTTCAAGGGAAAACTCTATAGTGTCATGTCAAGTTCTTTACTTTCTTTCTCTTTGTTGTTGTTTTCTAGGGGGTCAGCTAGGAGCTTCCAGTTGGCTGGGAAAAGGCCAGAAGAGCTCACCAGGGGCTAGGAGGAAGCCCTTTTCTGGAAAGTCATTTTACTTGGATCTGCCTGCTGGCAAGAATCTCCAGTTTTTGACTGGGGCCATCCAGCAGCTGGGCGGGGTATGTAACCCACTTCTCTTCTGTGATACCATATGCCTTTGTGGGTCATAGACCAGGAGCTGGAGAAGGATTATATCGGCTCTCCAGGTATTTTCAGTGGTGTCACTACATCTTCCAAAGTAACATTTTTAAAATGCAGCAGTTACTCTTCTTTCTCTCTACCCTACAACCTTTTCAGCCCTGGACAACCACTAATGGACTTTCGTCTTCTATCCTTTTTTGGGGGGATACTTTTTTTCTATGTAGATTTGATTAATTGTCAGGAATACATGTTAGATGACCACATTTTTGTATCTAACCCTAAAGTAATAGCACTTTCCTAGCCTGTCATTGGCCCTCGTATGCATTATTTGTAATAGGAATATAATATTCTTTTGAATGGATAATTAACTTACTTAACTGTTGCCCTATGGATATTTAAATTCCTTCTCAATTCTACTCTCATAAATAGCATTGTGGTAAACAACTTTGGGTGAATAGCATTGGCTGTACTTTAATCCATTAAAATATATTTAAAGTATATACTGTGTTATATGTTACATTTGGAATCCTGGTAGTGTGCCACTGTAGGATAAGCACTGGACTGCTAGCCATAAGGTCAGTGGTTCAAACCAACCAGCTGGTCTTTGGAAACCCCATACAGGCTTGGTGTGAGTAGAGACCGACGTAGCAGCACTGAACACTAACAACAATGGTGCATTGTTTAGAACCTAGTGTTGTAGTGCTTCCAAAAGAGTCTGGTAACTGGGGAGCAGACTTGGACTGCAGAGCCTCATTGCTGTCAAGCTAACAGAAACTCAGGGACATAGGAGCTCAGCTTCGGGAATAGGGAGAATGAACATTATATGCTCAACTGACCCATAATTACTTTTTAAACTTTCAGTCTATTCTGTCGTTTAGCCTTTGCTGTGTAAAATAACACCCCAGAACTTAAATCCACTATTTATTATTTCTTACTATTCTATGAGGGGGTTGGAGTCCTGGTGTGGCGCTACAGGTTAATGCGCTGAACTGCAAAGTCAGTTTGAACCGCAGAGACGACAGTTCAAGCACACCAGCTGCTCTTTGGAATCCCTATACAGGGTTGCTGTGGGTCGGAACTGACTCGACAGCACTGACCAACAACAATTCTATGGGTTGGCTAGGCTCACTTATGCAGCCACATTTAGCAGGAGGATCAACTGGGCTGGAAGGACCGGCATGGCCTCTCTCGTGTATCTGGCAGTTGATGCTGGCTGTCAGCTGACTGCCTTGTTTTTGGGCTCTGTGGCTTTTCATCCTCCAGTAAGCTAGACCAGCTGACATACACGGTGGTCTCAAGACAGCCTTCCTAGAAGGTGGAGGGGATGTTGCAAGACCTCTTGAAGCCTAGACTCTAGAACTCATACCTATTACTTTTACACATTCTATTGGTCAAAGAAAGTCAGATTCAAAGGGATGGAAAAATTAGGCTCTACCTGTTGATGGGAAAAGCATCAAAGTTATATTGCAGAGCAGTGGGCTTACTGGGCTGAGAAGCATTTGTTACTATTAAGCAATCTACCACATTTATATAGAATAATAATTACTCCATCGTACCTGCTAGTATTTGTTTTTGCCATATTAAAGAAGGTAACCTGTATTCCTTCAAGCCATAACTTTAAGGATTTTTTTAACCTAAGTATCAGATTTCTGATCCAGTCACACTTCTGAGATATCATCCATCCTGATTTTCAGTGATGTGCTAAAGCTGGATGCTCCCGGCTCACGACAGCATCTCTTCCCAACACTGCTTTCAGTGATGTCGTGTTGGTAGCTTGAAAGCCATCGTAGCGGGGGGAGTATTTACCCCCAAAATTGACAAAAGACTTACTTCTTGCTAGAGAGTAGATTTTTTTTTCTTGCCCCGAGAGTCAATCGCAGATTATTCACCAGTTCACCACTGCTTATTTCCGTCTTTCCACAAATGGTTAAGTGTCCTGGGTCCAGCTCTATGCTGGTTCTTGGGATGTAAAAATGGGTCTGACCCTCTCACTGCTCACAGTCTAATAGGGTGAGCAGATAACCTACACAGCTGAGTAGCCAAAATCCTCTTTTGCTTCCTTTTATAGCTTCCTTTATATTGTGTGGTCACGATTACAGATGCAATGTCCGAATGGCCACTTATACATGAAAATGATGGCTTAAACCATACAACCCTTTCCTGTCTTCTTCTTCACTGTGCTATCGCTCAGTTTAAATGCAAGCTGCTTATACAATTCCAAGCCCATGACCCTCTGCTGTTAAATCCGGAGCAGCAGTTCTGGAGATAAAAAGCCTTTCTTTTTCCTTTTATGTTTCAGGTTGATGTTTTCTTAGAGACTCAGTACAGTGTTGCATTTGCTCTATTAAAGGTATTGATTCAGGAGCTTCTGGCAGCTGAGATTTCCTCCCCAACTTCTTTCTGTTGACAATTCTACATCTGCCTTTTGGTTTTCAGCCACCTCTGTGATCTGGTTTCAGGTAATTGAGGGCTTTCTGAGCAAAGAAGTAAGTTACATCGTGTCCAGCCGCAGGGAGGCGAAGGCAGAGAGCAGTGAAACAAGCCACAGAGGCTGCCCTAGCCCCAGCGAAGGCAGAGCGGAAACACCATCCTTGGCCAGTCCAAAAGAAAACCCTGCCACAGCCTTACATAAACCTGTAGACTTGGTAAGAACCTGGTGGGTTGGGAAGCCGCATTCTATAAACAAAAGAAGTAGGCCTCAGTGAGTCTTTTTAAGTAGTGTCTGCTTTTAGCTTAATGTGGTTTAAATTCATTTCTCATTTGAAGTTGGTTCCAAAAGTATTGTATCATAGCTCTGGACCTAAACACTTCAGCAACATGCTATCCCTGTGTTAATCCCCTCTGTGATGGAAGTTCACTTTTTATGGAACTTTAGAGTCAAAGTTCTAAAATCAGCAGGAGAGTCCTTTGTACCCAGAGGACTTGAATGCAGTTGGCCTAGTCATCCTGAAGAGGCGGCAAGTCCCTTCTCCCTTGCTCTCATGTATGAAGGTCCAATAGTTTGCATAATGCACATATCATATCGTTTACTTATAATGCGCAATAACTTTTTCCCAATGTTAACATTCCTAACTTTGCTTTATTTGGCAAAATTAAACTATTACGAAACCTACGCCACTGGACTCATGATGAAGAGCAGCACTTCCAAGGAGCAAAGGGAAGCTTTTCTAAAATGAAGTGTCTGCTGTGCCTCACTCACCAGAGAGCACAGGAGGATTTGGAACATTTGTAGCCATTTGGTCTCATGTGAATTCTCCACCAGGGTCCAGGCAGCCCAGGCTGCAGCCACCTGTGGGAGATTTAAATTTGTGTGTGGTTTTATCTTTACCTCCTGTGGTGCTCTAAGCTCTCATTTCTGCCACTCCTTAGCAGTCACAATTCAGAGCTTTCTGAGGGACATGACCACAAGACGTCATTGCTAGCACGTGTGTAAACATCTGTTACTACACGGGTCTTTGCACCATAGCTCATGGCTCTTCTCATTCTGTCAGGTGCCTATGAGCAGAGGGAAGGAGCTGCTGCAGAAGGCCATCAGAAAGCAGGTGAGCTGGTGGAGAGGAGACATGAAAGCGGACATTTCCGTCTCCTACCTGCAGCACAGGAATGGATTTAGCATGTCCTCTGAGGTTCTTCTCTAGTACTAATGTGAAGTGCACACCCTGTGCGGTATGGAGTAGTACTGCCTTCCTGCACACAAGGCAGTGACTATTCCAGAGATGTTAAGTAACTTGTTCAGTCACTGAGTGAGTGAGCCAGAAAACCAGGATTTGATTCCTTGTTCTTTCTACCTCCAGAGCCTTCGAAAGAACTTCAGAGTGTTGTGTGTGGGTTAATGTCTGCTCTACACATAAGGGAGACTTTGTACATTGTTTACAAGTAGTTATGAGAATCCAGGGCCATTCAAGTTAAGTGGCAGGAGGCGGTGTCATAGGGATTTGTCAAGACAGGCACATGGGCTGTGGTGAGAGAGGGCAGCAAGACAGGCAAGGTCTGCCGCCAGCATAGTCCCCCACCTGAAGGAAGTGTTTGTCCCTGCTGGTAGTTGTGACCTGACTGTGTGCTGCTCTCCCAGAGTCCCTCCCAACAAACAGTGCTCTTCTCAGCTCGTGCTCCCTCCTAGTCACCAAGTGGCCAAGGAGAGGAGAGCACTGAGCAGGTCAGCAGCGGCGCACAGAACAGCGTGTCATCCTGGCAGTTGGGGTAGACGCTCCAGGCTATGCTCTCTTCCCTGCCTGCCTACCTCTCCCACATGAATGACCTAGGGCCCCTAGAGGCCAGAACAACCTGTCTCCATGGTGTTCAGGCCTTGAGGGTCTCACGTGCCCCTGCCTGACCTGCATCATCATTCCAGGGGAGCAGCAGCGGAGGAGGCAGCGGGGGCAGCAGCAACCTCCTGACCAATGCCTGCTCATGGGGAGTGAGGATTCTACATGTGGACGGTACCGTTTCTTCCCTGGGCTCCTGGGGGCAGGGAGATCTGGTGGCTTTGGGTAGCTAGAAGCCAGATGTGCTGGTCCACAAAGGTGGGAGGATAGGAGGGGAAGCATAAACGACAATACCTTGATTGCTTCCTGCAATCCGCACAACTCTCGTCAAGCCAATGTGATAAGACCATTCTGCAAATAAGGAGATAATCCCATATTCACTTATTGCTACTCACTCTGTGCTGGGAGTTGCCTCACAGAATCCTCACCCCAATCTTGGTCCGACTGTACACATGAGGACATGGAGCCTCAGAGTCACTTGTTCCTGATCTGGTCAGGAGTGAGGGGTGTGGCCCACATACCAACTCAGCTTGGCCTGACATGTTCTTGCTTTTTTGAATGTAGTGCCCTGCTTGTGGGTTGTAATCAATTTGCACTAGAATAACTGCCCTGATTGGCCTGGCCCCCGATACCCAGCTCCACTCTGAGTCTGTTCTCTGACCCATTGTGTGGGGCTGATCCAGGCAGGACAGGTATTGATTGATGTATGCTGTCCCACCCATCACTACTAAGGTCTGCAGTGGGAAGAGGGGGCTATCTAGGAAGTTCCTGGTCTTGGATGTGAGAGCTCCATCTTGCTGGAAAATCAGACCTCACGAACCTGATCCAGTTTCCTGCCTTGCTGTCTATGAGAGAAACTCCATGTCGGATCCGTCTGATTACCTCCCATGGCTTGGTCTCTCCTGCAGCAGCTCCTCATAGTACCTTACTGCCCTTTGTGAGCCAGAGGCACCTCTTTTTCAAATCGAAGGCACCTCCTGTACAAATATGAGTTGTATTCTGTGCCACAAAAGAGCCAACTTAGGTGCTGTTCCCGGGCTAGAAGATCGAGCCCTTTCCTCTGTTGTCAGGAGGTGTAGAGGTGATGTGTGACCAGAAGATGGCAGGAAAGGCCCCAAGCCAGGGCTGTGCTGGATGCTTGCTGAGTGGAAGCCTTTGGCCACAGCCCTCTGTTCTCCACAGAAATGATGGTGCATGTGCAGCAGCTGTCTCTTGGTGCTCTGTGTGTGAAGAAACCAGAAGCAAAGAAGACAGAGGTAGGTCCTGTAGAACTGAAGGAAAACAAATACTCTCCAATAGTTTAGTCTGTGACAACTTTGATAAATCCCATGACCCACCTCTTTCTGACCGTCCCCACAAAAAAGAGTGAAGTGGGCAGCCTCTCAGTTACCTCATTCTTCCCGTCCACAGCTTTGTGCCGTGTGGACACCAGCCATGGCCTCTCACCCTGCCAAGGTGTTTGCTGTGGCCTACGTCATGCACTGCCAGTGGGCAGCCCTGGCCTAGAAACTATAAACATTCATGTCCCGCTGGCCTGGAAATGCTTGTGCAGATTGCATGGGTGGGCTGAGAGGGGAGTGTTGTGATTTCACATAGCTGCCGTCTTCCAAATTCTCATATGGTTTTTCCTTCCTTTGCTGGGTGGGGTAAGAGTTGTGCACCTTATCAAACCATGCTGTCTTTACTCAGGCCTCTCAGGAAAGACTGAGCTCGCACTTCCACCCAGGCCTGGCGTCCAGGAGCAAGGCTAGCAGTAGTAGCAAAGCACAGCCGAACCAGATGGAGAGCTCAGCCTCCCAGTTTCCCCTCCCTCACAACCTCTGTCCAGGAGCCTAGAGGTTTTGGTGCTCTTGCCACTTCTGCTAAGTAGGTTTGCATTGTTCAAAGTTCACGGAGTGCAAAAGTCTTTCTGTGCCGCCCTCCTTCCCCTAACTTCTGCTTCCCAGCTACTCACTAAGCTTTGTCCCTGAGAGAAATAGTGTACACCATGTCTCAGGAATCCCTACAGGACTCCATGTATATACAAGGGTAAGTCAAAAAGTGCTGCTCCAAAATCATAGAAATCTTTATTAAACAAAAATCTCAAACTGTGAAGTTACTGTTTTCCTGGCACATCCTCCATCCAGATCTGAAAGTGGTGATCTCATCTCTCTAACCCTTCCCCCAAAGAATCCTGTGCCCTTTGATTTGCACCATGTCAGTGTTGCCATCCTCCAGGAACTCAAATTATGTTCCTTTGAAATGTTCTTTGAGTTTGGGAAACAAAAAGAAATCTCAAGGGGCAAGATCAGGCCTGTAAGTGTAGATGGGGTATGATTTCCCAACGAAATTCCTACAGGACAGCTCTTGTTACCCTTGAAGAATTGGCAGGTGCATTGTCGTCATGGAAAAAAATTCCTTGACACAGTTTTGCTAAACTTCTTCCTAATTGTTGTTGTTAAGTGCCATCAAGTTGATTCTGACCCTTAGTGACCCTGTATAAGGTTTTCAAGCAGCTGGTGAGCTTGAACCACCAACCTTGCAGTTCAAACAACTTTGCATTCTGACGCTTTAGACCACAGTGCCACACCAGGACTCCTAATTAGACCCTGTGATTATCCTGTGTCCTTCGAGAAAATTGATAAAGATGAGACACGTGTATTACTGAGAGGACGTGTCTTCAGCCATCCACTGATCACAGAAACGTGTTTAAAAACATTTTGTTTGTAATAAAGCCATGCATGTATGAACTGGAACCGTAGTAGTAATGCTTTTTGACTTACCCTTGTACAAGCGAACTAGTCCTTTGTATGCAAAGCCAGAGCCTTTCACTCTGCTTTTTCCATTCAGTAATATCTATCAGCTGATGAATGGTAAAGCACAATGTGGTGGATTGTTTCAGAGACACTTGGGAGCCTTTTGGACGGAGTTCTAGATGTAATCTGCTGATCCACAAGGGATATGGGAAGCTTCCTCGGATGTTGTCATTTGTTTCATTTCATTTTTAACATCGTCTGTATTTGTCCCTGGCTTACATGTTGCATTTTGAGTAACAGGGTCAGACTACCAAAGGGAGAACCCATGGAAGCAGATGGCCCTTGTTTCTATCTTGCCTTGTAGGCTGACCTGGAGAAGTGCCCAGAGAACAAAAGCTGCCATTAGTGGGCACCTCCCCTACAGCTCAACGCCAGGACTTTCACCTGCTCCACTTTAATCCCTGCCACATCCTATGCAATAAGTGGGTACTCCACACACCTGTGCTCTCCCAGCCTGTGGGACTCCCAAGCTCTTGCGCTTTGCACACACTGTGTTCCCTCCCCAGAGTCAGCTGCTGTTGAGACCCACACACAGAAGGCCAGCCAGCTCCTGAATGCTCGCCGTTCATCCTATTCCTGGGAAGGTGATGGGAGAGCTGGGTCTCAGGTCTGCTCCAGTTTAGGCAGAGAGCTGGTTCTGCAGGCTTCCCAGCAGCAAGAAGCAAAGTGGGACAGTCTCTTGGCACCTCAGTCTGCCTGGGCCCCGCTCCTTGACCCCCATGGCTCCCTCACATCCCTAACCTAGTTTCCTTTTCCTTTCAGGGAGCACGTCCAGCAGTGTCAAGAACGCGGAAAGGTCAGTGTGGTAGCATCTCGTCTAATTGCAGTCCCTCCTCCCTAAACACTTCCCTCTGTGGCAGCATCTGCTCACTTCTCTGCGGCAGGAAGTGAGGCCAGCTTGTGTGGCCCCCTTGTGTTCCCCAGGCCTGAGCCCTGGGATTCTGGGGCAGGACAGGCATGTATGTCCAAGGGCAAGTCAGAATTGCTGGGCCTGGGCCTCTCCTTTAGAGCCAAGGCCCCCGCAGTGGCTTTGGCTCCTTCATCCTCTGGCTGTTCCTGGGCTTCAATTAAAGTTAAGCATCCTTTTCCTTCTGATTCGGAAACAGTTTGGGGTGGGCAGTCTGACAGCTGGGTACCGATTTCAGAAATGCCAAACTCCCTGAAACTGATGAACAACAGATTGACAGGCTCCGTCTCACCGGCTCCTCTTGGACAGCGGGAGAGTTTCTCCCTCTGGATCTTTTTCCCAAAGATGCTCTTTAAGTGGCATTTCCTCGTGCACAAGCAGGAGCTAAGAAAAGTCACTTGGCACCTCTCATGCTCGAAATGCAAGGAAGTCTGTGGGGGAATTGATTTTAATCACTGTCTTAGTTAATTAGAAAGACAAGAAATCGTCCAAAAGGAGTCATTAATGGGAGCTGCTGCAGCTCAAGGAGAAAAGACTGCTTTTTGCTTGGGTGCTGGTGGCAGCCTCCGGCAGAGCTAGAGCCAAAACCCACCAGCCTCTGGAGGTTTTGTGGCTGTCAGGTCCGCCTTATCCCTTTCACAAATCTCCTGGTCACTGTAGTGAAGTAGAAGTAGTTCTTAATGCTTAAACTACTTTCTAATCTGTACATGTAGCTACCAGCAAAGGGTGACTCTCTTGATTAACTGACTTCAAATTTTTCTTTCCAGCACCTCTTTGTGCTGTTTTCAAGAACCACGTTCCTCTTTGGGTGTTTTTCTCCCACCCTGCTAATGGGATCACTAAACCCTCTGTGGCCCTCTTTCTCTCTGCTCCTCCTCTTTAAAAGACCAGGTCTCCCATGGAAAATTCTGCCCCAGGAGTATGCCGGGAGCCCTTGGGACACTGAGAATGCCAGGAGCAAAGGTCTAGGAAGAAGGACCTAAGGCTTTATGATGTTGACAACTCCGACGTTGTCTTTAGCAGAAACTAACAGGAGCAGGATTTCTCCCAGCCAGGTTTCTACTGGTAGTTGTGGCATCGTTGGCCAGTTGGCAGCTTCCAGACAGGAGGGTCCTGTAGGCTGCTGAGGGAGGGCATGCTGAGGGCCCTAGGCCCTCTGCAGCCTCTCCCCCAGTAGTGGAACTCTTTCTGTCCTCAGAGTCAGGGCTGGAGGAGCTGGGAGAGGGTGTCTCACCCCTGCCAAATGAAAAGGCACAACCAGGGCAGTGTGGTTCCGGTGCCTAAGAGGCTCTTGGCTCTGGCAGAGCCGCCCCTCTCAGCATTTCCCGTGTGTGGCACAGGCTTGCACTGGGGCAGACAGATAGCTAATGTGTGCATCTTTCCCTTCCAGTGGCCAGACTGAAGGCACCATTCCTCAAGATTGAAGATGTGAGCAGGTAAGTGGGCCCTCTCTCGCTGCCTCCCATGCCTGGCTTGTACACAGGAGGAGAGGTGTTTGGGAGCCCTGTACCTTTCTCTGCCCCAGAAATCACCCACTCCTGTTCTCCTGGAGAAGCCCCAACGGAGCACGAGCCGCCTCGGGGGGAGATAGTTTATCTGGGAATTCCCTGCTATGAATAGTCAACTATGATGAATTCTTGATGGCCAGCTCGGCTCATTTTGGTCTTCATTTCCCCTGCGCATGTGCTGAGATTTCATGCCAGATCACTATGGGGCCCAATCACAGTCTAGGACAGCTGGAGGTATCATCTTGGCTGGCTTCAGGGACTCCCTTATACTCAATGGAGCCTCTGTGACTTGCTGAATAAAGCCCTAGCAAAGGGCACATTTATCTCATGAGTCACCTGAGGAGAATGCATCCAGTGTCTTGTGGGGAATCTGAGGTACCAGAAATGAAGGGACTTGTACACAGCCTTCCTAATGAGATGCAGCCTGAGGATAGAATCCAGGTCTCCTCGCTGCCCTGCTGGGACCTTCTCCACTGTGCCCTCTGTCTGCCATTATGGTCCCAGGTAGGTTAAGTTGATGTTCATTTGATGGGCTGTTGCCCCGCTGGGTTGTGACTGACCCTTCAATAAGTGATCGATCCAAAGTCCGTGTCATGAACCAAAGGTTAACCCAAAAAAATCCATGTCATGAACCAAAGGTTAACCCAAAAAAGGCCATGCATACCCATTGGAGACAACTGGGGCCAGCATTCTCTGTTCTTCAACCTGGGGTAAGGCAGGTGAAGACCCAGCCCCAGGTCCTGCAGATGGACCGACAGCCCTTCCTGCTACTACAAGCAGCACTGACTTGGCTTCGGTGGCCTGATGTGAGTGGGAAGGACACAGGAGTGGCAGTGAGGTGTTTCCTTTATCACTTCCCATCAGCGGGGGTACATGTCCTCCAACCCCAACCCTCAACATCCAGTAAATACAAGTAGTCATGGCATATAGCAGCAGTGGGGAAGGTGCCTCCTCCGTGGTCCAGGAAGACTCGCTCTGGCCCACACTCACTTCTGGGGAGCATTGGACATGCATCCAATCACTAACCCTGTAGTCAGGTCAGCCGGGTGTGTTGTTGTTAGGTGCCGTCGAGTCGGGACCGACTCATAGCGACTGTGCACAACAGAACAAAACACTGCCCAGTTCTTCACCATCCTCACAATTGCTGCTATGCTTGAGCCCATTGCTACTGCCCATGTGCCAGTCCATCTCTTTGGAGGTCTTCCTCTTTTTCACTGACCCTCCACTTTACCAAGCATGATGTCCTCGCCAGGGACTACTCCCTCCTGATAACTTTCTGAAGCCATCTTGGCTTGTAAGGAGCATTCTGGCTGTACTTCTTCCAACAGATTTGTTGGTTCTTCTGGTTGTCCATGGTACTTTTAGTATTCTTCTCCAACACCATAACTCAAATGCGTCAGTTCTACAGTGGTGTTTCCTTATTCATTGTCCAATTTTCACATGCACATGAAACTATTGAAATACCTTGGTTTGGGTCAGTGTTTGCTGAGTATACACAAATCACAGGGTCTGGCTTTGGAAGTTTCTTGATTATGACCAACTTGAGGCCAACTGTCAAAACCACTCTGTACAGGTCTGACTATTTAGACCCCGCTGTGATATCATCCCGCAATGGTGCAGAGGATCAGCCTAGAGCAAAAAATCACTTATCACCCCTAACCCCACCCCACACCCCAGTATGTTACTCTTCCATTTAGCTTCTTCAGGACTAGGGTCCTCAAAGGTAGTTTAAGGGTCAAGAGGTAAAATGAGAAGAACTCGATCTGGAGTGAAGAGATGCGACTTCTGGCCTGGTCTTGGCTACTTGTGTGAATTTGAACAAGTCCTGTTTTGTGCTCCATTTCCTTTTGTTTCCACTTGTTGTTGTTAAGTGCCATTGAGTTGGTTCTGACCCATAGTGACCCTGTATAGGGTTTCTGAGAAGCAGCTGGTAAGCTTTGGTGAACTGCCAACTTTGCACTTCAAACCGACTTTGCAGTCCAGTGCATTAATTCACAGCACCGCACTAGGAGTCCATAGAAAGTGCTTCTAAGATTCAAATGAGTCTGTGAGCGTGATTCGGCTTTGAAAAGTTGGCAGGGAGGGCATATGTATTAGTTTCACCTAGTAAGGCTGCTGAGAGCTTTGTTTTTGAACTTAGAAGACATAAAGGTGAAGGTCTACTTTGTCATCAGGATTGGGACCCTAGAGCTTGGAACTGAGATAGTCACCCTTTTCCCAACCTTTTCCACTGTCATCAAAGTGGAAGTTTTCTGTTTTTCAGGAAGTTTCGTCCTGTCCACCATCAGTTTAAATCCTTTCCTGAAATTTCTTTTATGGGACCCAAAGAAGCAAGTCCCTTTGAGGCCCCAACAACCCCGGGCAGCTCACGCCATACCAGGTAGGTCTTTCTGGTTCCTGAACACTAAAGGCTGGTTACAAGTCAGTCTTCCCCTCAGGGACCTGCCAGGCAGATTTGAAGATTATGTGTTAGCTCCTTTGTTTTTGTTTTTGCTGTTAAGCATCTTCATTTTGGCTCAGAGTTACCTGGTGTGGGGTTTCTGCGATTGTAACTCTTCACGGGAGCAGAAAGCTCATCTTCCATGGAGCGGCTGGTAGTTCACAGTCCAGAGTCACAGTGTTCTCCTTAGGCGACGTCTATTCTGGGAAGTTAGCCTAGAGCAGAGAGGAGTCATCACCCATTTTAGATGGCATTCTCCAACCCTCCTGTAGTATTTGATCTAAGTGTCCAGAAGGACAATAGGTAAATTTCTCAAATGTATACCTATAGATCGCCACCATCTGAGTCCCTTGGGGTTCAGTTATAAATGCAGCTTCCTGGACACCTCCTCACACCTTCAGAGTCAGATCACTGATGCTGGAGCCCCAAAACATCATTCTTACAGACTCCTCCAGCGACTGCAATGCACGTCAAAGTATGAGGCCTACTAGGCTAACCATCAGGGTGAACTAGGGGGACGTGCTATGTTGTGTGGCCCGAGGATGCTTATAGACTTGGTCGATGTTCCTACTCCAGAGATGCTTGAGAATTCAAAAGTTCCTTGCACAAAGTAAAGAAGTAATGCAGCTGAGGGGTAGATTCCTTCTAACTTCTGGGTCACAGGGTCAGTCCACAGACAAGGAGAACAGAGCAGGGTAGGCATTCTCCATCAGAGATCCCTGAGACCCAGGAGGGCCTGTAGGTTCTACCAGCAAGACATGGAGAGGAGAGGAAGTGGGTGCAAGCTGAGGTAGCATGCCAGGTCACCTGTCAGACTTTCCCCAGGAGATACAAGGGATTCCAGTGAGGGACAGGAGACAACCCAGGCTTGGGGCCAGCAGAGGGTACTCATCCTGGGGCAGCATTGGGATCACAGAGGCCAAGACAGTTAAAGGAAGAGAATGTAACTATGGTTTCTGTATAGAAGTCTAGGGAGGAGAGGGCTAGCCAGTGTGCATGTGTGTAGAAAAATCCGAGTAGGAAGAAATGCCTAATGATTATTTAATGTTAACATTTAACATTTAAGAAGTCAACATTTAAAAGAGTGCATAGTTCAGGATTCAAGAGTCACAGGGTCTAAAGTGAAAGTCTGTGTCCAGTCCTTGACTTCATTTTCAGAGATATTTGATACATATACAGATACGTCATGTATCCTGTGTTCCTCTGTTTGCATGAAGAGAACCCTAACATTCACTGTGGGGAGTGTAGTGATTCCATACGATAAGCACTGGACTACAAACCACAAGGTCTGTGGTTC
>NW_006408525.1:30442480-30558100 GCF_000296735.1 Chrysochloris asiatica
TAACCACTACGCTACCAGAGTTCTTTTTTTATGAGTGTGTGGTAAATCTGTTGTACAGATTTACAGTATTCTATTGAGCCACTTTCTCATTGCCGGATGCTTAGATTATTTTCAATCTTTTGCTGTTATAAACAGTGCTGCAATGAATAATTATATTCAGAGTAATAGTGTGGAGTTTATTCCACAAGTTCAAGTTAACTTGTGGAATAAATTCCTAAAGGTGGAGATAGTCAAAATGATACATGCAACCAAATGCTCTTCATGGAAACTACACCAGTTTACACTCGGGTCTTCCTGGACGAGCCTGCTCTCCTAGCCCCTTACTTAGACTGCTGACCTCTGTCTGCTAATAGATTAAAAACTATGTTGTTGGTAAGTGCCATCGAGTCAGTTCCAACCCATATCGACCCTGTATAGGTTTTCCAAGGAGCGACTGGTAAGCTTGAACCTTCCACCTTGCAGTTTAAACTGACTTTGCAGTTCAGCGCATTAACCCACAACACCACACCAGGACGCCATTAAAAACTATTATGTCAATATAATTTTTTTTTCTTATGATGAGATTAAGTATGCTGTCTGGTTTGATTGACTTGAATTTCTTTTTCTGAGAGTCTGTTTCATATCCTTTGCCCAGTTTTCTTTTGGGTTATTGCCTTTTTTCTTGATTTGATTGAGAAAGTCTTTCCTATACTAGGGAAATTAATCTTTTGTATTATTCATTGTAAAACTCCCCTCCTACCCCACTCCACCCCCAGCCTGGTCTGTGGTTTGTCTTTTAACTTCATTTATGGACTTTTTTGCCATTCAGTGGGGTTTTTTTTTATTGTTTGTAGCTAAATTTACAGCTTTTCTGCCTGTTTTCTGGGTTTTCAGAAAATTCCTAAAGGGAAGGTTTTGGATCTGTTGGATTTGCTAGGAAGTCAACTATAGTACTATGCTACAGGCCATCAGATGGAATGAATGCCCTCGGCGAACGGTGCCAGGGAGGAGTCAGCATGAGGGGGAGTCACAGTCTGAACCAAGGGGAAACAATTCCTGGGGCGGGGGAGGAGTGACGCCATCCCCTCCTTGCCATTGAGACCTTTTCCCTTTCTTCCTGAAGATCAGATGAATATGACTTTGGATTCATACAAAGGATTGTTGCAGCTGCTTCCCTGCCCTCCCTCTTGGTTTGAGATATGTAGGTGGAGATAGAACAGGGTAGTTCACCTAGACAGGTACCTGCCTTTGCCAACTTGGTCCTTGCTCTCCTTCACTTGGGGGTTTCCTGTCAAGGCCCCAGGTATTGTATTGACCCAGCAACTTCCTGCCAGCCTCTAAGAGCCCCACAAGTGCCCACTCCCCTTAACCCTGTGCCTTCCACAGAGAACCCAAGGACCCAGAGCCAAGCCCAAGGTCGACTGCCCACACTGTGCCTAGGAGGAAGAACGGGTACTGTGAGTGCTGCCAAGAGGCCTTTGAGGAGCTCCACGTGGTGAGCCCCTCCCCAGCTAAGCAGACTCTTCTGAGTGCCTGGCCCACCTGGGATGAGGGTGGAGGAGCAGCCACCTGACCCTTTCCCGCTGACTCTCCAGCCTAATACCCAGTGCCCCTCTCCCCCGGCAGCATCTCCAGAGCGTGCGGCACCGGAGCTTTGCCCTAGAAGCCCGTCCGTATGCAGAAGTCGATCGAATCATCGCCCAGCTCAGCCACAGCTTTGCTGCCCAACCCAGGTGAGCTGTCCAGGCGAGGGCACCACACCTTCCTCCCTCTCCTACTGTTGTTTCTGCATGTCCCTCAGGTTGGCCACAGTAGGGACCAGGCTGTGGCAGTTTTCTTTCTTCACCTTTCTTTCCCACCATTCTCTGTCCTAATTGTTTTGGGATGGACTCTATTTAAGATTTCTGGTGATTGGGACCAGTCAGACCAGGTCGGGCACCCTTCTTAACATGTAGGAGAAGGATCTGGCAGAAGGGGTAAGCGGGTCAGCAGGTACGGCTTCTGGACCCACACCTGGCTGGCTTGCTAGCCCTCTAGAAGGTGGGAGGTGGGGTCCTACATCCTCCCATTGGATAAAGAACATGATCTTTTCCCTTTGGTGGGAATTCCAGGGCCTGTGAGCCCAGCTTCCCCCTTCTACCCACCAAGGGTGAGGCCTTCTCCCACCTGGGGCTGTGACTTCACCTATCATCACAACCTCCCCACCAGTCTCTCTCCCCAAGCTCAGCTGTGTGCAACCAGACTCGGGGCTGCTTTCTCAGCTGCCAAAGGGCATGGCCTCATCGGTGAAGTTGTTAAGTGGAATTGCCTCTAACTGTCCTCTGGCCGCTCCAACCACAGGCCACAGAACCAAGAGAGCCAGAGAGTACTGGCAACTGCTACAGGGTCAGACCCAAAGGGCTGGCCTCTCTCAGGGCCCCAAAAGGCCAGTTGTTTCTCACACAGCGAAACTCAGAAGGGATGGCCCTGTGTGTGCCCTCCTGCTTCAGCCGTGGCCTGGGAGGGCCCCAGCTCGCCGCCTGCTATGGTGACCCTGTGATTCACTGGATCTTTCTTTCTCCACAGAAGGCCCAGCTCCTGGACTTCAGATTGTGACCCTCTCTGCCCTGAGACTTCGCAGCCCCATCAGCCCACCTTCCCCAGGGCAGCTTCTCCCTGGGTGAAGAAAACCAACCACCTGACCCCAGGAGCCCCAGAGCAGGATGGGACTGTAGACAGCGTGACATCACCAACTGTACCAACCGGGACTGGTGAGCTATCCAGACCAGTAGCAAGCGGCCTGGAGCAGCAGGGGTCAACTGATGCCTTTGAGGATTCTTCCGGGACCCTGGAGTGCAGGAGCCCTGCATGCCAGTGCCTACTGACTGACTCTGGTTTTCCGGACCTCTTCTCTGGCCCAGACCTGGCACTTGTTGGCCACAAGCGAAAGGTTCCATCCCCCCTTGGCAATGCTGAGAAGAAGCCAGGGAACTTCTGGCCACAGATTCCTTCCTTGGTTCTGAGACCCTCCAGACCCTGTGGAACCCAGACCACCTGTGTCGGGCATCTCCCCTCCCTTCCCCTGCCAGGCCATGAGGCCAGGGCCCTGGCTACCCTCCTGCCCTTGTGCCACCCACTGACCTGCCTCTCCCTCCCAGACCCCTCTCCCTGGCTGCCCACAGACAGGGCAGCAGAATCCTGGACTGCACAGTCACCCTGGCCAGGGGGAGGATGGCCCCCAGTATTGGAGGGTCCTGAGCAAGTAGCCCCTGGCCCTGCCTCCTTGCAGGCTGAACAGCCCCCGAGTGGCTCGGCAGCTCCAGGCCTGCTGTCTACCCACATGCCCTCAGTTCCCTGCATGCAGCTCCCAGAAGGGCCTGCAGAGAGCCACTCTACCTCTGTCTCCCACCTTGTGCCCACCAGTGGAGAAAACAACCACTCCTGACAGTTGTAGGACCCCAGCCTGTCAGGCCCCCTGGCTCTCTTCTGGACCAGCCCATCACTGACTGAGAACTACTGAGCCAGCTAGGCTCTGGTCTGAGGAACACAAACACAAGTAAGACCTTGACTTGATGTTACACTCCCCACTGCGGCTGACCAGAAGTAGGGCCCTAGGGCTTCCCCAAAGAGCCAGAAGGAGCCCAGGACCTGCCCTTTGTGGTCCAGATGAGCAGTTGCCGAGGCTGGGTTTGGTGGAGCCCACCGAACTGGCAGGACCACAAGAATTGAGCTGATGGCTTTCCTTGCCTCCCCACCCTTCGGCCATGCTCCTGACCGGACAGCACCCCACAGTGCACCTGCTCAGGCCATAGGGAGGAACCTCAGAGCAGCAGGAACCCTGGAGAGCCCCATCCCACCCCCAGTCTCCTTTCCCTCAATCATGTGGCTTGGCTCTCCTGCTTTCTAAAGGCCTCTGTTTTTGTGTCCCCCTCCCCCAGCCCCCCACGCATACACAGATCCTCAGGAACATATGAAGCAGAGGAGGGGCTCGGCTGAGGCACTTACTGCGCTCCCTCCCCCGTGCACTTAGTGGGGCCCAGCACTGATGGAGCCAGAGGGCCTCCTCAGCCCAGGCTCCCACCGCAGCCTTGTGCTGTTCCAGGGTCAGCATCTTACCTGCCAATTTGTGCATCTCCCACCATCCCCAAGGACCTCCCCCATTTGTTTCAGCCAAGCCATTAATCTGGAGGTAGAAATGGGTTTGCTATCGATTGTTTGGCCGCTTTTTTTTTTTTATTGCAATGTGTACTGTGATTCTTCTCGCCCTTCTATGCCATGTGTGTTTGTCTCTTTAAATGGTGAAGCTACCGGAAGCCTGGTGCTATTTTGTGTCTCAAAGGGGGGGCCTTGCTGTGGGTGAGGACCTGAGTTGTTACTTTGGAAATAGAGCAACAGTATGTACAACCTCCTTAGAGCTCATGTTCGACATTTTAAAGCCATTCTTGTTAAATTTCACAGTGACTCTTGCTTCTGGAATGTAAATAAACTTGTTCATAATAAATAGCAGAGATGGGGCTTGGAGTGTGTGTGTCCAGTCCAAATCTGCCCCCCAGTGACCGAAGCTGGTGTGAGGACCCGGAGGAGATGAGAATAACTGGGTAACAGGCCTGGAGAGCATGTGTGGGTTCCATCTCCCTCCTGCCAGCCAGCCCTGGGGAACCGAGGAAGCATGAAGGGCCCTCATCTGCCTCTTCCATTCTCCGGTCACTCCCTTGACTCAGCCACAGAGGGCAGGGTAACTGCCCAGTCTCAGGGCTCAGGCAGTAGCTGACTGCCTTGCCTGTGATGAAAAGTTGTCCCCCACCCTCACTCAAACTGTCCCTCTGCTGCCCTGGAGTGCTTGGTCACTCAGCCCATGGCACCAGCCAGCCCCCTTCTAACTTCTAATGCCCTCTGCCCAAAGCAGCCCCCATCACTGCCTCCCATCTTCCCCCTGGACCTACACTGCGGTCATCCTTAAGTGTCACCAACTGTCCCACGGTGGCATTCATGTTCCCTCAGTCTCCACACTTCAGCCTTGTCACCCCTTGGCTGAAAGCGAGGGGCACAGAGACCTGGGGAGAGGCTCTGGGGGAGTAAAGTAAAGCAGGCTAACATGGAGTGGCTGGGACCAAGGAAATCAAGTCAAAAGGGAGGTGGGAAAGGAGAAAAGGAACCTGAACTTGGTAATAAGCAGGCTATCCAGTGACCTTGGAATGGGCAATTCCAATGGCATTTTAAGGCAGCCACCATTTCAGAGTTTCAGGAAGATGAGGGGGAAGTGTCAGAGAACAGGAGGAAGGAGCCTTCAAGCTGAGGAATCAATACAGACTAGAGCAGCGTCCCATTTCGGGGCAGAGGGAAGGAGAAGTGAGAAACTGACAACCAGACCTTCATCTTCTCTGTCTCATCTCCAGGTCAACAGAAGTCCATGGAACGTGATCAGACTCAGCCCATTTCTTCATTGCTGCCTTTCCCCCTCTTCCACTCACCAGTAGACCAACGTGGTTGTCAGCAAGCTTATACGCCTGCTCATGTGTTCCCTTTGAATTTCAGTCTTAGAGGGGGGGTCCATGTATTTGCTCTTAATGTTCCTGCCCTGGAATTCTTCCAGGGAATAGTTTCCATAATCTCCAGGAACCCTGGATTGGAAGTTTTCAGAACTTGAACTTTTGAGCCACGCAGGCTTGACTTCAAGTCTGTGTCTGCCACTCAGCATGTAACCTTTGGCAATTCAGCTTTCTTTATGCGAAAAATGGAGGTAATAATAGTTGCATCCTCACTAGGTAAGCTTGCTGCGAGCTGCTCACCAAGCAACCCAGGCTACCCAAGCTATGATCTCACAAGAATGAAATCCATTATTGTTTGTTAGGTGCTTGATGTGTTATAGGATCTCTGGTGATACAGTGGTTAAGCGCTTAGCTGCTAACAAAAAGGGAAGTGGTTTGAACCCACTGGCCATTCTTTGGAGAAAGATGTGGCTATCTGCTTTTATAAAGATTGACAGCCTAGGAAACCCTCTGGGGCAGTTCTTCTTTGCCCTGCAGGGTCACTGTGAGTTGGAACCAATCACAGGTTTGGTTGATTTGGGTTTGTCATGTTGCACGACCTCAACACACAGAGATTAACTACCCCCCTTCTTCCCACCTTTAAGGTCTCGCTCCTGGACACTGACCAGACTTGTTTTCACTAATCTCCCACCTTGTGATGTCTCTGTGACCTGCATCCTCATTTCCAGTATCAATTGGTGGATGAAGCTGTTAAGGGGCTTCATCTACTGGGGTCAGACCCTGTCCCTACTTCATCCTAAGCACCCAAAGGACCCTTTGCATATATGAGAACAGGCAGTGGGGTGGGCATTGCGCATGCCCATATCATGTTGGACCCCCGATGACAGGGCAACATCTGTGCCCCACGAACCTCAAAGGATGGATATGCCTGGGATCTTAGCACCCTAGGGGCCTCCAACTCCTCCCTGGAGTGAGGCCTCAGAGCTTCAGACATTAAAGGAATCAAGAGTGGGCACTGGAGTAGGCGGACTCCCTCGTGGAATATCAGATGAGAAGAGCAGTGGGGGACTGGGAGGAAGCAGGATGGATGTCAGATCCTAGTGGTTTAGGGATTATCTCTACTACCTACCCCCTACCTCTCTTGCACAGCCTCACTTGGCACTGGGTGAGGGTCCTAAGGCTCTGGAGCCAGCCAAGGTACTGGTTTTCTCCTCTGACTTAAAATCAACAATGACAGAAAATAATCCAATCACAAAAGGACAAATATTGTATGATCTCACTAACGTATTGATGCCTTTGAATAATGGTGTTGGCATCAAATATTGAATATACCATGGACTGCCAAAAGAATGAACAGATCTGTCTTGGAAATAGTACAGCTAGAATGCCCCTTAGAAGCCAGGATGGAAACCTTTCATCTCACGTACTTTGGACCTGTTCTCAGGAGAGACCAGTTTCTGGAGAAGGACATCATGCTTCATAAAGCAGAGGATCAGCGAGAAAGAAGAAGGTCTTCAATGAGATGGATTCACACTGTGGCTGCAACCATGACCCCAAATACAACAATTGGAAGGACTTGCTGGACCCTGGGCATTGTTTCATTCTGTTGTATACAGGGTCTCTGTGAATCAGAACCAACTTGATGGTACATACCACTAACAAAAGACAAGAAAAGGCAAATGATAAAAACCAAGGTTTGTTGGTTGTTACTAGGGATAGAACGGAGAGGGGAAGAGGGGTTAACAGGGATGGAAAAATCACATTGATCAAGAGTAGGGTTGCAGAACTGATTATTGTAATTGCTGCCAATACGTTGTACACCTGTAAAGTGGCATTAGCAAAAGTTATGTGATAGATTTACAATAACACACAAAAAAAGCAGCTCCAAGGTTAACCAGGCACCTCATGGGATGGGTTCCTTAGTTTGGAGGTTTAGGGTCATAGCTTCATGGAACATCCCAATTAATTGGTCTAATAACATGTTTAGTTTCTGTTTTACCTCCCAGTTCATTTCTTGGTCTTAAAAGCTTGCAAGAAGCCACGCAAGGCACAACATTTGGTCTCTAGGCACCTTGAACAACAGAGGAAGGAGAGTCAGAAATAGGACGGTAAGGAATGTGTGGCTTTCAGGAGCCATGGAGGGTGAATGAACCCCTGAAACTATCACCCTGAGATCATCTTTAAACCTTAAACTAACAATATTCCCTGAAGTCTTCTTAAAACTGAACAGTAGTTTAACTCGTTAAAAATAAGGGGGCGGGAGGCTACCTTGAACATTGTGCTCCTTTAAGAACTCTACACATGGGAATCCAGAGCACAGTGGCTCCATACAGTAAACACTGGACTGCGAACCACAAGGTCCGTGGTTCAAGCCCGTCAGCCATTCCTCAGGAGAAAGATGAGACTTTTTGCTCCTGCAAAGATTTAAAGCCTTGGAAACTGTATACATGGTCACTATAAGTCGGAAATGATTCAATGGCACTTAACAACAACAACACACAGAGATGAGATTCAGAACAGCAGCTCTAAAGAGGGACTGTTAAATAGGGTGAGAATGAATACACAACTCCAAGAATGTGATCAGTATCACTGAATTGTAGATGTAAAAACTGTGGAATTGGGGTATATTTTGGATATTCTCAACAATAAAATTAAAGGGGAAAAAAAAGCAATATTGACAATGAGCTCTGGTGATGAGTCCCTTCTGAGCGCCAGGCAGAGTTCTAAGATGAGCACTTTCTGCTCAACTCACTGCGACTACAGTAGAGCTTTCTCTAACCCCCATTTCACAGATGAGGAAATTGAGGCTCAGAGAGGTTGGGGGCTTGCTTGAGGTCAGTCACACATCCAGTAAGTGGGGGAGTCAGCACTGGAGCTCAGCCTAGTTGCATTGAACCCTGAGTCCTGCCCATTTGACTGGCTAGGTCTCAGTTGCTGGCCTCAAAGACTAGATACCCGGACCTGGAGGGCCTCTTGTGGCAGGAAACACCATCCACCTTCGTGATCCTAGGGCCAGGGGCTGCAGACCCCTCCCTTAGCCCCTTGTAATGGGAAAAATTGAAGAATTGGCTGAAGAGCAAGAAGAGCTGAAGGGGAAGAAGGCCGGAGGTCTCCTGGTGGTGAGATGGCGGCTCCTGAGGGAGTACTTCAGGTAGGACCTGAGGCCCACACCCACAGCTCCTTCATCAGGGTGACTGACTCCAAGGATAGCATTCAGATAGAAACAGTGGCCACTGGCCACGTGGGAGAAACAAGGGATGAGCAGGGGACTAAAGGGGCCAGACATAGCTGTGGGTTGGCTGGGGACCCCCAGAGAAACCCCTGTTTGAGGATGAGATTAGGCCCTGCCCTCAGGAGTCCCAGTCTAAGGAGTAAACAACCGTTGTTTGCAGGGACCAGGTCTAATGGGAGACCTAGTTGCTGCCCTCAGGAACCCCCTGTTTGGAAACAGAGCCCCTGCCTGACCTCAGGAAGGGGAGGGGCAGGGGAGGAGGGAATTACAGGAAGTTTCCCACTTGGAGGAGGAGGAGTCAGGGCGGCCCAAGGGGAGCTGCTCCAGCCAGGGAACTAGGGAGCTGAGACAGTAGATCTGAGTCCCCACTGGAGCTGGCCAGGGTGCCACCAGCAGGAGTCACTCCAGATTGAAAGGGTGTCTCCATCAAGAAGCCAAAGGAACCGGGGCCACAGATGTGATAGGAATACGCCTCAGAGGAGCTTGGGCTACAGGTTGGGATGCTGTGTGGTCTTGGGATTGTATGGGAAGGGCCCAGACTCCCTCAACTCCAGGGCCCTCCACTGAAACAACACACTCTATCCTTTTGGGAGGCATGACAGATTGTATATCTTGAACTGGCAGCATAGTGGTTACAAGTCAGGCTGCCATCCTCAAGGTCAGCAGTTCGAAACTACCAGCTGTTCCGGGGGAGAAAGATGAGGCATTCTGCTCCCATAAAGATTTACAGCCTCGGAGACCCTGTGCAGGGTCACTATGAGTGGGAGCCGACTCCAGGGTACTTAACAACAAAATAAACTTAAAGGGAAGGGAAACAAAGCAACATTGACAAGGGACTCAGGTGAATGAGCCTCTTCTCTCACTCATGTGACCCTGGAGAACTGTGGGGGTGGGGCAAGACCAAGGGGGAGGCAATGAATGGATCAGATAGACCTGCACCTCTAGTTCCCAGGGAGAGCGAGGGGTGATCAGCATATGACTTTGGGAAACTCACAAAGCTTCTTGGAGCCTCAGTCTCCCATCTCTCTAATGGGGACTACCAGTACCATCTCTGTCCCCTGGGTACCATATAATAATAGGTCCTCATCCCAGGAACCTCCTACAACCTTAAGGATGTTTTTAAGACGGATCCAGAGTGAAGGCACAATGGGCTCAACTCTGCTTGAGCATCTAGGTCTGGAGTGGCAGGTGGCTGGAAGGGGGGGAGTCACCCTATTCCCTGCATTGATGTCAGCGCCTCCTGGGAAGTTGCCTTCTCACCTCTCCTGGGCCTAAAATAGAGCTGATGGGGAGTGCCTGTCATGAGTCAGAGGCAGCTCCCCGCTCCCCAGCGGAGGCCTGGGTCCCCAGAGAAGCAGAGGACCCAGAAAGGGGTCCCCTGTCTCCACTTCTGTTCCTCAGCAACCTGTGGTCCCTCATGTGGCTGCCAGGATCCTCTAACCTCAAGGAGGAGAAAGTCAGGGTGGAACTCACTATTGGTGACCGTGCTGCTCACACCCTGCACGCCCCCCTAACAGAGATCAGTGATTCCAGTCCTCAATATCAGGACCCATCTTGTTAAGGAGGCCAGGAGCTGGGCTGAGGGGTGCAGCTATTTATGGAAAGTAGGAGGTGGTTGCCAAGCCCATACACCCTAAGAAGTGCTGGCAGGAGAGCTGAGGGACCTTGGGAAGAGGTTGCTTGAGACAGGTGGGATGAGGATGGAGGTCATTTGTTTAACAGGCCAGAGAGAGGAAGCTGGTGTCTTCTGCTCCTCAAAGATTAGAGCTGGCAAGAGGTGGGTCGAAATGAGGCCGGCTAACAGCATGAAAACGACCTGAATAGTTTATATTATAGTCAGGAGAAGGATTGGGGTGTCCTGTGTGATGAACTCAGGGTGGCAGCAACCCCCAGAGCACCCCTGGAGGCACCCCTCAGGACCTGAACGGGCCTTTGGGATGAAAATGGGTCTAGCTCAAGGGTGTAGGAGGTCTCTACAGTGACCCTCTGCGCTGCGGATGGATAAAGAAAGGCGCGGGGGTTTGAGTTCACCGGACCTGAGTTCATTGCCCTCGGACCGCTGCCTGCCCAGGCTTTCCAGCTTCACAACCCTTGGTCTTCCAGGCGCTGGGGGCCGGGACTGGGGCATCGCCCTCCTGGACACTACACCGAGGGGCCAGCTGGCATGGGCAGTTACGCCCATACCTCGACGCACGGGTCCCCAGCCGGGCCTTCCAGGGGTCAGAGTCCAGGGTCCCACTGCCCCCTGCCTCCATCCCTCCACATCTTCAGGTCTTCAGAGGTCCCCTCGGAAGGGGCAGCCAGGGAGATGCCTCGAGGCCGGGCGAATTGCGCCCCGCTAGGCACCTGCCGAGCTGGCGGTCGAGGTGCTGGGAAGGCCGGCCCCCGGGCGGCGCCTCTTTTGTGCTCGCGTCGCCGCGGCCCCTAGCCACAGGAGGGGGGGCGGCGGGGGCGGGCCCTGGCTCACGTGCTCGCCGCTCGCCGCTCGCCTCAGCCCCGCCAGCCGCCCGCCGGGATGGCCACGGCCAGAGCGCTCTGAGCCGGTGCCCGCCGCTCTGACCCCCGCCCGACCGCCCCCTGCAACACGCCGGCGTCTCCCCGCCTCCGCCCCGCCGCTCGCAACCGCAGCCGCACCGCAGCCCCCGGACCCGAGGATTATGAGGGAGCCATGAGGCGGCTGCGGTGTTGGGCGTTCGCGGCTCTGTTGCTGCTGCTGCTGCTGCTCCCTCCGCGCGGTGAGTGACCCTCAGTCGGCGGCCCCCTCCTCGCGCCCCGCCCCCGCCCTCGCCCTCGCCCCCGCCCCGGGTTTTGCAGCGATTTCTGCTGCAGCCACATGTCCCTGCAGTGCTGGGTGACGGCCGGTCCAGAAAGAGTGTGGAGGGGGATAGGGAGGTGGGTGCGTGCACCCACCTGTCCCCATCTGGCCGACCCCACTATAGCCATCCTTCTGCCGCTGGCAGGGAGACTCTGCCGGTCTCTGCGGGCGTATTTTTTTGGCGGGGGGGCAGTCGTGACGGTTGGTCAGGAGTGAAATTCCTAGCCCCCTCCCCATTGGATTCTTCCTTTGCTGGTCCCCCAGGCCCCCCAGGGCCCCACATAAGAGTGGGGGCTGGGGTCTACCCACCCCATTCCCAAGTCTCTGCCCCAAGGTGGGGTTCTGCCTGCAGTTATGGCCTTGTCTCCCCAGGTCTTGGGGCCCGGGGTCCTGTCGGAGCTCTGCGCTGGGGGAGCTCACCGCAAGTGGGGGACCCAGAGGCACCCGAGGTCACAGAACCCAGCCGTCTTGTAGGGGAGAGCTCCGGGGGAGAGGTCCTAAAGCAGCAGCTGGACACCAGGGTCCGCCAGGAGCCTCCAGGGGGACCGGTGAGCGGGGCTGGGTGGTGGGGAACCGGGGCTGGAGCAGGCCTTAGAGGCCAAGGGCAGCTGGGGGCCGAGGGCACCAGGCAAACCAAGGTCTGGAGGCCCCTACAACTTTCCCTTCTGCACAGTGGTTATCAGGTGGCGGCCAAAGTCACTTGTGAGAGGTACTGGGCCCTCTGGACTCCAGGCCCTCCTCTGGCTATCGAGGGGACCCTGGGATGCCCAGGTCTCAGCTCAGTTTAGGTCAACCTTCTGTGGGTCCCGAGTCCCCTTCTTCTGATGCAAGTCGTCTGATATAGTTTAGGGGACCAAGGGAGAAGCCCAGTTCTCAGTTCTTCCCTGGTTCTCCCCATAGCTGCCTTCCAGAGCCTCCAGCCTCAGTTTCCCACTGTGTGAGAGCACACAGCCTTGTGGCTCTCCTTCTTACCCTCTTTGAGGGTGAGTCCCTGGAAAGTCATTTGGGGCCTCAAGTTCACCCATAAATGCCAGCTCCATCTGCCCCCTGTCCTTTCAGCTGCCAGGCCACGTCTGCCTCCCAGAGGAAGGTTAGGAATGAAGGAGATTAATTGCAATTAATAATTAATATCATGTGAATAATAATCACTGAGATGGAATATTCATTCCACATGCCTTGATTCTCCAGGAGCTCAAAGCTGAAAGTTAGCCAGGCCAATGGGAGTGATGGAGGCCTGGGAGGTGAAGGCCTGGCAGAAATAAGAGAGGTGCATCTGGCTCTAGGAAGTTTTGGCAACCAAGAGTGGTGGGGGGTAAATTGGGATGGTCAGAGGAAGGAAGGAGGGAAACAGTGACTAACATTACTGACATCTGTCAAACTGGCATCTGGCCCTGCCTAATGTACTTGGTTAAAAGCCCTTAAGGAGGGGTGGTGGAGGGGGATGTGGGGTGGCGCAGGGGTGGGGAGAAATGGAATGGAGCAGGAAGGAGCATGCATAATAGATGGACCATCACTCAGGGCAGTGCCCAGGTGGGGGAGGGGTTAATGGTCCTGAAGCGGCTGTGTGCAGGGACCTGGGGGTGGGAGTGGGGGCTGGCTTCAGCCCAAACCCCCTGGGAGGTGAGGAGGTGGGCAGTGGGGACAGTCACAGGGCCAGGGATCGGGGTCCTGGCTGGGCTTTGGCCCTCAGTGCAGCTGTCTTCCCTGGTCTTGCTCCCGGTGTTCCTGGCACTGTGCACTCCAAGTTGGCCTGTAGGCTTGACTGCGTGTACTTTAGGGGGTGATGCCATGGGGGCCGAGGGGCAGAGATAAGGGAAAGCATGGGGCCAGGTAAAGATAAAAAGTGGGGTGTCCCAACTAGATAGGTTGCTGCTTCAGCCTAGTCCTTACCAAAGAGAGAGAGGGCATATGTTTCCTGGGTGGGGGTTGTAGTGAATGTGGTCCCCGAGACACTGTGTGGGGAGATCAACACGGATACATTTGGATTGGATGGCTTGGGTGTGAGGGGAGTGTGTGTAGGGGGTCTCTGCTGGATGAGTGGGTAGCATGTATGCATATATGTAAGTGACTATGTCTGAACATGCCTAAGGGGTGCTTTGTGGGAGTCACTTAGGGTCTGAGTTTTCCCCTAGTCTCTGCTGTATGTGTGTCTCATTTGACCACGAACCTGAGTGGGGAGGGAGAAGGACTATCAAGGCTCAGAGCTAAGCTTTGTATATCAATTACATCATCACCTCATTCTCATCACTCTATAGGAGGCAACTTTGGTCTGTCCCATTTTGCAGATCAACTAACTGCAACTCAGAGAGGTTAAATAACTTGCCCAATGTCCACCAGCTCTTAAAGTTCTTAAAGAGCTTCTAGTTATTTTCTCCAAAGCCAGAGCACTTCCACTGTACCAGTCTGCCTCCAGGCCCCCCGGGCTCTAGTCCAGTGGGTGCTCCCTCAACCCCACACAGGGGGTGGAAGAGGGCTGGCTGGGGAGACAAAAAGATAAGTGTTTTCCTGATGGGAAGGAGACATTCCAACCCTCTGACATTTCTTCCCTAGACTGGAAGTACTTCTGGCCTAATGACAGAGCCATTGTGCTGAGTCCAAGTGTCCCTGAAGAAAGTGCCCCAACTCTGAGCATCCTGGGTTTTATCCTAAATGACTGCGTCTGGTTGGGATATGAGACCAAGAGATGTGTTGGGACAGCAGCAAGATTTCCATCTGCTGTGGAGCAAGTGGGATCTGTATCTTTATGCTGGTCGCTTCCCGTTTCTGGGCCCTAGCTTCCTGATTGATGGCATTTATTGTGGTTGCCTAGTCACCCCCACATTCTCTGGTCCTGTGTCACCCTCATGATTGGTCACAGATTGCAGATTGGACTCTTGTGTCCCATAGGGTTTTCACTGATGGATTTTCAGATGTAAATCACTAGTCCTTTCTTCCTGCTACATCTTAATCTCTAAGTTCTGCTGAAATCTTTCAGCGTGACAGCAACACACAAACCTCCACTGATAAACAGTGGTGACGGTGATGAGGTACCCTGGCATCTCCGGTGTGACAGGAGAGACTCCTGTCCTGAAACACCAGTTCCCTCTTGTAGCCCCACCCACTGCTAGGAGGTGGTGTTGAGAAAGGACCTGTGCACTGAGGTTTTGGGATGGCACTGTTCTACCTTTACAAGTATGAATTTGTTGAATGCTCATCACAACTACAGGTGGTAGGGCCACTATTGTCCCTAATTTCACAAATGAGGAAACTGGCACAGAGAGGTGAAGTAATCCACCCAAGGTCACACAGCTTCAGGAGCAGAGCCCAGATTGATACCCAGGGAGCTGGCTGTAGAGCTTGGAAGCAAGTTGAGCCTCCTGCCCAGGAAGGTGAACTTTCTAAAAGTGCAGGAACCTGTGGCCTACAATTGAGTGGTGAGGCAGGAGGACAGCATAGGGCCACAGTGTACAACCGAGCTGGCTCTATAGGACACAAGGGCGCTGGGTCAAGGAGCAAGTGGATTTCAGGCCACATGAGTTCTGAGGGGACACCTTCAAATTCACACAGAGCTGCCAAGTGCGTTATGCCTGGACCTAGGATAGCTCTGTTGACTCCTTGGGAACCAAGGGGAGGGCAGGGTGTGGGGAAGCGACTGGGACTCCTGACAGGCCTGGGGGCTAGGGGAATACTCAACCCAGCAGCTGAGGGAGGGCGCCTCAGTCACTGAGCTGAGCATTGTGAGAACCATTCAGACTGTTTGTTAACTGGAAATGCCTCCCTCAAGGCCCTCAGCTGAAAGTGTTTTGCAGAGTTTGTGTTTTCTTACTACAAAGGAGTTGAAGGTAGTACAGCTCAGCACCTGTTGCTGTTAAATGCTGTCGAGTCAGTTCTGACTCTTAGTGACCTTGTATAGGGTTTCCAAGGAGCAGCTGGTGGGTTTGAACTGCCGACCTTGTGGTTCTCAGTCCAGTGCTGATCCGACAGCACACCACCAGAAGACACATAGCTGTGCCTGGGGCCCTGGAACACCACTAGGGCCAAGGCCATGCTTTGACCTGTGCAGACTTGTAGCCCTGTCCTGGGATTGGGGGCAGGAAGGGGTTCCAGGGAGGATGCTGGTGATTGGAAGTGGGGACCAGACTGTGTGCTGGGCCCAGCCTGCAAAGGGATGGTCTTAATGGGAGAATGAGTCCAAGAGAGAGGCTACCTCCCATTGGAAAGTCTTCCGGATGTGACTGTTTTATGGGACAGGCTTGGTGCAGGTTCTGTACTGGGCACGCCAGCACAGCTTTCTGAACCCCACGTTCCTCCTCATCTACACAACAGAGATGATAATGCTAAGAGCCTGCCCTCTCAGGCTTCTACACCTGTACCCAGCCAGAGCAAATGTTGAACATCTCTGAGACCTGCCTTCCCTCCTGGGTGGGGTGCCAGGCAGGTGGCAAGCGTAAGGGCAGGATTTCCAAAACAGGAGCTAGCACACTTGGGGGTGACCCGTTAGGGTCCAAGTGGAGGCAGGGGACAGACTCAGGCCGGTGCACGTGGCCTCTCCCAAGCACCCTTCTGGCTGTTTACAGGGACCCAGCTGCCCAGAGTCTATCCCTGGAGGGACTTATGACCCTGCAGGGACGTGACTCTGTCCTCAAAAATTTAGGTCAGATCCCACCATGGGAAATTCATCCACTGTTCTCATTGTCTGGGAACCCCGCTGCCCTGTTGGGAAGTGGGGCATTAGTGTAGGGTTGGGAGGTATCCAGGGGGAAGGCTGGTGAGTATAGGGGGGTTCTCCCAGCCCCTGCTGCTTGGGCTCCTCCCCTGTCTGGTCTGTGGCCACTCAGCCCACAAAGTGTTGTGTCCATACACAGCAAGCAGGAGGGGATTCCAGAGAGAAAAATGTCCTCAGAGGAAACACCTCACAGGTAAATCTGGTCTGGAAACCAAAGCCAGCCCCCTGCCACAAGGGATGGCCCACGGTGGTCTTTCATCCAGTTCTTCAAAGCCCTGTTCAGCTGAAACATTCACACTTTCTTCGTTTATTATTGTTATTACTAACCTTTATGATAATAACATATTAATAAGAGCTTTCATTTAATCTTCACCTGGAAATCCATTGTTACCAAATCAGTTCCAATTCATAGCAAGCTCACAGAACAAAGTGGAGCCGCCCCATAGGGTTTCCAAGACAATTTATGATCATTATAGAAGCCAACTGCCACATCTTTCTCCTGGGGAGCAGCTGATGGGTTCGAGCTGTCAACCTTTTGGTTAGCAGTTGAGTGCTTAACCACTGTGACACCAGCATTCCTTTAATTTTCACAGCAACTTCATTTTACCAGTGGGGAAACTGAGGCTCAGAGAGGCTAAACAGCTAACTTAGGCTCACTCAGACCTTCTAATCCAATTCCATTCAACACAAGTGTAGACTCCCTGAACATGGCTTAAGAGAGAGAAGAAGGTGAGCAGGGCTCTAAGGGAAAAAGTGTTGTCCATATATATAAAAAAAAATAATAAATGTTGTAACCATGGCAATGAAATGATATACGATAGGATGAATGTACAACTAATGTTTTCGCATGTAACTATCATATAATTCACAATAAAACATTTTTTTTAAATGTCAAATGCTGTACACGTGAAGTCTAGGAGTAGTTGTTAAGTTCCATCAAGTCGGTTCCGACTCATAGCAACCTTGTATAGGCTTTCTGAGGAGCAGCTGGTGGATTTGAACTGCCAACCTTGATCCTACAGCACCATACCAGGACTCCATGTCAAGTACTGTGTGATTAAAGGCTCAGCAGTAGAGACACCAAAAGCTCAGTGTGGGTTGTCAGTGTGGGTATTTGCAGGAGAGGGGGCCGATGATGGGGGAAGGGAGAGCTTTGAGGGGTGGGCTTTCAAGATGACTGAAGGGCAATGCTGGAGGCTGTGTGGACCCATGGGCCTCAAATGCCAGTGGGCTGCCTGTTAGAATTTTCTGGAGTATTTGGGAATCCTCTGTGTTTTCAAGACTGTAATTCTATAGGTCTAGAGGAGCCCAGGCATCTGTATTTGTGATTCTGGAGTTTCAATAGAATGTCTGCCTCCTTCTTTCTCTGTGCACCCCGTCTCTGCTGGGGCCTAACATGGGGTGCAGAGAGAAGGAAGCTGAGTTCCTCAGGAGCAGGTACCTGCAAAGTAGAGGGCCAGATGGAGGGGCAGCAGGAACCCCAGCCCAGCCTTGACCCTGGGCCAGTCACCTTCAGGTATCTTTTCCCTGCCTGGTCCCGACATTTGTAAAGTGAGGACCAGATGGCCCGGGCAGTTGGGATCAAATGAGATCACATGAGATCCTGGCTGCCAGAAAGCAAGGAACAAGTGCAGGGCACAGGGTCAGGAGCAGCTGAGCTGATGCAGTGGTAGGGACACTGGAGGTTGGCGCACCAGTGTGACCTCAAGACTGCAGGAACCCTGGAGAAGTGTGATGATGGGATGAAGTCAGCTGTGCGTCAGGATCAGAAACCAGGCCCAGCATTGAAGCGGTTTGGCTTTGATAGGACATTGGCCTTAAGCTTGGCTACAGGGTCTTATGACTCAGGGACCCGAAGTGGGCTCACCTGTTCTGTCTCTTCCTAATGATGCTCTGTGAATCCCTCATCAGGCCAGGCCCAGCAAGTGTGGGTTTTCTCCTTTCCCTCCAGCCCCCCACTCCTGAGTGACCTTCTGTCTGTTCTAGCCCCCGGTCCTTGCGCTTATCCAGCTGGAGTCCTGTCCTGCTGGAGAAAGAGCAGTTCATCCCATAGTCCAGCCTTCCCAGGTCAGGGAGGATGAAACCTCAGCAGGCTAAGGGGTGCTGGAGGGTGAAGAGAACACTGCTCTGCCATAAGTCAGGGCTTTCCCTGGAGTGGGAGGCTAGAGGACTAGCTTGCTGACTTCCTGAATGGGGGGAACCTGTAAACATCAGGACTCATGCTATCAGAATCCTCCAGGCCCAGACAACTCCGACCCCCACCATTTATACCAACCTCCCAACTCAAACCTGGCCTCCTCATACCGCTGAGGCTCAGAGAAGCTGCAGTATCATCTTGACACCACACAGCTTAAGATTCAGAGCCAGAGGCCTGGGCAGGCTACTCATGGTGGAGGCCATTGGTGGGCTAGGGTAGGGGCTTACCAGAGGGGGCCAGAAAGGAGGTGGAGACAGAGATGTTCCTGGTGGGGGGCAGAGAACCACAGAGGTGGTCCAAGCCCGGGAAGCAGGAGGAAGGGCAGAGATGGTCCAGCCCAGGGGAAGGGAGAGAGCCTGAGGTGGGGAGAGGAGGTTGGTGACTCCTTATCCTTTACTTTCTATTTCAAGTCTGATTGATCCTCGAGGGGCTCAGGGTGGAGCTGGGATACTCAGTCAGCCTGGGATGGGGTGAGTCAGTATCCTTTGGGCTCAGAGGTCTGTTGGTTCAGGCTCTGACCCATTGCTTTCCTCTCCCAGGAACTTCATTTCCAAAGTTTGAAACCCACCTCTGCCACTCCTTAGCTGTGAGACTATGGATAAATTAGCCTCTCTGTGCCTCAGTTCTCCATCTGAGTGATGGGAATAATAGTACCATCGATCCCACAGAATTGTGAGGATCTGATACAATAATACTTGTAAGGTGCTTAGAAGCTGGCTCATAGTAAGTGCTCAGTTAAGATTAGGAGAATTGATAAGGAAGCTGCCTGGGCTATGGGATTTCATGATCCTCCTCCTTCCTTCAGCCTGGTTCCATTCCTCAAAAGAAAGGCAGAAAATCAAAGCCCTCTGCACAGTGTGGCCCACTGCTGGGTGCCTAGATTTCAGTCTTAGGAGACAGAAGTGGAGCTGAGGGAAGAAGTCTCCAGCCCCTGAATCTTCCCAGTCCTTCCCTGGCCTTCTGGTGGTGGCTGTGTGTTATGGAGTCGGTTCCGACTCATAGCGACCCTGTACAGGGTTTCCGAGGCTGTAAATCTTTACGGGAGCAAAAAGCCTCATCTTTCTTCTGCGGAACAGCTGGTAGTTTTGAATTGTTGACCTTGCGATTCACAGCCCAATTTGTAACCACTAAGCTACCAGAGCTCCTTTCCCTGGCCTTCTAGATCGTTTGTAAGACCTGAGGTCATACACTCCTGCATGGGGTGGGTAATATGGAGCCTTCACGTTTTGTGGTGTTGTCTTCCAGACTAGAGGGCCCACTCCCCCTCAGCCCAGATTCTCCTGTCACTTCTCCCTTCTCTCTTGAAGTCTCTTTCCCTCCAGGCTCTGGTGGGCACCCAGGCCTGGGAAGGAGGGCAGCCATTCTTGCTCTGACCTGATATGTTGCCATGACAACCTGGAGCCTCCCAGTCCCACTGCATGGGCCCCTCTGAAAAATTAATCAGGAAAACTTCCGTGTTTAAAAATTAACCATGGGATTGAAATATTAAAGATTTTGGGCTAGGCAGAGGGCAATAGACTTGGGGGAAGAGGAGCCAAGCCCTTTCCTCCTGACAAGATGGCACTGGCCCATTGTCCCAGCTTCTGGGGCCCAGGGATCAATGCCAACCCATCCATCCTCCAGAATCCAATGGAGCCTGGGTAGGAAAACAGGAAGGGAGGGACTGCTTCAGCCAAGCCAGGTTCACACTGCGCTCCATCATCTTCTGTAGGCAGTGCTGACCCTTTATGCCTTTCCCATACCCCTGAGACCTGCCTTTCGTTCCACCAGAGAGTCGGGTGGCTCTGCCAACTGCAGAGAGGGCCTGAGATGAGGCTGTGGGCATGCTGAGTGCCCCTCTCCACCCCAGTGCCAAGTGGCTGGAGCCTGCATCCATGCTGCTCACTTGCCATGACCCAGAGCTGGGAGAGGGGGCCACTCCCCAGGATGAGCCTCCTCTTGAAAGATGAACTTGTGCAAAGCAATACCCCCACCCACAAATTGATGGTCCTCTCATCTGCTCTAGCTGGGCCATCCCCCCTCAAGAGCCACCCCAATTGTGGGGCCTCCCCAAGTTGACTCCCCCTCTGCCCCTCCCCCTAGCCTGTTCACCTGGCCCAGGTGAGTTTCATCGTTCCAGCCTTCAACTCAAACTTCACCTTGGACCTGGAGCTGAACCAGTGAGTATGGCCTTGAGCCGGGGAGGAAGGGCAGTGGGTGGGTGGCAAAGCCTGCCCTGGACTTAGCTAGTTGGTATCAGAACAGTCTGGAGGCAGACTGGGGATTGGATACTAGGCTGGGGCAGCACCCAAGCCTGGACTTGCCTGGACTTGCCTCTCACGTGTGGCCCCTTCTTTCTTCCCGCCCTCACTGTGTTCTAGTCACCTCCTCTCCTCACAATATGTAGAGCGTCATTTCAGCCGGGAAGGGACGACTCAGTACAGCACAGTGAGTAGCTTTGGAGGGCAGGGCGCTGGGAGGCGGAGGAGCTGCTGCTGTCTGTGTGGTCAGAAATGTGCCACAGGTGGCCAGTGGGGATGGGGACAAGGGAGTACTCAGGATGAGCACTGTTCCTCGGGACCCTCCGTATTCTGCTCACCTTAGGGGCTCTGAGGTCAGCAATCCAGGTGCACAGGTATAGGATCTTGAGCCCCACTCACCCAATTCTAGATGTCTGATTCTCAGCCAGCCTCCCTGCCCAGAATGCAGACATGTAAGGACCCTCTTGACCCTACCCAGCTCTGTCTGGACCACCCCCAGCCTCTTGGAAGGGGGAAAGTAGGGAAATGCCCTCCTGTCCAGGACTAAGGCCCCAGGAATCTCAGGCTACTGGGACCCCTTGGCCCCAGGCCTGGAAGCCCAGAGGCTGAGCAGAGATGAATGAGTGCCTATAAATAGTCAGTCCCCACCCCCAGCCTGTTGAGTAACTGGAGCAGGGTGTGAGCCATTGATTGTCCCCTCTGGTCCCCACACCACTCAGCCCCCACCCCAGGCCTGGGGACACTATGTGAGCTCCTTGGGAGGCACTGGCTACTGTGAACACACTGAAGTATGAAATCCTGTGTGTCTGGGGGTGGACAGGGGAGGGGGCGGGCACAAGTCTATAGTGGCCACCTGAGTAAATAAACACTCTACCAGGTAAGTGCTTAGAACCATGCCCAGCACAGCACATAGTAGGTTGCTATTTAATCATGAGACCAAAAGCCACTGCCATCAACCCTGTAGAACAGAGTAGAACTCTCCATAGGGTTTCCCGAGACTGTAAATCATTTTGGAAGCAGACTGCCACATCTTTCTTCCTCAGAGCAGCAGGTGGGCTCAAAGTGCCAACCATGCCTTAGCAGACTGATGCTTCACCCACTGTGCCACCAGGGTGCTTTTTACATAGCCATTGTTATTCTCAGCCCAGTATGATTCCCCTTCTGTCCCCAACAAATGGTGAAGAACTGTTGATCTCCTCCAACATTTTCATTTTATAGGCAAGGTGCAGGAAGCTCAGAGGGGTTGGAACTGGCTCGGGTCCCGGGTGTTCCTCCTGCACACAGTGGGCCCCGCTCGCTACCTGCAGCCCCTTTCCCACCCTCATGCTTGTTCTGCTGGCTCCTCCATCCACAGGACGCTGGTGACCACTGCTACTACCAGGGGAAGCTTCGGGGAAACCAGCACTCCTTTGCTGCCCTCTCCACCTGCCAGGGCCTGCAGTGAGTAAAATGGACTGGGTGCTGGAGACAGCCGCCAACCGCTGCCTCTGGGCATGGTGGGGAGCTGGCCTCTCTCTCCCTCCGCAGTGGAGTCTTCTCTGATGGGAACTTCACTTACATCATGGAGCCTCGTGACATGACTGGGCCTCAGGAAGTCTCCCAGGTAAGCTCCACATGGTCCTGCTAAGAGCCCTATCTATTTGTCCCTATGTAATTTGCTTTTTCGTCTCCCTCCTCCTCCTTCTGTAACTTCAGCCTCATTGCCCTCCTCAGTGACCCCAGCTCTGGTTCCCAAGCCCTGTGCCCCCAGCTCCAGTGTCCCCTCTGTCCCCCAAGTAACCTTCCACAGGACTCCAGTCTCTCAGGACACCCTCAGGGCTTGACCCTGGAATCTGAGCAGCTGGGAGACCAGATCTGACATGGGAGCTCTGGCCAGTTCTGGGTCACCCCAGAGTGATGTGGGTGTGTGTGTGAAGGACTGAACTGTTCCCCAATATGGGGCCCAGAGCTGGCCTGTCTGGCCCCCCAAGAACAAATTCCCCCTCATTACAGGGACCCTTTCCCCACCTCATTTACCGGACCCCTCTTCTCCCAGCCCCCTTTGGATGCAGGGAGCCAGGTAAGGGAGGAAAAGTGGGGCTGGGGAGGAGGCTGGTTGTACCCTCCCTCAACTGCTCCCTCCCCCCAGGCTGCCTGTTTGCTGCCCCTGCCCATCCTGCTCCCCTGAGGCTGAGAAGGAAAAGGCAGGTACGGGGCCCGCCCAGACCTCAGCCTGGGGGTCAGGGACCATCTCTGAGAGGAAGCCCTCACCCCATCCCTAAGGCTGTTGTGCACACATGCCCATTGTGGTAGCTTGACCTGCTTGCCCTCATAAAAAGATGGAGAAGGATAGGACTCTCACCAGTGGGGGCTGGCATTGTCCCTGGGTGAGCCCAAGTCCCCAAGTTTGCCCATGATTTGGCCGTAAGGCCAGGCATGTAGGGGACTGATTCCAAGTGCCCGCCCACCTCCCAGGTCCGCCGGGGCCACCCCACTGTGCACAGTGAGACCAAGTATGTGGAGTTGATTGTGATCAATGACCACCAGCTGGTAAGTTCCCAGGCTAAAGGGTGAGCACGCACGGTTGGAGAGGAGGGGTCTGGAAGGAGCCTCATCCTCGTCCCACTCTGCTCCCGTCCAGTTTGAGCAGATGCGACAGTCAGTGGTCCTCACCAGCAACTTTGCCAAGTCTGTGGTGAACCTGGCGGATGTGGTAAGCAGCCTTCCCCAACACCCCCGCCTCACCCTCACATATCCATGGGGCTAAGGTGGGGGCAGTGAGAGCCTGTGTCCCCCACTTCCTGGAGGGCAGACAGAGCTCCTCTCCAGTCTTGTCCCCCACACCCACCCTTCAGCCCCCTCCTCACCCTTTCCCCTTCTGGCCCAGATATATAAGGAACAGCTCAACACCCGAATCGTGCTGGTCGCCATGGAAACATGGGCAGATGGGGATAAGATCCAGGTGCAGGATGACCTCCTAGAGACCCTGGCCCGGCTCATGGTGTATAGGCGGGAAGGGCTGCCTGAGCCCAGCGATGCCACTCACCTCTTCTCGTGAGCCCCCTACCCCACATGTCCTGTAGCCTCTGCTGGGAGCCCCCTCAGTCAGCCATTCCACAGAGATTACTTAGCAGGTACTCTAGGGTCTGGGGTCTTAGGTTCACCTTGCACCTGCCACCTGCCCCTCAGCCAGCTGCAACAGGCTGGGCAGCTTCCTCTGCATCTTAGTGGATTATCACAGGATCCTCTGCCCATCACCTCCTCTTCCTGCCCTTTCAAATGATCCCAAGGAACATCCTCAGGAACCCAGTGCCCTAGTAGGGGAAAAAATTCTAATAAAAGATTTTTTTTCCATTGAGGGGCTTTATGGATTATCTAATAGGAACATTTCATTTGCTTTATGGGCAAATGAACTCAGAGATGCGGAGGGGCTGCTGAGGACACGTATGTTAACATAATCGTTAACGTGTGGAGATGCTTCTTCCCCAAGAATGAATCTAGTGTGGGAGGCTCCTGAGTCTTTCCCCCACCCAGAGCAGCCTCCGTGGGGAGGTTCTCCTGGCCACCGTTTCTCTTCCAGGGGCAGGACTTTCCAGAGCACCAGCAGTGGGACTGCCTACATGGGGGGCATCTGCTCCATGACCCGGGGTGGGGGTGTGAATGAGGTGAGCAGAGCGGGGCCAAGGCTGGGGTGAAGGACACGAACCCTATAGCATTGAAAGACTGTAGACATCTCTGCATTCCACCTTCCTCACCCTCAGTTTGGCAACGTGGGAGCCATGGCAGTGACCCTGGCCCAGACGCTGGGGCAGAACCTGGGTATGATGTGGAACAAACACCGGAGCTCCGCAGGTATGGGCCCTGCAGCCAGCCCAGAGATACACCCATGGACTCTGGAACAGAAGAGGGTGCCCATGGTGGGTGGTGGTCTTCATCCCACCCTCACATCCACTTGGCTCACTCCTCAGGGGACTGCAAGTGCCCGGACATCTGGCTGGGTTGCATCATGGAAGACACTGGGTGAGTTCCTGGGGACAAACTGGGGGAAGGATCTTGAGCAAGGGGAGCACCAGATTGAGCACTGAGTAGGCGTCTGGACGGGTTGCCTCTAGAGCTTCAGCTCTCTGGACTGCTCTGGATTCCAAGAAGCCCAGTGTTCTGTGAACACTGCATGGGAGATCTGAATTCCTCTAAATTGCCCAGACTGCAGTGTGCGCTGTCGCCACTGGGCGCCGCCACAGGCTCATTTGGAGGCACCTTCCTGGTTCATCTCTGGGTGGGTATGCGGGAGGGTGCTCCTCCTGTGACCAGAACCTCCTGTGCATCACCACCCCTATCTTGAGAAGGGGTGAGAAGGCAGGCTGGGATACACTGTCCTCCACTCTTGCCCAGGTTCTACCTGCCCCGCAAGTTCTCTCGCTGCAGCATCGATGAGTACAACCAGTTTCTGCAGGAGGGCGGCGGAAGCTGCCTCTTCAACAAGCCCCTCAAGGTGACATCCCCGGGATGGGGAAGGTGTGAGGAGGATTTGGGCAGGGTCCTGGTCAGACTCCCAATATCCCGCCCTCATCCAGCTCCTGGACCCCCCTGAGTGCGGGAACGGTTTCGTGGAAGCTGGGGAAGAGTGCGACTGTGGCTCGGTGCAAGTGAGTGACCCGTGCCGGGCGTTGGGGGGTGGGGGGGGGGGGGCGGGGCTGATGGTGGTGGTGGAACGAGGGAGGACGCAAGGAAGATTAGGAATTGCCCGCCTCTCTCCCCTCCTCGTGTCTCCCAGGAGTGCAGCCGCGCGGGCGGGAACTGCTGCAAGAAATGCACCCTGACTCATGACGCCATGTGCAGTGACGGTCTGTGTTGTCGCCGCTGCAAGGTTGGAGGCTCCGCAGCTGGGGCGGGAAGGAGGCGGGGCCAGAAGGAGCGGGACGGGGGGATGGAGAAGGGGCGATTGGAGACCAACAGTAGAGGGGCGTGGCCTAGGGCCGAAATGCTGGAGGGGCGGGACCTGACGCGAAGAAGCCAAACGGAGCGGGAGCGGGAGACGGGTGGGGAACCTACCTAGAAGTAATGGGAGGTGCGGAAACGTGAGTGGACCTAGAAGCAGCGCCTAGCGGGATGGGGCCCCGGCAAGCGAGAGGTCTGCGTAAAAGGGATGCGGGCACCGAAATAGGGCTAGGCCCAAGGGTGGGGTTATATAGACCGTTGTATCTCAATTAAGCCCTGGAACAAATCCTCCTCTAGTACGAGCCGAGGGGTGTGTCCTGCCGAGAGGCCGTGAACGAGTGCGACATCGCGGAGACCTGCACCGGGGACTCCAGCCAGGTCCGCCCAATCCGGCCGCCCAGCAGAGCCTGGGCGGACTAGGGAACCTGTGTTCTTATCGGTTGACTGTTGTCCCACCCCGCCGCTGATCAACCTGTTACTTCATCTGAAAAAGGGGTTCTTCAGGCCTTCTGGCGTTGTTCCTTTAACCATGGAGCCAGTATTTCGGTCTGGCTGTTGTTCCCAGCGCTTGGCGCGGTGCCTTCTGCATGCTGAGGATCAGAGTGGTTCATAATATTAGTCAAAATTTATTAAGTCCTTATTATTCGTGAGACATTGAGAATCTTTGCTCTGTGAGGCAGCTATAGGAAATTGACAGGCTTGGGAGGATACAGGGCTTGTGGATCAGGTGGTCTAAGTTCAGAGCCAAACCTTGATTCAGAAAGGCCCTGTCATGAGTTCTCACATGGGGCACGTGGGACCCATTCATTGTTCCCTGGGATAGTCCTCAGCTCTTAATTCTAGCAGCTGCTCAGCTCAGCTTGGCCCTCTCCTCACAGTGTCCCCCTAACGTGCACAAGCTGGATGGTTACTACTGTGATCATGAACAGGTATGTGGGGGGGCCACCCGCCCCCAGGGTCTGGCTCAATCTGGTCTCATGTCTGCTCTGACCTGGCAATGTCTGTCCCTTGTTTTCTGTCTGTCCCTCAGGGTCGCTGCTATGGCGGACGATGCAAAACCCGAGAGCGACAGTGCCGGGCCCTCTGGGGCCATGGTGAGCCTTTGACTAGGGCAGAGGAAGACCAGTTCCCGGGGACCCAGAATCTTGGGGATCCTGCTGGACTGGGAGTCAAGCTAGAGTGTTGGAGGTACAGGGTGGGTGGGGTGACACATGGTGTCTCCCTGCAGCGGCTGCTGATCGCTTCTGCTATGAGAAGCTGAACGTGGAGGGGACGGAGCGTGGGAACTGTGGACGCAAGGGGTCAGGCTGGGTCCAGTGCAATAAGCAGTGAGTAGCTAAGGTTCCTGGTGGGGTCTCCTCAGCTCTGGGGTGGGGAGGGATTTTCAGGGGTGGGGCAGCAGGCTGTCCTAGGAGGAGCTTGTGAGTGTTTATGGAAGACTGAACAAAAGAGCATCCAGAAGATAGAGCTAAGGTCAGATTTGGGGCTCACTGTCTCCACCCTGCCCAACAGGGACGTGCTCTGTGGCTTCCTCCTCTGCGTCAACATCTCTGGGACCCCCCGTCTTGGGGACCTGGGGGGAGACATCAGCAGTGTCACCTTCTACCACCAGGGCAAGGAACTGGATTGCAGGTTTTGGCTGGGCCCATGGCTGAGGAAAGGGAGGTTCCTGCTCTGATGGGGACCAGGAGCTGAGGCTGTCTATGCCCTTTCCCCAGGGGAGGCCACGTGCAGCTGGCCGATGGCTCAGACCTGAGCTATGTGGAGGACGGCACAGCCTGTGGGCCCAACATGCTATGCCTGGATCATCGCTGCCTGCCAGCCTCCGCCTTCAACTTCAGCACCTGCCCTGGCAGTGGGGAGCGTCGCATCTGCTCCCACCACGGGGTGGGTGCCTGGGGGCTGGGGTGGTGGGGAGGCTCTTGTGAGGAGACAGACCCTTGCTCACCTCTACCCTCCCCACAGGTCTGCAGCAATGAAGGGAAGTGTATCTGTCAGCCAGATTGGACAGGCAAAGACTGCAGTATCTACAACCCCTTGCCCACGTCCCCACCCACAGGAGAGACAGAGAAATACAAGGGTGAGGCTGGAGTCGGCCAGGGACAGGGCTCTATTTGTGCCACTCTCCATCCTTGTCCCTGCCATCCGAGCCCTGCCCTCCTCCGCAGGTCCTAGCGGCACCAACATCATCATTGGCTCCATCGCGGGGGCAGTCCTGGTTGCAGCCATCGTCCTGGGCGGCACGGGCTGGGGATTTAAGTAAGTGCCCCCCCAAACTCCTCCATGTCCCTGACTTGCTCAATGGTTCTTGGAATCCCAGAGTGTCCAAGCTGAGGAGTTTTCCCAAGAGATTTCCAGACCAGAGTTCACACATCACAGGTCCAAGCCAACTCACAGGGTCTTGTTTTAACATTTAAAATAACTTGTTGCTAATATTTTATAACCAGAAGAGTTCATATGAAAAGATCCCAACTTCCAGCTTCTCTTGAAAACTGAGCAGATTAGACCACACTGGGCTTCAGTGTGTTCCAGCAGGGCCAGGGGGAGGCCAAGCAGGGTGTGGGTCCTCTATCCCTGGAGCCCACCCAGTTGGGATCTGAGTTTGCTGCTCTTGAGCTGGTCCAACCCCCTTAATGTGCAAAGGACAAGGACGGAGCTGAGGCCCAGGGAGGAAGCAGGACTGTCACAGCATCACAGGGTGAGTTAGCCACAGAGTCAGGACTTGAACCTAGGACCCATTTTGGTAGGTCTCCTTGATCTCTCATTAAGGCCCAGGCCCTGGGGACCTCCAGCCCATCCCTTGGCAAGGGGTCTCATGGGACTGGAAGGCCCCGTCCTGAGGGAAAGTGGAAGTCACAGATGGCTTTTTTCTGTCTCTCTGCTTGTCCTCTCTGGCTCCTGAAGAAACATCCGCCGAGGAAGGTATGACCCGACTCAGCAGGGGGCAGTGTGACACCAGCCAGTCATCCTTCCCACTGTCTGTCATGTCTCCTCCATGTCACTTGCCTTGCATTCTGTGGTTGGGGAGCCAGGCTGATTCCCCCACCCCTGCTGGCAGCCATGTCCCTACAGGGTGGGAGAAGCTGCATTGGGAAGTCACCCCCAGCCTGCCCTGCCCCTTTCTCTCACCTACCCGTCCTCTCAGGTTTGGTCCATCTCCTGCTGCCCCTCCTATGGCCAGGTGGGTCCAGGAGCTGTGCCTCCCACAGCCCCCTCCGTGTCCCATCTGTTGTGTTCACTGTGTTACCGCTGTCTGACCTTGCCTGGCCAGTCGATGACTTGCCTCCTGTATTTAGGGCCTGGCCGGAGGCCTCATCCTTTGGGCCCTGTTTCATATCATCCCCTTGATGTCCTGTCTCTGTTCCAGATCCGGAGGGGCTTAAGTGCCACCCCCCTCCCTCCAAGCCTGGTGCCCACCAACTCAGCCCTGAACCATGAGGCTGCCCCCACCCAGCCACGGACGGAGGCACCAAGCAAATGTCTTCCAGGTCCAAGTCCCTCAACTTCTGGCCCCAGTAGGCCTTTGTGGGGGCAGTGGCCCTGCCCTTTGCACCACCAGGGTGGGCCAGGCCTAGAGGGCATTTCCTTCTTGGTCCCCCACCCCACCTCATGTGGCTTTGGCCTTGCACACCTCCCCCCTCCCCCCGCCACACCCTACCCGCTCCCTGTGAATGTAGCGTCCATCTTCACAGAATACCACAGTTCAAGTGGGAGCTTGGCGGGATGCCCCAGTAGGGGCAGGTAGCCACCAGCAGACATGGCCTGGGATGGCCCCTCCTCAAAATCAGGCAGCTGGGACCAGGGTCTTAGCTCTCTGGGATCTGGCGGGAGGGGTTGACATCTACTTTTAAAAAACAAAACTGAATCTTAAATGTTGAATGTAACTTGGGGGTGCTGGGGCCAGGGCATTTGTGGGGATAATTTGATGCTTGCTGAAGAGCCTTGGAGAATGGTCATCCCCCAGGCCCGTCCACAGGATGAACCCATCAGAAATTCTCTCACCGCACACAGCCGTCCTCAGGCCAGGTGGGGGCCAGGAGCTGGGTGTCATGGCTCTATGCTGTGCCACCCCCACCCCCCACCTCCCTCTCAGCCTCACTGGTTCTGAAAGTTCAGAAGTCCGAGTGCTGAATTCAAACCAAAGCTGCCTGTTTTGTGCCCAAGACCTAGATTATGGGCACGGAGACCACAAATTCCAAATTGTCTTCAATTCCAAAACCCCGATCCTGCTGTCTCTGCCAGGATACACATTTGGGGATTTAGAAAATACAGTCCCTGAAATAAAATGGCACCGTCCCCCTTTCAGAAGGGTGATTCTGGGACTGACTCAGGGTGTAGGTGCCCCCTGGCGTGGCCTTGAGATGCCCCAACTGGGCCATCTTCCCATGCAGGGTAGGGGGTTCAACCTGTGACATGGGGAAGTGCAGCTCTTCTGTCTGACCCTCAGCTTCTAGAGAAGTCCTCAGTGCCCTTCCAGGGCCAAGTAGCACGTTTACAGACGTTTTCCCCACCCTGTCCTCTGACTCCCCGCTGTGGCAGAGCTTGAGAATCAAGGTGAGGGCCAGGCAGAACTCCCCAGTCCCTCCATACACCACCCTGCCCAGGCTTTCCTTCATGGCTCTTACATGTACGGAGTGGGGACTCCTCGACAGCTGAAAGCCAGCTGGCAGGGACAAGATGGGGGCGAGCTACCTTATGGATGAAAGCCACAAAAGAATGGAGCCCTTCTTCCCATGAATGTGCTGCCCAGATTCAGAAGAGGTCCTGAATCCTCAGGGCCTTTGAGCCACCTCTTTCAGTTCCTCTGATTCCGGGGCCTCTCTGAGGAGGCGACATGGAAACCCTGCTCTCAGTTTATCGGCACCACCCCTCAGGGGCAAACTAGGACTGAGACCCACTGACAGCCTTTTGGGTGGCTGGTGACATCCGGCTACAGTGGGGTCCTCAGGACTGAGCTCCAGCTGGCACTGCCCAAGGGAGGGGGGCTGGGTGGGGTGCCCCCTGACCAGTCCTGTTCCCCAAATCTCATAATCTAGGTGGGGCAGGAGGGTAAGGGCTGGGTTTTGTAGGTACCGCTGCAATACCTGAGGCACCCCGATGGTACACGTGTGTACACAGTTGGCGATGCTTCTAGGCACAAGCGTTTGAACCCACATCTCTCTACACAAGTGTGAATACCTCTGTACACATATGGTATGTGTGCACACACACGTGTATGGCGGGAGCATGGAGAACGAGAGACTTTCTGTGACCAGTCCGCCCTGGCTCCCAGCTATCTGCATCCTCTTGCCTACCCTGGCAGAGTCCAGGGAGGAGCAGAGACTGCAATGACCTTGGTCTGGAACTGACTCCATACAGCATCCTGTACATAAATCCTTGGGGCTCGGGACTGGGGAGGCAGGACATGAGCATCAATTAAACAATATGTCCTGGGGCTCGATGGAGCCCACATCAAGCTTGTGTTCTCCTTTCTGTGAATGAGTGGATTGTGAGGAGGGGAATGTCCCCCTCTCTGTCCCCTCTGGCCTCTGAGAGAGCTTAGTGACTAGGCCAATGAGGAGAGACGTGAGCTCCCCAGACAACAGGGAGGAAAGGGTGTAGTTTCCCATTCCTGGTAATCAATAGGCACTGACTGGGTGGAGAGCTGGGCCCTTCCGCTTCCTTCACTCTCCACAAGGACAGTTGTATGTGACCCTATCTTCGTGGCTAGAGGACATGCTTACTCATGTGGCAAGAGGCAAAGTCAGGGAGAACCAACTTCCCTTTTCTGCTTAAAGTCGGAGAAGCATCTCCTTAAGAGATTACAGAAAGCTGGAAACCACAGCTAGTCTGGCCTCAGGGCCACATGCTGCAATAGAGCCAGGAACCTGTTAAGGCTCTTACCTTCCTCTTCAAAGGGGGTTGAGTTTGGAGGGAAGAACTGTGGAGGATCCCTCAGATTCTGGAGTCCTGCTAGTTGGGGAAAAGAAAAGATGAAGGGGTGGGTGGAAAATGAAAGACTGAGAGGGGAGATAATGGGAGCAAGAAATAGGAGAACCAGGCAAGGCCCAGGGAGAATGAGCAGCTAGGAGCTCTGGTTTTCAAGCCTCACTCCCAAAGGAGCAGGCTTCTTAGGGGTCCCCTGGCATTACCAAATGAGAAGCCAGTGATCACTGGACATACCTGCAAAAAGAGCAGGACACATGGCTGCCCCCTAACCTGGATTCCTGGTCCCAGTGCCATTCTGCCATCTCCAAAACCTGGCAACATCTAACTCCAGCCTCCCCTGCCCTAGAGCCAGGCAGCTGCTCCATTCAGTTCCTGGCATGAGGGAACTCGGCAAAAAGCATCCTCAAACCCATCAGTCATGAGCAGAAGCTAGGTTTGTCCTTGTCTTCCCTGTTCTGGGCTGGAGAATCCTATTTTTAACTATCCTCTTTGCTTCTGCCGCTCAATTCTTCCATCCCCAGACTTAACACCTTAATTCCTGGTTCCTGGCCAGTCATGAAATGGGAGCTCAGTCTTATGTGTGAGAAGTGTGGTTCTTAACAGGCAGGTGGCAGACAGCATGCAGAGAGAGCTCTGGGGGAGCTGGGCACTCATGACTCTCAAAGGTTAGTGGAGAGTCACACTCCTGACACCTCTCAGCCTAGGGTCACACCCTGGAGCTCTAGATGTTGACTGTATGGGTGCCCAGAAGTGCAGATGGCTTCACAGCCCACAACCTGCCTGCTCTCTGATACCAGAGCATTTTTTCCCACCTCAGGGGGAAGTCTCTTTGTTGTTGTTACTTTCCTTTTTCATTGAGATGTGAGTGAAAGTTTACCCAGGAGGAAGTCTCTTGTAGGTTGGAATGAAATATGAGATTTGACCCAAACAACCAGATCATCTGAAAAGTCCTTATTTGGGTTTCAGAACATGTTACAGGTTGTTTTGGCAGAGTGGAATCAGGTGTTCGAAATTCACTAGGAAGGCCACCTGCTGTAAGGAATGGTCAGGTGTACATTTCTTCTTTGATACGATCACAACCCGAGATCACCTCTGATTCACTCTCCGTAAGTTGTATGTTGAGAATTTAGGGGTGGGAACTGGGTGCAGGTTTAGATTCCCAGTGATGTGTGCTCAGGCTAACATGTGGCCATCTCTGGTACCCTCATATGCTGATGGTGGCAAGGCTAGAGAGTAGGGGTCATATAGCCCACCCTGCACTTAGCAGGGGATCAAAGTGTGCTTGATGAGTTGAAGGAATGATTTCTTATGGTTCCACCAGTGTCTGGACTAGGGCTAGCCCTTAGAACTAGGACGTGGTTGCAAACGCAGCTACATACGTATTTTTAAACTTTCTTGTAATCTCATTTTAAAAAGTAAAAATGAACAGGTTAACTAAAAGCTACCGCCCATGAGTCAATTCCAACTCCTAGCAAATCGGCTGGCTTCTGAGGTTGGTTGTAGATATAGGGTTTCTGAGGCTGTAGAGTTTCATGGGAGCAGAAAGCCTCATCTGTCTTCCTCATTTATCTTGATAATAGAGAATACCCACTATTCTCCTTTCAACATGTTGTGATGTGCCGTGGAGTCGATTCTGACTCATAGTGACCCTGTACAGGGTTTCCAAGGCTTTACGGGAGTAGAAAGCCTCATCCCGCATGTAGTCAGTATAAAGGAATTATTCATGAGATCTATTGTTTTTACACTGAACTCTTTGAAGTCAGGGGTATGACTTGCATTGAGAGCACATCTCAGTTTGGACTCTTCAAGTACTCACTAGCCAAGTGTAGCTTGTTGTTGTTAAGTGCTATCGAATCTGTTTCAACTCATAGCAATCCTATATAGGGTTTCCAAGGTATGGCTGATGGGTTTGAACTGCTGACTTTGAGGTCCAGTGTTCTCCTACAGCACTATCCCAGGACTCCAAGTGTGGTTTCTTCTTGTTGTTCTTAAGTGCCGTTGAGTCGATTCCGACCCATAGCAACCCTGTATAGGATTTCCAAGGAGCAGCTGGTGAGCTTGAACCACCCACTGACTTTGCAGTTCAAATGACTTTGCAGTCTGACACATTAGCCCATAGCACCACACCAGGACTTCCAAGTGTGGCTAAAGGACAGGGTTGTTATTAAGTAGTAGTCTTTGAAGTCCAGAAGCTTTGAAATAAGGCCAGGACAAAAGAGAGGCAATGGTCAACTGCAGCAGGGAAAACTTGGATCAGCTGCGATGGACAGGAGCTCACGAAAAGATCTGAGGGAATTTGTGCTGTTCTTTTTAGAAGGCTAGAGAGGAGCTAGGATAACTTTGGTAGATTTGATTGCGAGACCAAGGTTTGTCCTGCCCTGAAAGGGGCTCTAGCCCCAAGGAATGTGCCACCAGTAAAAGAAAATTTCTGTTGTCAACCTCTTCAGAAGACCAGCACCTAGAAGGAGCCCTGGCCCTGCAGGTGGGCCAGAAGGGCCTCTTACTACCCAGGGGCTTGGGGCAAAGATTGCCAGTAACAGCTGCCTTTCAACATTTGTCCTTTGAGGATGGGGATTCCTGGAACTGTAACTCATTTCTTGAGAAGTCATAGAAACATTTAAGGAAGTCAGATTCATTTCCATGGTTGTCTTAGAACTCCCGGGCAAACTCAGCAGCTCTGGGCTCAGATGGCATCTGCACATCTGAGGGATTCCAGGGTTGAAACGTAAAGAGAAGGGAAGTTCCAACCAGGGCTGTGATTCAAAGTGTCATTATTACATCCTAGAAGTAGTCTCAGATCATCAACCCAGAGACCATCCTGACAGGTGGTCCCTGCAGTAATAACATAATCATCCTTAGGACGGCTGTGGGGAAGGGGCTCAGGCTTTAGGAGGCTGATGGAGCTGTGAATCCACGGATGACGTCTTCTGGGCAAAGAACTGGTGACAGACTTGCTTTCGGTCACACATTCCATTCCATGCCACCAGCTGCCCAGGATGCAGGAAGAACAACCCGAGTGCCGGGAATTTGGGGGCTTCTGGAGCCTGGAGAGGAGCTCTGGGGGTATGGTAGGCTGAGTGCTCAACTGCTAACCTCAAGATAAATAGTGCTACCGGCCACTCGGTAGGAGGAAGATGTGGCTGGCTGTTCCCATAAAGATTGTTGTCGTTAAGTGCAATCCATAAAGATTACAGTCCTGGAAACCCTGGGGGGCAGTTCTACTCTACCCTCAGGGTTGGCGTGAGTCTGAACCAACTCTAAAGCAATAGGTTTTCTGGCTCCTGCAGGGAGCCCGGCAGACTGCTGACCACAGATCAAATCCGAGCGTGACCTACCTCTGGGTGAAGGCATGAGGACAGTATTGGCATTGCCTTGGGGGCAGAACCACCTGAGAGCCTGAGCCCGTTGAGCCCAGCCCATTCGCTGCCACTGCCTCCTCAGGCAACACTCTCCATTGGCTTATGAAGTGTTAACTGCTGCTGGCCTCACCTCCTCCGGGACCCCTCATGCAAGTTGGCCTGGCCTCCAGCCACCTGAACCTCTGCCCACTTGGCAGCCTCCAGGCTTCCTGACAAGTGTCTGACCAGCTGCCAATCTCTATTCCCTCCAAGAGCCGTCTGCTTCTCGCTGGCAGCTGTAGTGCCCACTTGGGTTTAAAAATAAACTTGCCGTCTACTGCAGGGCTGGGTGCCTTTTCTGCAGCTTAACCCTTGGAACTTCTTCCATGTTGAGTTGGATCCTGGATTCCTCAGAAAACAAGATGTCACCATCATTTCGGAGACCAGCACCTTCCCATAACTCAAGACCTTTCAATACTTTAAAAAATCTTTACCCAAAACAAAACAAACAAATCTTGGCCACCAGCCCGTGCACCTTCAGTTATACTATTGGATAAGTGTCTGCTGCCGATGTTACAGCTCCTGACTGTCCCTCCATTCCGACTCCATTTCCTTCATCCTGACTCCATCTCCTCCATCCCACCACCTGGATCCACAGGCAGAAATACTCTCCGCTTTTCAACAGTGCCCTTCCCAATGCCTCCTCAGCACTATAGCTATGGTTTACCTGATGTTTCCCTGCTTGTCTCTCAAGTTCACTTCATGCCCATCTTTGCCTCCAGGCTCCAACCTTACAAATTTCTTTCAGTTCCTCAAGGTTGTCACCCTTGGACCTTCTCTTCATTGACCACCTCATCCTCACTTACCTGGCTGTCTCCTGATCCTGAAGGTCTCAGTTCGTGTACTGCTTGCTCCAGAAGGCCAACCTGAGTTAGGAACCTTTCTGGGTCAGAGCATGTGATAGCTTGTCTCCTCCCTCGTGGGAACTAGGAGCTCTGTGAAGAGTGGGATTGGGTCTGTCTTGTTACAGTGCCAAAGTGCCACAATGGACTCTTGTGCCTGCAGCATTTATAAAAGAACAGTGAGCACCAGAATGGTTGCCTTTAACGCCATTCCGACTCACAGCGATAGGGCAGAGTAGCAGTGTCCCCCAGGGCTTCCAAAGCTGGAATTGCTACCGAAGCAGACTGCCTCATCTTTCTCCAGGGGAGCAGCTGGGAGGTTTGAACTGCTGCCAACCTTTTGGTTAGCAGCTGAGTGCTCTGACCACTGCATAACCAGAGCTCCTGGGTTCTGGTGTGGTGCTGTGGTATAAAGCACTGGACCGCAAGGTCAGTTTGAACCACAAGGTCAGCGGTTCAAACTCACCAGCCACTCCTTGGAAACCCTATACTACAAGTTTGGTATGAGTCGGAACCTACTCTACGGCACGTAACAACAACGTTTGTGAAATGATGAACAAAGTGGGTCTGAAGTCCAACCAAAAAAAACCCACATTCATTAGAGTGGAATTCTGAATCATTAAAAAACAAAAAAATGGGACCGGAAAATCTAGATTGGTTCACAACTGTTGTGTTTATCTCTAGTTGAATCTGGAATGTGAGTGATCTTTGGGATCTGAAAACAGGCATGTTTCACTGAAATACACCCTGTGGCACAATTAAAAGGAAAGAATGGCCTTGCTGTAAAGTTAGAGCTGAGGTTATAGCCCCATCCTGTCCTTTACAACTAGGTTCCCTTCTAGCCTTTCTGGGTTTATCAGTGTGTTTATCATCATTTGCCCCAGCACCAAGAAACAACTCACAGAACCTAGATATTGAGTTTACTCAGGGTCAAGCACCGGCACAGTGTCTCAGGGGATCCCCATAATCACCTACAGTGACAGGCTTAGCGGACACATTCTTTGGGGTTCATATTTTATAACCCTCATCTGGTAGTAGTGTTGCTTTGACTTGGGTTTGATGTACGGCCAATGCACCTCAAGTACAACCACTACCTGTCTGTCAGTGCAGGCTTGTGTGTTGCTATGATGCCGGTTTCAGTGGCATTTCAAGGCTCCAATAGAGTAGGTGGAAAGGCCTGGAGATTTACTTCTGAAAGTCAGTCACTGAAAATCCTATGGATCACACAGATCATGAGGAGGCCCCATGAGTCAGGGGCTGACTCGACTAACAATAATTTCTGCAATTCAGAATATGAAACAAGGGGTTACGCATCTTCTTCAAAGCCCTTACATAGGGTCAGCTGACATATTGTGGTTGGAAGATGCTAACATGTGATATCCTGTACTATTTCCTGTATCCAGTGGAAACAGTAAAACTCTGAGGTAGGATAGATCCAATTCGCCAACGCAAAAGCCGACTTTCCCTTCCAAGGACTTTAATAGGTCCTTCCCTTTCTAGTTCATAAACGTCAAAGATTTATAGTATTTACTTACTAAAATACTTGCTTAGCATCTCCAGATGCTTAAGGGGAAGGAATAAAAGATGTAAAGAAAAAAATTCTTATTATCAGTGCTGTTGAAAAGCGCATGGAGAATAAATCCAGACTTGTAAAATCTGAAGGCGAGAGGGACCTAAGAAAGCATGTGTCAGCCCCTGACACAACATGCCCAAATTAGCCTTTGCTTAAATTCCTATAATGGTTGGGGAATTCACTTCAACAAGCAACTGATTATCCGAAACTCAGGTAGTAACCAAGTCTGAGGAGCCCTGGTGTGGCACTGTAGGGTAAGCACTGAACCACAAGGTTGGTTTGAACTGCAAAGTTGGTGGTTCAAACTCACTAGCAGCTCCTCAGAAACCTATACAGCAGGGATGCAGAACGTCCAGCCTGTGGGCCATGTAAGGCCCTCGAAATCATTCGGTCTGGCCTTGCCAAGGCAACTGCAGTTCCAGCCATGATAGTGGTGGTGAAATAATTAAATGTTTGACCAAATATAGCAGGCTAATTTTTTTTAAAATAAGTTTTTATTGTGAGGTTTACATGGAAGAATATCCGTTTTACATTCACCCTATTGTATTTAATTTCATTGCAATGATTACAATCCCCTCCATGCATCATCAAATAACCAAATGGTACACCCCACAGACCTGCCCCCCTCCCTGGCCTTCAGCACACAGCCCCTCTCCCTCCTTGAGTTCAGTGTCTCCAGCTGCTCCATCTCTCCACGTCATGTCTCTGTCTCCATCCCTCCACGTCATGTCTCTGTCTCCATCCCTGGCATCTCTGCCTCTCTGGGTAGGGTCTTGCTCTCCCGCTCTTCTCTCTTGATGGTCCTATAGACCTCTGCTCCTGGGCTGCAAAATCAATCACTTCCCTCCTTTTGTTAAAATACATCTACATCTATATTTCCTACCCTCACAATCAGTCCTGATGGCAATTATTCACTATTGTACCACAAGAGTCTTATCCCCATTTCCTTTTGCCAGCCCAGTCCCAACAGATTGGAAATCATTCGGTGGAGATTCTACCTTCCCCTGCCCAGTCTGGAAATAGGCTTCCTCTTGAAAACTTGTAAGCCAGTCACTTCTTGCCTTTATAGCCACCCCCCATTTTGGGTAGCCAATGTCAGCCCTGTGTAGCGAGGGGGTGGGAGTGAACCTTGCTGTAAAGATTTGTTCCCTTTTTTGAGCTATTACATCCATTGTTGTTGTTGTGAAGTGCCATCAAGTCTATTTCAACCATAGCGATCCTGTATAGGGTTTCCGAGGAGTGGCTGGTGAGCTTGAACCTCCCGCCTTGCAGTTCAAACGGCTTTGCTGTCTAGTGCATTAACCCACAGCATCACACCAGGACACCATTACATCCATAAGTATAGGTAAAGTTCATCAAATTGTAGCAGGTTACTCTTTCCCCCCACCCCTATTCTTCCTTCTTCTAGTTGAGTTCTGATCATCCAGCCATTGAAGCCAGGCCAAATGGGTACTATCTGCAAGTATGGGTGTTCTTGTGCATCTCCCCTCACTTCATATCTGTTGGATGCTTCACTCTCAGCTCTAGCCCCCTGTGGCTAAGTCCTTGTCCATGGGCTCAAGTGTCCTCAGGTCTCACCACACTTTGGACCAACCAGCCCTTCCTCTTCTCTCTCTCATCTCCAGGTCAACGGGAGTCAATGGACTGGGGTTGAACTCAGTCCCATTTCTTCATTGATGCCTTTCTGCCTCTTCCACTCACCAGTAGACCAAATTGGTCGCCAGCAAGCTTACATGCTTGTTTGTGTGTTCCTTTTGAGTTTCAGTCTTAGAGGGGAGTTTGTCCTGAAGGCACTTGATTGCTAGCCTTGATATCTTCCTGGTGAACAGCTTGCTTATTCTTGTAGTAGCCAGTCATGCTGACATTTTTGTTTTGGGTTTTTCCTGATCTTTCTTTGAAGATGTATCTTCTGTCACTGTAGCTATTCCAATCTGCTTGTCCTTTCTAGTGGGAATGTACCACCTCATAAGGTTCTGGATGGGACTCAGGATTTCACCTAAGGTCCTATACTCTGTAAAGGCTTTGCTCAAGGCCTAGTTCACTGGGCAAGTTGTAGAACCCCTTTTAGGTATTCCAATCAGTTATAGGCTGAAGACGGGCTTACAAGTTTTCTCTAATCATGTTTCCCAACATTCCTATCCCAATCAAGTGTGTATTTTACAATAGTAGGCAAGGGAAACTAATATTCATAAGGCAGTCAAGGATTTTAGTATTATTTCCCCTTTTCAAGCTATACCTAGATCCCTGTATCCCAGAGCCCTGTTGTTCGAAGGTTGATCATACATCACTATTTACCCCTGTTCTCACTAGGCCATGCAAACCTATCTCAGTGATCCCCTATCTATCTTGTTCTTCCACCTCCTCCCCCCTTCTTGTATTGCCCTCCCCAACACCCAAACTAGACCCCCCACCCCAACCCAATTGTGGTTACCTTATATTCCATTAGTTCTACCCTCCACTTAAAATAGTCTATTTTATCCTGTAATCTACCTGACCTTCCCACCACCTGGATCTCTGTTCCTCTGTGTTTACTACCTTCTTTCACATTGTAATTGGTTTGGTCATAGACTGACCTCCCAGATCCTCTGTTCTTATAATTTTATTCTGCTCTTGACTCTTCCATTTGTCGATTGAGTTCAGGGTGATGCTGCCACGTATGTCATTCTTTAGTTGTTGTCTGTTCTTGTTGGTTCTCAGTTCACAGAACTTCCTTTAGGATGTTTTTCATAGCAGGGTTGGCTTTGGCAAAATCCCTTAGCTTCTGTTTATCCTGAAATGTTTTGATTATGCCATTATATTTGAGTGACAGCTTTGCTGGGTAGAGGATTCTTGGTTGGCAGTTTTTTTTTTCTTTCAGGGTTTTATATATGTCTCCCCATTTCCTTCTTGCCTGCATGGTTTTTGTTGAGAAATCTGAGCTTAATCTGATTTGCTTGCCTTTGTATGTTACACTTCTCTTTTCCCTAGCTGCTTTCAAGATTCTGTCCTTATCTTTGATTTTGGAGAACTTGATTATTATATGTCTTGGTGATTGTCTTTTAGGGTCTATCCTTCCTGGGATTTGTTGAGCTTCTTGAATGTTATCTTTTCACTTTTCAGGATGTTAAGAAAATTTTCTTCCAGAAGCTCTTCAACTATCTCCTCTGTGGACTTGTGTGATTATTCCTGTTATGGAATGCCAATAATTCTTAAGTTATTCCTCTTCATGTTGTCCAACATGAATCTTAGGTCTTCTTCAGATTTTTTAAATCTTTTTTTGTGTTTGCTCTTCTATCTTAGTAGTGTTGAGAGAGTTATCTTCTAGCTCATTAGTTCTGGCTTCTATCTCTTCAATTGTACTCTTTTGTCCTTTTTCCGTGTATTGTCCATTTCTGATATTCTATTATTAATCATTTGAACCTCTTTCTGTAGGTTTTGAATTGTTTCCAATGCTGTATCTATCTTATTTGCTTGTTCCTGTAGCGCTTTCCTGACTTCTAATTTGTCTAAACTCCATTATCTAGTGTTTTGATACATTTTATAATCATTTTTCTGAATTCCTTCTCAGGCATTTCTAAAGCCTGCCCATCTTCCAGTATGGAGTGTAGGTCTACTTCCAGCTCATTTGCCTCAGTCACTTTTATCTTGTTTCTGGACATGTGCAGATATGGTCATCTGCTTCTGTTTTTTGGCATATTCAGGGGTTATCTGTGGCCTTCTTAGGTGGGTGTGTGTTTTGGTATTTTTTATGCTTTCTGATTGCCTCCAGGTAGATGTGATCAGGAAATGGGCTTCCCTTTTCACTCTTCTTGAGAAATTTCAAGATGCCACTGTTGGTCGTTTTCATGTAATTTAGGATTTAATTTTTGGCTTATTTCCTTTTTTTGTCTGCCTGTCCCACTCGCAATCCCTGTTCAGGCCTTTTTTCTAGTTATAAACAGTTCAGGGCCAGCTGTGGCCATTTGGTATTAAGTGGAAACTCTCTCTTTAAATTTCAAGAAGATCTGTGTGCATGTATAGTAGAGCCCTCCGAGGGTGGGACTGGGGTGTCCACTAGCTCAGGCACCCCTATAGTCACCAGAATGGAGGTACACAGACAGCAAGGGACCAATGAACAGATACCAAAAAAAAAGAATGTCCACACCTTTATCTCTGCGGTTCTGTCAGGCATCCATGGCTGCTCTGATCCTTCCCCCTGCTTGGTCTCACCCAAGATAGCGGGTCCTGGAGCATCTTGAATTAGAAAGCTATGGATTTCTTGCTTCTGCTACAAATTCCCTTCTCAGTAAGCATTCCAACCATCTAAATATTCCTTTATATGTGTTTCAGAGTTCTGGGATCATCTCCTGAGCCTGTTTGGTCCTGTATTCTGTGTTGTTGCTGACGGAGCTCCTTACTGCACTTCTACTCAATCCGCCATCTTGTTTCAATTCCTCAATGACACTTTTAAGAATGACTTAACAGAGAGCGAGAACTGCCTGTGGGCATGGCAGAGAAGGGGCTGTTCTGACTGAAAGAATTGTGTCTTGAACATTTCTCACCCTGAATTGCAATCTTTTAACTTCCCTGATAAACCCCATAACTGTGAGTATGATGTCTGAATTCTATGTGACCATTGCAATCCAGGCTAATTTTTAAGTTGATAATTTTGTATGGCCCATAAATGATGTTATAAAATTTGGCAGAAAAAAGGTCCTGGTGAGGTGCTGTGGGTTAATGTGCTAGACTAGACTGCAGGGTCAGCTGTTCAAGCTTTCATCAGTTGTTCCTTGGACACCTTGTACAGGTCGCTTTGAGTCTGAAAGGACTTGACGGCACTTGACAACTCCCGCTATACAGACAGGGTCACTGTAAATGCCGACTCGACAGCACTTAACAATCAAATCTGCCTCCCTATAATTTCTACCCACATGTACCCTCATCCTAGGACAGTCAAAGAAAGATTATCAGGAAAAACCTAAAACAAAAATGTCAGCATGAGTAGCTACTACAAGAATAAGCAAGCTGTTCGCCGGGAAGCCATCAAGGCAAGCAATCAAGTTGTTTCAGGACAAACTCCCCTTTAAGATTGAAACTCAAAAGGAACACATGAACAGGCATGTAAGCTTGCTGGTGATCACATTGGTCTACTGGTGGTCCAAAGTGTGGTGAGACCTGAGGACACTTGAGCCCATAGACAAGGACATAGCCACAGAGGGCTAGAGCTGAGAGTGAAGCATCCAGCTGATATGAAGTGAGGGGAGATGCACAAGAACACCCAAACTTGCAGATAGGGCCCATTTGACCTAGCTCAATGGCTTGCTAATCAGAACGCCACTAGAGGATGTTTAAAAAAAAATTTTTTTTAAATAAATGAAACAAGGGTAAATTGCTACAATTTGATGAACCTGACCATAACTCATGGAGGTAGTAGCTCTAAATACCACCAGAGAGGGAAGGAGTCTTCACATCAAGTATCAATGCTATCCCCTCTGTACACAGGGTAGATAGGGACTGGCAACGTAGACATTGGTTACCTAAAATGAGGGGGCAATAGAGGCACAAAGTGACTGGCTTACAAGGTTTCAAGAGGGAGTTTAGTTTAAGAGTGTGTGGGGGGGAAAATAGAGTCCCCACTGAATAGTTTTCATCTTACCTAGATGGGTCTGGTTAAAAGAGATGGGATAAGATTTGTATGATTCAGTAGTGAGTAATTGTTATCATGACTAATTGCAACTGTCACAATTGTAAAGGTAGAAGTTTTGTAACAAAAACGGGGGAGTAGTTAATATTACAGTCCAGAATCAAAGGACTCTAGGACCATCAAGGGAGAAGAGCACAAGCGGGATGCGGGACCCTATCCAGAGAAGCAGCGACACCAGAGGTGGAGGCAGAGATGGGGGCATAGAGAGGGGGAGCAGCTGACGACTACAGATTCATGGGAAGAGAGGGACTAAGAGAAAGTGGCCAGTAGTCAGACTTACAGAATGTGCCCTTTGGTGGTGTAAATTATTATACAATCCTGAGTGGGGTTTTTTTAAAAAAGAGTGAACATAAATAGAAACACTGTTAACTGATGGTACATGGAGGGGATTGTAATCATTGTGATGAAACAAGTTATATGATTTGTTGAAAGTAAACCTGATGATCTGCCCTGTAACTTTTCACTCAATCCACCATAAAAACTTAAAGAAAAAAAAATGCTATAAAATCATAGAAACTTTTATGAAAGAAAAACTCAAATTTGTGAAGCTATTGTTTATTGCACATTTCATTATCATATGTATGTGAAAGTTGGACCACAAATAAAGAAGACTGTAGAAGAATTAATGTGTTTGAGTTATGGTGTTCGACTGTCAGAAGAACGTATTATCAGGAGGGATCAGTCCCTGGAGGATATCATGCTTGGAAAAGTGGAGGTTTAGCAGAAAAAAGGGAGACCCCCATTGAGATGGATTCGCACAGTGGAGGCAGCAGCAATGGGCTCAAGCATAGCAATGATCGTGAGGTTGGCATAGGATCCGGCAATGTTTTCTTCTGTTGAGCGTAAGGCCGCTGAGTTGGTACTAAACAACTGTTTCTTGCCACATCCTCCATCTAGGTCTATGCACTTCTGAAAGTACTGTTTCATTTCTCTAACCTTTCCCCTGAAGAATCCTTCACTCTTCAATTTAAATCACATCAAAAACTGAAGGTTTAACGTCCTTGAGGGACTCAAATGTTTCTTTTTAATGTTTTTAAAAGTTTGGGGAACAAAAAGAAGTCTAAAGGGCCAATATCAGGGTTGTAGGATGGATGGGATAAGGTTTCCCAATGATCTCGCAGAATGAACTACCCTGAGAGATTGTACAATGCAGTTGTGTTGGAAAATATCCTTGGAGCAACTTTCCTGGCCTTTTTCTTACTAGGGCAGTTTTCAATTTTCTTAGAACTTCTTCATAAGTCCTCCTGGTCATCCGGTATCTTCTGAGAACATCTATCAAGGATACCCCTCAGGGGAACAGCTAGAGCAACAGAAGATACATCTTTAAAGAAAGATTATCAGGAAAAACCCAAAACAAAAATGACAGCGTGAATAGCTACTACAAGAATAAGCAAGCTGTTTGCCAGGATGACATCAAGGCAAGCAATCAAGTTCCTTCAGGACAAACTCCCCTCTAAGACTGAAACTCAAAGGGAACACACAAACAAGCATGTAAGCTTGCTGGCAACCACATTGGTCTACGGGTGAGTGGAAGAGGGGGAAAGGCAGCAATGAAGAAATGGGCTGAGTTCAACCAGTCCATTGACTCCCGTTGACCTGCAGATGAAAGAGGAAGGGCTGGTTGGTCCAAAGTGTGGTGAGACCTGGGGATACCTGAGCCCATGGACAAGGACATAGCCACAGAGGGCTAGAGCTGAGAGTGAAGCATCCAGCTGATATGAAGTGAGGGGACATGCACAAGAATACCCAAACTTGTAGACAGTACTCATTTGACCTAGCCCCAATGGCTTGACAATCAGAACTTCACTAGAGGTAGATTACAAAAAAAAATTTTTTTGATAAAGGAAACAAAGGTAAATTGCTACAATTTAAAGAACCTGACCTATAACTCATGGAGGTAGTAGCTCTAAATACCACCAGAGAGGGAAGGAGTCTTCACATCAAGTATCAATGCTATCCCCTCTGTACACAGGGTAGATGGGGATGGACAACTTAAGACATTGGCTACCTAAAATGTTGTTGTTGTTGTTAAGTGCCTTTGAGTCGGTTCCGACCCATAGCGACCCTGTACAGGGTTTCCGAGGGTGTAAATCCTTACGGGAGTAGAAAGTCTCATCTTTCTCCCGCGGAGCAGCTGGTAGTTTCGAACTGCTGACCTTATGGTTCGCAGCCCGATTCGTAACCACTACGCTACCAGTGATAAAGGTACAAAGTGACTGGCTTACAAGGTTTCAAGAAGGAGTATAGTTTAAGAGTATGGGGGGAAAGAAAGAGCCCCCAACTGAATAGTTTTCATCTTGTCTAGATGGGTCTGGTGAAGAGGTAGGGATAAGATTCATATGATTCAATAGTGAATAATTGTCATCATGGCTAATTGCGACTGTCACAATCGTAAAGGTAGAAGTTTTGTAACAAGAACAGTGGAGTAGTTAATCTTACAGTACAGAAACGGAGGACCCCAGGACCATCAAGGGGGAAGAGCACAAGCAGAATGCAGGATGTTATCCAGAGAAACAGCAACACCACGGAGGCAGAGATGGGGGCATGGAGAGGGGGAGCGGCTGCGGACTCTAGAATCATGGAAGAGAGGGACTAAGAGCTGGTGGCCAGGAGGCTGACTTGCAGTATGTGCCCTTTGAGAGTGTAAATTATTGTATATGCCTGAGTGTTGTTTTTTTTTAAAGCTATTTGAATAGAGAGAAATACTGTTAACTGATGGTACATGGAACAGATTATAATCATAATCATTGTAATGAAACGCAGTGTATGATTTGTTGAATGTAAAAATGATGATCTGCCCTGTAAACTTTCACTCAATCCACAATAAAAACCTTAAAAAAAAAAATTAGGGGTTAAAAAAAAAAACCACTCAGGGACCCCCTCCACCCCTCATCATAACCTTATGTGCTGACCTCATTGTCTTCAATTTTTAACTGGCCCAGCAGATCCCATCAGAACCCATAGTCTTAATTGGATCCTTTTTTGAAGGCACTTTAACAGGACTGAGACAAATGTTTACTGAGAGAACGTGTCTGCAGCCAGCCACTGATCACAGACTTAGGTTTAAACACATTTTGTTTGTAGGAACTGGAACCCGAGGAGCAATACTTTTTGACTCTCTCATAGAACAGAATGGGAACCAGAATGCTGACATATTGAGAATGATAACCAATGTCATGGGGCAATCTGTGTAAAAATTGTTAAATGGGAACCTCATTTGCTGTCAATTTTCATCTAAAACCCGACGGTCTGAGACAATACTAATGTTGAGGACCGGGCAGTAATTTTTTCCTTTTTTTCTGAAATGTACACGTTTTCTATAATGAACGTGCGATAACAACAACAACAAAAAAGTAAGACCAACCAAACTTATTAAGTGGCTGCCAACTCATGGTGTGACCTTAAAGGACAGAGCAGAGCTGCCCTGTAGTTTCCAAGGCTGTAATCCTAACAGAAGCAGACTGCCACATCTTTCTCCTGAAAACATCTGGTTGGTTTGAACTGCTGACTTTTAACAGAGCACTTAAACACTGCACACCTAGAGCCACGTGAGCATGTAATGTTGTTGAGCACCATCAAGTAGGTTCTGATTTAGTGGCCCTGTGTAGGGTTTCCAAGAGGCAACTGGTGGGTGTCAACTGCCGACCTTGTGGTTTACAGTCCAGTGCTGAGCCTACAGAGCCACACCAGATGCACGTAATATTGTTAAATGCCATCGAGTAGGTTCCGACTCAAAAGCATGCAACAGTACATTTAAAACCAGCAAGGAAAAAAAATCACTGAAAGCGAGAATGACTGTAAAAGGAGACAATGGCATTTGTATTATTGTCTGTAAATGATGCCTTCATAGGGTTTCATTTATATAACTTTTTAAAAAGCTCTGGAGCATTTGCCTAACAGACATGTCTATGCACGTGTATGCATAGACATTTCTGTAAAGAGGTAGTAGAATCCTTTGAGGAATGGGGATGGGGAAGACATGGAAGGGGCTTTTACTTTTTTATATCCTTTAGCAGGTTGGCTGCTTGCTTGTCTTTTGGGTTAACTTGGCATTTGACTGATACTGATAAAATTATAGACGCCCCCCCCCCCCAAAAACCACCACAGATGTTTTGCATCAAAGAGTTCACTAAACCAGAGGTCAGAAAGCTTTCTTCATGGGTAGCATGAGTCTTCACTAGTTTTTTTTTTGCATAAAGTGGCTACACTCAGTTGTTTACGCCAGTTTTTCTAGTGCTTGACTAAAGTTTTTCCTGTTCTCTCATTGATAACTGGATCTTACGGCTGCCAGTTTTAGCAAATAGCCCAGTTACATTTGAACTTCAGATATGCAACAAATAATTTCTTAGCGTAATGTAAGGTTTCATACAGTATTTAAAAAATTGTCCTTTGTTGATCTGAAATTCAAATTTAACTGGGTGCCCTGTATTTTATCTGGTTTGCTATGTTGCTTTCACATACCACACACTAAAGAATGCTATCCACAGTGGTGTCTGTGGCCTCCACTTAGGCTGAATACTCTACCCTTCCTTCTCCCAGCTGATTCCCAGGAGCTCACTGAGGATTCAGAAGAGCTGCTCTGAGCAACAGCTGACTGTACTTACTGAATTGTATCAAAGGAAAAGTAGTCTTCCACACTGCCTCTCCTTAGTCAACAACCTCACTCCCCTCAACAGACCACTGGAACTAAACAGCGTAATTACAAACTGGGCCCCAATCTCAACTTGTCCACATCCTGCAGATCCTTGTCATTGTTTCCAATGTCTTGGTCATTTCCCAAACTGAACGTGAAGTCAATCAAACCACCACTGGCAACTTTCGCCTTTTCCCAGGGCTTTTGCTTTTACAAGTGTCTTGAGGAATCCTGCTCCCACAGCAGACCATTCTGCCATCAGCTGATGCCCCTGAGTAAATGAGCTATCAGTCACTGCCCACTGGGCAGAAGCCACAGCTTCAACATGCTTTCAGAAAAACGTACCAGGCCAGTGAAGCTCCCAGTCAGTGTTCTTCAGTGTTCCAAGGCGAGAGAGAAAACCCCACACCTATGCAGGACAACACAAACTAAAAGCTATCTAGTTATGTATCATGTTTCCCCTTGGTCAGGTCCCAGGCTATGCACTGAAACTGGTTATAAACAGTTGCTTGATTCTGCCTGGACTGGAGTTCAAGGTTGTCAGCCTCCTCATGCCCTGTGATGACCTCAGGAGAGCGAAGGAGACAAGGATCTCTGGGTTTTCCTGGAGGCACTAGGTTTCCTTCAGTTCTTTTACAACTCCATTAACTTAGCTGAACGTGGGCAGGATGACAAGGACAAGGCGAGGCAAGGTAGTGCCATTTCCTCAGAACTGAGGGGGCAGAAAAATGAACTGACAAGGAATGCTTGTCACCATACCATCATTTTTTCATTGTGCTTCCTAACCCTGAATCACTTCCTATTTCTAATTTCCTCAAAAATGTCATGAAATGTAGAGATCTTTTTAAGTAATGACTCCAAATTTCATTTACATATAAGGTGGGATGGTTCCTTTTGTATCAGTCAGTCATAAACCAGAAGTTCTGAATTCATATTTGATGATATTTTGAAAACTTGTGCTTCAATGTCTAGTCAGGGATGACACTCTTACGGCTGATATAGACCCTGATAAATCACTTATTTGGTTGAAGCCAGAGTCTCCGTACAGTACTCCATGAGCCAGCAACCGTTCTTACCTGGCAGATAGATGAAAGTCATTTGTAATGCCAGATCTAAACCTCTGAGAATTCAAAAGTTCTCCTCTGCTTATTCTGGCCCATACTTCAAAAAGCTTGTTTTTTATTCCTAAAATGAATGTGGGACCAAGATCGGCCAGTGTTTTGTTCTGTTGTGCATAGCGTCGCTATGAGTTGGTACCAACTTGATGGCACCTAACAACATTAACGTTACCGAACAAATCGCCTAGACTAAAAGGTGGGGAAGCCTTTTATGGCACATTTACATCATTCGCAAGCCATACAAAATTATCAACTTAAAAATTAGCCTGATATATTTGGTCATTTAATTAACTCACCCTGAATATGATGGGTTAATGCGCTGGACTGCAAAGATGGCCTGAACTGCATTGCAAGGTCAGTGGTTCAAGCTCACCAGCTGCTCCTCAGAAACCCTACACAGGGCTACTCTGGGTCAGAACCAACTCGAAGGCACTTACCAATGTAATGGCTGGGAACTGCAGTTGACTTGGCAGGGTCAGAACAAATGATTTCACGGGCATTATATAGCCTGTTGTTGCGCTGTGAGTTAATGCGCCAGACTGCAAAGCCATTTAAACTACAAGGTCAGTAGTTCAAGCTCACTAGTTGCTCCTTGGAAACCCTATACAGGGTCGCTATGGGTCAGAACCGAGACTCGACAGCACTTAACAACATACAGCCGGTGGGCTGGATGTTCCCCAGCCCTGACCTAGAGACTTTGGGGACAATGGAACTGTTCTATCTTGTGGTGGTGGTGGTGGTGAAAATGCACAATACTGTACACTAATGGTGAATTTCATTGTTATGTGAACTACAAAGTCTATCTTTATGAGACTTCTAAAAAGTTCATATAAAACTTAGTAGAAAGACTGTAGTAGGCCTGAGGTTGAGTATGAGGAATCTGTATTAAGTACTTCAGCGCAGGTGGCCCTGTGATTACATCCGAAAAACACTGTAGGCACAAAGGCAAGTCCAGCAAGATCACCCTCTCCTCCCTCCTCTTGGGAGAGGGCAAAGGGGAGGGTACTGAGCTGTTGGGCAGTGTGCACAGCCGGATTCTGTTCTCAGCTCTGCTTCTACCTCGGCTTTTCATGGCATCTGTGTCTACATTCGGTAACTAAAGGAGGCAAGCCATAAACAGTATTGTATAAGTCTCTAAAGCCTTAAAAATACTGGGTTAAACTCTTTGTCAAAGAAAACATACCCTAACTTTGATGCTAATACCTTTTCCGTAAGTCTGTTCTTATGGCAAATCTGCCACAAAGAATCCACTTGCAAAATTAGTAGAATCAGAATGATTTAACCACTCCAACAGCTTTCCAAGTGCTCACGAGTTGATTACCAAATAGGGTTTTCCGGCCAATTTCCAATCCACACTGCTGAGGGTGGGCTCTGGGCATGACCTACTCCTATAGTCAGCTCTTCTTCTTTGTGGGAAGTGAGGGCATCGTTACCTAAGTACTACCCCTTCCCCAGCCCTCTCCCACTTCTTCCCGTCTTAGCAGGTAGACGAGCCATCCCAGTGAGATAGCTTGCGTTTCAGCTGCCCTCCTCCCACATAAGGTCACCTAGACCTTCCAAGTTTTGATGCCACAAACAGGCTGGCCCATTTGCCACAGCAGTCCCAGAAAACTCTACCCAGCTATGAAATAAGGCCTCTCTTGAGCCTAAATCTCTATTTGAAATTTTTTCTGCTCATTCATTCCCACTGAGATCAACTTACAGGTAAGAGAAGAGATTTTGGTATCAGGTTCTTTGTATTAACCATTATGCTATTTTACAGAAAGAATGGGGTAAAAATACTCAATATGACATTTCCTGGCAGCTGGCTTGTCCATGGGTTTCACGTTTTGGGAAAAAGATGCACAGACGACAAGTGAATCTTCTAAACTGTATTTGGTACTGACAAAACATTTGGCACTGACAAAATCTCACTAGAGACAAGGCCCTGAGCATAGAGTCTGTCTCCACCATAACGTTTGACATTAACTGTAACAACAAAATCAGCCACAAAGGATCTTTGGCACTAGAATGAGCAATTCCTTAGCTGTTCAAGCAATATCCAAACTCTAAACACATGACATTAGAAGACCGAATAAAAATGTTAATGTCATTACATTCAAATTATCTTAAAAAGTTGCAAGTCCTAGCTAAGTTTTTCCATCTTAATATGCTAATTATACAAGATTTAGTGCCTGAGGTAGAGACTTCTGTAAGAGATTGTTAAAGAAAACACAATTGAGAGATCAGTAAAGAAAAACATTTTCCATCTTGGAAGCATATTGCCAAATACCTTTGCCTGGTTCAACAAAAACCCCTCCAGATCCTGAAATGCAGCACTGTTACTTCTTTTTATTTCTGGAGAGGTTTTACACTGGAGTAGCATTTCCCCTTATTTAGACTACTATTATTTGGAATACTATTGATTGCTTCTTTAAAAATAAAATATGATCATTAATAGGGAAGGTGCATGGCTCAAACTACTTAACATTATTAAAAACAATTACCTTCTGAACAAAAGCAAATAAAATCTTTTACTCTTCATGCCATGTGGCCAGGATGAGTGACAAGTCTGCAGATCAACTCAATGACTAACACTAATAATGGAACTATTAATATACAGGTGAGTTGAAATTTTAATTCAACATTCTCTTTTGTGTAGGTTCAGTTATAATAGTCTATGTTGGGGGTTTTGCTATTTTCAGGTGGTAAGACTGTTTATGGCATTACATGATTTTAAAAACATAAAACGATACCACATAGTTTTTCAGGATCTCAAAAGAATCAGGGTTCATGTACAAACCCCTCCAAAATACCAGCTGCTTTCCATTTAAAATGAGCAACACCTGTATCTTTGATTTCAGGTGCTTCAGAGTCAGGAAATCCCTTTCATTTACACAAAGGCATTTCTTGAAGTAGATTCAAGTATAACACATTTGCATTTTACTGAAGGTCAGCAGGCCAAAAATTTCTCATAAACTATAGTTGCTAGTTTTAGAAGCAGCTTGTCTCCTAAATGAGACAAAAAGCATAAAGCATTTAGAAGTTTCATGGGTCTGTTATAGGTATGATGGAATTAATAGGAGTAACAGAAGTCCATTCTTGGTGTAGGCTCATTAGAGTAAGTGTCTGAAATCATCACTAGTGACAGTGACAAAGTACTAGAAGACATCTCCCTGCCATCACACAGTTCTGTCACTTTATTCTTTGAAGCTCCAAGCTCAAGACAAATGAACAAAGGTTCTTTTATTACCTTTTACCAGAGATGTTCTCTGGCTACTACACAACATCTCTGAAGCGTAAGTGGATCCTGAACCTTGGAAAAGTAACAGCTAATTTCACACCATAAAAAAATGAGAGTTAAGGTACTTAATGATTTCTTCCTCTTTGAAGAAAGTGCCCCTCTAAAAGACACATATGTAAGGTGATTCCTATACCTGGTAAAAACCATTTTCTGATGGGAAGTTCACTTCTCTCTAGAGAAAGTAATTCTGTAGTTATTAGTCAAGGAAAATCCTCAGAAAAACGGATTTCTAAAAATGAACAAATATAAAACAGGTGAGGCAAAATTACAAGTGAAGACAAAGCTGCAAAATGAACATTATTATTAGGGAGAAATTTAATCTTATTTCCCCCTCAAATTTGAAGAAATCAACACCTGGTTCCTTTACACATCTCTTCTGAATAATAGAAGGGACAAACTGCATTAGAATAAATCCAACAGTATGGTAAGGAATACAAATATGCTGTTGATCGTATCTTGAGTCCAGCGTGTGGAGGATAAGCACTCAACTTTTATCTTGAGAAGCAAGTGCATTACGGACAGAGTTTGTCTTATATAGCAATTCAAAACAATGCAATTTTGCTGGGGGGGGGAATCAACAACACTTTTTTGTACAAAAACCTGCAAATTTCAGAGCAATCTTTTTACAGGTTCAATGTTTAGTGTTTATGCTAGATAGATACTAATGGAGCCATTTTCTTAATGTGGGTTCATAACATGCCCATAAAGAAAATGGACTTTGGCAAACTCATTATGTTCAAAGGTGGAGAGAAAAGTACTAAGGAGGCAGTGAGAGCTGGGAGATCCATGTTGCAATTAAAACTTTAGCAAAATAAAAACCGGTTTTAAAAAAGTGTGCACATGGGGAGTTGATTTAGGATATTTGTCTTTATACTTTAAGAAGCTGAAGGATTTTCTAGATATAAACAATAAAATTCTCATCAGAACAGGCTACGCTGAAACACCAGGGGTGTGCAGAAATGAAGTAGATGCTTCTGGCGCCAAATGTCTTTGCCTGCCTCCTCTCCTCCCATCACTCTCAGGCCCCCAGCCTTTGTGCCAGAAAGCCCACACTGGTCTCCTCCAGGCTCTGAACAGATGGATTTATGTGCATCTTCTGTCCTTCAATTAAGAAATCTGCTTGAAGCTCTAGGGATATGTAAATTAACTAGTAGTTTCTCTTAGCTAGGCTTTGTTGTTATGTGCTGTGGAGTCGTTTCCGACTCATAGCGACCCTGTACAGGGTTTCCGAGGCTGTAAATCTTTACAGGAGCAGAAAGCCTCCTCTTTCTCCCACAGAACAGCTGGTAGTTTTGAACTGCTGATCCTGAGGTTAACAGCCCAATTCATAACCACTACACTACCAGGTATTTAAAATCTTGCCTGTTTCCTTTGAATAACTTTATGAATTTCCATATTAAACCCGTGGTTTGAAGGAAACTATAATTGTCTATTAGTTATCCATGATGCATACTTGTCATCTCCTGAAATTTCCCTTGCAGTCTCACCCGAGTTTAATTTTGCTTAAGATGTTTAGCGATCCCAAGGAGTCTCTAAGCTAAACCTTAAAGATTAAATAATAAAATAATGGGTAATAAGCAAATGACTAGACGATAAACGGAACTTTTCTATCATTTCTGGGGCGGTAAGGGGGAAGCAATGGAGAAACAAAAACAAGTCATTAACAAAAAGAAAACTACACAAAAGATCCTGCTTTAGGATTCTCCTGACTAATGCAGAACTGACATTTTAAAATTGAAATAAAAACAAAAGAAGTTTTAGAATTTCAAAGGTAAGAGTAACAGTTTGCAATAGATTTCTGTTGAGCATAGCTGGAGAGCAAAGCTTTCCAACCTACTGAAAAGGCTGAAAACAATAAGGAACGCTGCAAATGATGAGCGTCATGTGACCATCAATGTGTGTCACTGACAAACTGAGACGCCTATAGGGAATGGACACCGGAGTCCTCTTTAGTTATATTCATACGCAGGACCCCAGATCAGATTGGCCTTCTAGGCAGAAACACACATTGGCATACTAGACACAGTTCCACTGTAAATTATAAAAAATAAGGAATTTGGATTTAGGCTTTCTGCCATTTGCAGTACAAGTAGCTTTGAGTATTCTTAGCCTACAAAGGAATTTTGGTTATTTCTAATGTTAACATAAGAAAACAAAATATCCATCAGAGGCTTCTTAAGAAACCAGAGGCAGGTTTCAGGATAAGCGACTTAAGGCATAATCCAATGGGTTCATAACTATTCCTAAGCATCCTATCAGGATTCCTATGAAGGAAGTCCATTATTCCAGGCCAAGGCTTTGGTTTCTGATAGTGAGGTTCTTCACTCTACTACCAGATTGTGGGTCTGAGAGCACCTTTGTGTATCATTTAAAAAAAATCAACTTATATACATACCATCAAAGCCTATATTGGCAATGCTTGAAGTTTAAAGGGATCCTGCAGTGTATCATTTATCTCCTTTGAAAATATAAATAGGTTTCAAAGACTGGTTACAACTCCAGGCACATGAATGAGACTCAAAGATTTCTCAAGTAAAAGAAAATCTCATCCTCTACTGTGGGCTTTCTTTCACAGATTCCTCCTCACTCTTACATATCTGAAACCTTCCCTGTAACACAAGAGGCACTTTTATTAAGTGTAGCATCTATTAAGACTCTAAACTCAGAGTAGAATTTGCTGAATAAAGTAATAACACTAGCCTAAAAAGGCATTACCTGTAAGGATTTTTTTCCCTTTAATATAAAAGTATAACTACAGCGGTCCAATGTACAAATACAAAAAAAAATTCTCATACTAAAAAATGTACCATAATATTGTACATACAAAACCTGTTCAACAAGAATGATTTAAATATATCTGTTCTTTTCCAGATCTGGAAGACACAAATGTAAAGTTCTGCCACAGTATTATTATTGCTGAGAACATGTGCCCGGGAACACTGTGTTTCCCTCTCTCTGTGCCCCCACCCCTCCACCCCCCATCCCAATCCCGCCTTCAGAGTCCCCTGAGCTTGGATCATGAGCCAACAGCGTCCCTGAAGATAACCAGAGCCAAATGTTTACTCAATGGAAGTCATTATTCAGTGAGCCGTTGCTTACCATAAACTATGAAAAGCACAAGTTTTAGCACAGCCAAGATTAAATCCAGACGGAGGTCTTTGCATCCCCTGATTTGCTACTGGCACTGCTTTTATTGGACCCAGTTTTAGACCCCACTTTGGCTTTTTTTTCCCGGGGACCATGAGGGTTGTTTTGGTGAGTATAAGCTTGGATTGCGAGATCCAAGCGTTCCTGAGCCATCCTGATCTCCCGCTGAAGACTCTCCAAGTCAGCGGGGAGGTTCTCCTCATGGCTGCCATACTGCTGTTCCTGGGCAATGTTGGCCTTGTTTTGCTTGTAGGCAATTTTAGCATTGGACAGTTCGGTGTACTGGATTTGATCTGGTTTGACGGCAATGTTATAGCCAGGGGGAGCAGATGGTGTATTCCAAGTGAAAGGATAATTGTAAGCACCTGGATCTTCCAGTTCCCTCCTTTTACTGTTCAGTGAGTCTCGAATGGTCCCAAACCCTAAATGAAGCATCTCCCAAATGTTAAGCAGTAGGCAAAGGCCGGTAACACCATACATTATCAGAAGGAAGATGGTCTTCTCAGTAGGTCTAGAAATAAAGCAATCTATCTTATGTGGGCAAGGAGATCTGCTGCACACATAAGATGGGTGGACTTGGAAGCCATACAGAAAATACTGCCCTATCAGAAAACCCACCTCAAACACAGTCCTTGCCAGCAGCTGCAGCACATAGATTTTCATGAGCCCGTCCTCTCGAATCCGCCGTCGGCCATCATGCTTGGGTTTAGGCTGGTTCTGCTCTTTATTTTCTTTTTCACTTTCCAATTCAATTTCTGGGTACATCATGGGATCCTCTTCATGGTCCTCTTCTGTTTCTTCCAGAGCCCGATGCTGTTTCCAACGCATTGCATAGGGTTTGCTCCGTCCTGCCTTCTTGTCCACTTCACCACGCTCCATTTTGGCAATCTTATGAATGGCATAGCCTAGATACATCACTGAGGGGGTTGCCACCAAGATGATCTGGAACACCCAGAAGCGCACATGGGAGAGGGGTGCAAAAGCATCATAGCAGACATTCTCACAGCCTGGCTGCCCCGTGTTGCACACAAACTTGCTTTGCTCATCGTAATAGATAGACTCCCCTCCTACAGCTGTTAGGACAATCCGAAAGACAATCAAAATGGTGAGCCAGATCTTCCCCACAAAGGTGGAGTGGTTGTGAATCTCCTCTAGCAGGCGAGTCAGGAAGCTCCAACTCATGGTGACTGAATTGGTTTGTTGCCCTGTTAAAAATATCAATAGAAAATGTTAAAACTATTTAATTTTTATGTATGATCTTTCTAGGAACCACTTCTCTATATACTTAAAGCCTCAAGGCTCATATGGGAACACTTGGAAAAAAAGGCACAGGTGTGTCTCTTCCTCCCCAGTCATGGCACTGAATCACTGAGGATATATGGGGAAAGTTTGGGTGGGACTCCACTGTAATGCTCTTTAGGAAACACATTTTGGAAGACATGACAAAGTGTTAAAGAGATAGGAGATAATACAGTTTCAAATAACTACCAATCATTAAGAACAATGTTGGCAGTTCAAACCCACCAGTCACTCCTGGGAAAACTATAGAGGGTTTGCTATAGTCAGAACCAATTTAATGGCACATAGCGACAACATTAAGAACCACATCAATAGAGAAAAAGGGACTATAAGACTCATTGCTTTTTGCTTAAAAACCACAGTGAAAGTTCTTGTACAATTATAACATTTTAACTACAATAACAGAATTTATCAATTAAATGTATATATTGTGTTTATTTTGTTGTTGTGTGCCGTGGAGTCGGTTCCAACTCATAGCGACCCTGTATAGGGTTTCTGAGGCTATAAATCTTTATGGAAGCAAAAAGCCTCATCTTTCTCCTGCGGAACAGCTGGTAGTTTCAAACTGCCAACCTTAAGGTTTGCAGCCCAATTTGTAACCGCTACGCTACCAGAGCTCCTTATTGTGTTTATGCTATGTTGTCATGTGCCATGGAGTCGGTTCTGACTCATAGTGATCCTGCACAGGGTTTCTGAGGCTGTAAATCTTTACGGGAGCAGAACGCCTCATCTTTCTCCCGTGGAACAGCTGGTAGTTTCGAACTGCTGACCTTGAGGTTGGCAGTCTGACTTGTAACCACTACGCTACCAGAGCTCCTTTTCTAAATGAGATATTGCATGTGAAAATCTCAAATACAAGTGGACACAAAGTACACTTAGCTTCTCTCCACCTTCTTTTCCTCCCTCCCTCTCCTACTTTTATTTCTGGACATCAGAGGTAATTTATCAGCACCACCAAATAAGTTTCAACACTTACTTGCTATCCAGAATTTCTGTTACCCAAAATTTTCTTAGAGACCTGATGTTTTGCTTGCAACTTTTCCGGATTCCCTCTGGAAGGGAGAAAAAGAAAAAGAGCAGGCCATAAGCTTTTCCCACAGAAAACAATGAATCACTAAAATGCCATTTTCAGGAAAAAACAAAGTTTCCTATGAGATGTTAACAAGCTTGGGGTTTGAACACCCCAGTTTTCTCCTAATACATGTGGTAGGAGAAACTATGTAGCAATGACCTAGAGATTCTTAAGTCATTGCAGACTAAGAAAATATGACAGGAAGATGTGTCACTGGTAGAGATCTGAAGCAGATGAACTCTGGCCATCTATAGGAAAAAAAACAAGCGCAAGAATCCCAGCTAATTTAAACCGGGTCACTAGAGGCCTTGTGAAAACTCTCACCCTGCGCTTGCTCCATTCTGTCAAGCAGCCAATCCATCTCACTGGGGTTTGAGCAGCCAACTGCTAAAACACCCAACAGCTGGCTCTCAGTCACTGGGACACCTCTCAACAGAGAGCCATTAACTGCACAAAAGGCACAGAAAACAAACACCTGCATTTCTACTGTGATAACAACAACAATTCTAGGATGAATTCTTGTTCATTATCGAGTTCTGCTCATCTTCAACAGCGATAAGATTTATCCATATTGTCCCAACTTTGTTCATTTACTCTCAATTAATTTAACAAATAAGTTTAAAATTGCTCCTGAATGATGTGTTCACAGTAACTTTGCTTTAAAATTTTTATATGTTAAGATACAGAGAGTCAAACTGCACACTTTCCAATAAGGAAGCACAAGAAAACAGTGCAGGTACCATGATGTACCTATCAGACTGTAACCACAAAGATCTTATCACATGACTAAGGCTCCTCCCACTCTCAGCCCTGTTCTCTAGTTGAGTTCACTCCTCACACTAAATACACAACAGTTACAAAACCACAAAATTAGCAGTATGCATTAAAGAGGTTCAAGTCGTGTTTACAATACAAAACTCCATGATTGTCATCCACAAGTTCTCTGCAAGTTGATTTCTCCCAAACCATACCTAAAGCATCTCTTCCACAGCCTGAAATTCTACTTGCCCCAGTATGTCAAACTTGTGACAATGATATATTGTTAGGAAACGTCAACACCTTAGTTCCATCAACATCATGGTGGAGGTGGTGGCTATGTGTTGTTAAGTACTATTGAGTCAATTCCGACTCATAACGACCCTGTACAGGGTTTCTGAGGAGCAGCTGGTAGATTTGAAACTCCGACCTTGTGGTTCACAGTCTAGCACTTATCTCTACAGTGCTACACTCACCACTTCACACTGAAATGAAAATCCAGTCATTTTGAGGGATCGGTGATAAGCTTTTCAGATTATATTATGATATAAAGCCGTCATTGCAACATATCCAGAATTATGGACGGTGTATTCACTGGTTTTCCACAGGCATGCATAAAAACCACAGCCCCTTGTACTCTAATAGTCTCTGGAATGAGTATCCCTACAGTTGGTGCTCTTGCCCACAATGCTCTCAGGAAAGGAGGGAACATCTGGACTACTAGGCTCTTTGGATGCTGGATGTACACAAATTATTTTGTTTTCTTCCACTTAATATCATTTTATTGCGAAAAAAATAGCTTAAAAGAAAGAAGCAAACAAACAAAAATACATCACAATCACAGCTCTCTGAAAATGCTCTGGTTTCCTGTATTTCCTTTCCAGTCTTTGTTTATACAAATAAATACTCTTTCCAAGTATAAAATGGCACTAATTTTCAAAGCTACTTAGTAGTGAAAATGAACTAACTGTCTTGTGTCTGTTTATTATTCATACTTCTTTTTGTATAAATGATGTGTTTAGTAATTCAACTCTAGCATAGCATAAAATGGGTGACAGGGAATTTTCTTTCTGAAAAAGAAAAAAAAAAGAGAGAGAATCATCAGCTTCCTAAAGTGGATGCTTTGATCTACAGAACAGTCAGATTTTTCTGGGACACTCTTCCCTTTCCATCTTGCTCTCCCTGGAATGCTATCCTGGATGATGGCTACGGCATGGGAAACATTTTCAAAATACTCATCCACCTCCTCACTTTAGACACACTGCAGTTATGCATTAGCAAATTATTAAGAGAAAGGTTTAAAATGCCAAAGAACAATACTCAACTGTGTGTACGTGTTGTATAAAATCATGTAATGAGGAAAATTAGAATGAATAAAATGGTGGGTTCTGGAATTCACATTTCTAAGCAGACTGTGCCACCACTTGTCCGTCGGTTTGTCATACTGTGGTGACTTATGTGATGCTATGATGCTGGAAGCTGTACCACCAGTATTTTAAATACCAGCAGAGTCACCCGTGGTGACTACAGACTAAGAAATGGGAAGGAAAGACAGCCCACTTCTGACTGGTTAGCCACTGAAAACCTTAAGACTAGCAACAGAACACTGTCAGAGATAGTGTGCTGGAAGATGAGCCCCTCAGGTTGGAAGGCACTCAATATGACGAGCTGCCTCCTCAAAGTAGTGGAGTTGACCTTTAATGATGTGGATGGAGCTAAGCTTTCAGGACCTTTGTTGCTGATGAGGCACAACTCAGAATGAGAGGAAACAGCTGCAAACATCCATTAATCATCAGAACATGGAGTGTACAAAGTAAGAATCGAGGAAAATTGGAAGTTGTAAAAACAGAAGTAGGATGCACATAATCAATATCTTAGGCACTGTGTTGTTAAGTGCTGTCAAGTCAGTTCCGATTCACAGTGATTCTGTATAGGGCATACAGATATACACAAGAACATTTCAAGGTATCCTGACGTACAACACTGTCTGTGATAATATCCATACGCTTACAAGAAAGGCCAGTTAATGCCACTATTATTCAAATTTATACAACCACTACTCAGAATTTCTCAAGCCAAAAAGAACTGAAGAAAATATTCAAGCCCCAGGTTGCAATAACAAAGGATCCTATGGGCAAAATATTGAATAATGCTGGTAAGATCAGAAGATGATGAAAGGAATTCAGAGTCACTGTATCAAAAAGAATTGGTAAATTTCTATGGTTCGTTCTTGACACCATCATTCAACTTTCCAAAAACTTACAATACCCACTGCTAATGAGTGACTATAACAATGTCACCTCAACCTCTCAGTATTGTCTGTGATTCTACTTTACTAGGTGAAAATGGTATTTCAAATTATGTCAATTTGTATGGTTTTAATACTGCAGAATATACTTCAGTTCAATGCTATCCTTTAAATTAGAATATTTTTATATGGTTATGCCAATGTCTTGAATAAGTTCAAAGGGAAAGTTATTCCTTTCTTAAAAAGGACACTGCGGTTCATGGTAGTCCATGATTTTAAAAGATTCATTTAAAAAAAACCCACAGAGTAATAAAAATCATGTTTACTTATATAATTTATTGGACATAAATAAAAAGCTGTTTTTAGTCTATTTTCCAAATAGCTAAAGTTTAAAATCTACCATGTCTTATAACAGAAGACAGATTTTTTAAAATTAGCTGGCATCAACCTGGTAATATAGTCTATAATCTGCCAAATTTGTATAGTGTTCCACATGGAATCTCCTAATAGGATCAAGTTAAAAATGGACTGTATTTTTTATTTTCTGTAAAGTAGTGCTTATAGGACTTTTGTGGAAATTTAAAGCACCTTATTTGGTTTATCTCAGAAGGTAGATTTTAATATTAATCCATTTTAAAGATGAGAAACTGAGGTCTAGAGAGTTATTAAGTAGTAAAAACAGGCAGTATTGCTCCAGAGCCTGAGCCTTTAACCACTGGTTAAAATTACATTAAAGATGGAATTCTGTAGAGGTTTCATATAAACACAGAAGAAGAGACCCTCCTCAATGAAAATCCTTCCCAGGAAGCCATAATAGCTTCTAATTCCAGTAATAGTAGTGCTTACTCTATTAAAATTAAGTTAATGGTATCTGTTTCTTCATCTGGAATATTACTTCCTTGATGGTTAAGACCATGTTTTTACTTCTTTATGCCCCTAGCACCTAGTATGCTATCCAGGACACAAAAGACAATAACTGTGGGCTATGTTGAATTTCAGATCTTCAATGAGTTTGCAGAAGAAAATTACACCAACACAACCAGCAGAATCTAGTGAATGGTACAAAGGAAGTGCAAACAAATGAAAATACACAGAGAAAGGAAAGAGATGAATTCCTATGGGTTAAAGGTCTCTGGAGGACAGAGTTGGGGTGGGAAACAGAGGTAAGGAGAAAACTGAACAAAAAGTTGCTCAAGTCCCTTGTTGTTGTTGTTAAGTGCCGTGGAGTCAGTTTGGACTCATAGTGGACTCATAGTACAGGGTTTCAGAGGCTGTAAATCTTTACAGGAGCAGAAAGCCTCATCTTTCTCCCGTGGAACAAACAGCTGGTAGTTTCGAGCTGCTGACCATGAAGTTCACAGCCCAATTTGTAACCACTATGCTACCAGAGACTGGGACATAAAGGTGTTGGGAAGCAGTTGTAGAGGCACTTAAATAACACTGAGTAGTCTGTGGTTATGAATCGGGCTGAAAACCACAAGGTCAGCAGTTCAAAACTACCAGCTGTTCTGCGGGAGAAAGATGAGGCTTTCTGCTTCCGTAAAGATTTACAGCCTCGGAAACCCTGGTCAGGGTCGCTATGAGTCGGAACCGACTCCACGGCACATAACAACAACAGTCTGAAATTACAGCATGTAAACAGTCCTGGTGTGGTGCTGAGGGCTAATGCGTCACACTGCAAGGTCGTCAAAACTGCAAGGTTGGCAGTTCAAGCTCACCAGCTGCTCCTTGAAACCCTATACAGGGTTGCTGTGGGTTGGAAATGATTCAACGGCACTTAACAACAACAATAACAACAACAACTAAGTAATAAAATGAGCCCTGGTGACATGGATGCTAACAGGAAGCATGGCACTTCGAGCTTACCAACTGTAGGCACTCTGTGATAGAAAGATGTGGCAGTCTGTTTTCGTAAAGATTATGTCCTTGGAAACCCTATAGGACAGTTCTAACTCCACAAGATAACTATGGGTTGAAAACTATTCCACAGCAAGGGATTTTTAAAAATTTAAAATAATGGAAAGAACAAGCAATCTGTCTTAGAAGAAGTATAGCCAGAAAGCTCCTTAGAAGAGAGGATGGCTAAGATTTTGCCTGAAATACTCTGAACACATTATCAGGAGGAGGACATTAGACTTAACAAAGAAGGCCAGTGGAAAAGAGGAAAACCATCAATGAAATGGCTTGACACAGTGGCTGCAGAAAAGCTCAAACACAGCAGTGACTGTGAGGCTGGCACAGGACCAGGCTCTTGTTTTGTTCTGTTGTAAATGGGGGTCCACCATGAATCTGAACCAACTCACTGACAACCAACAACAGGAAGAGTTACTGGAGGTTGTAGAACAATGTTCCACAAATACGGTCCACAGATCATCTTCAGAGTAAGTGTTGAAAATGCTGATTTCCAGATCCAACCCACCCCCAATGACCATTCCCAGGCTTACTGAATGAGAATTCAATGAACCTAGTATATAGTTAGTTGTTTATAATGTTATGTTATTGTACTTTATTTTCACATGGGTCCCCAATTAAAGGTTTAGGATAAATTTCTATAGCTGGTACCTATTTATATTTCTATTAGCAGAGTATAAGAATAGCATTTTTCATTTTTCACTCCCTTGCCAATGATTTCACTTTTTAAGAAGACTTAGGTTAATCCACATTTAAATGATAAGGAGTTCTAGATTCAAATTCATTCACGAAATTAAAATTTATCTGCCATCAAGAAGCTTACAATCTAGTAGTTTTATAGAACATTTATACTTTAAAAAGTTGCATTCAGTTACATATGCTATGCAACAGAGGACTAGAAGAAGGTAACTGAAAATGTCTTAAATTTAAACTCAACATACTTTATAGTGCAGTGCAGTTTATCTGATTCATTTTTTCCATTACACATTCTTTATTAAAACACTGATCCCCAAAACACTGTTAACCTAAAAATAACACTTTCATATATATATCACTGGAAAAGTTCCTCTAATAGATTCATGTTGAAAAGTTCTCAAGGTTTCAATCAGCAACTAGAAATACAAATGATACCTTGGTTCCTGTCTGGTTTTAATGCTCACTAAACACCTGAAGGAGTCCTGATGTGGTGCTGTGGTTGTTAATGCGCTAGACTTGCGTTTGAACTGCAAGGTCAGTGGTTCAAGCTCACCAGCTGCTCCTTGGAAACCCTATACAGAGTCGCTATGGGTCGGAATCAACTCGACAGCACTTAACAACAACAAACTTCTGAAAATGAAACTTTAAAAATAAAGTAATACTATTCTAAATGCAAGAACCATGTCCAAATGGGTCACAGCCAAGTTTTAATCTTCCCAAAACAATAAACAGAAGTCTTACAATAGATAAGATTTTTTAAAATTTTGTTTTTCTATATGAAAACAAAATCCAGGGTGATGTGAAATTAAGAGTTGAGAAAATGAAATCCAAGTTTGAATTTGCAAAACTGAAAAACAACAAGCATAAGAAATTCTGTTCCCGGAGCTTCCAGAATAAGTTATTTCTAGGTTTTCATCCTTGAAATAAAGAATCTTATCAGATTAGCTGATTTTTAAGATCCTTCCAGCTCTAGCAATTGAAGACAACCAAGGCAGAGTTAAATTCATAAAACAACTGAAATAATGTGTCATGGTAATTCTAGAGAAAGGGAAGAAGCCATACATCAGCAGTGAAATTATGCAGTAACAAGATGTCAAGTTTTCAAAAAGGCATTTCCCAAACATTCACAGTCATCTCAGAAAATCTGTGGTTGGCCTGAACTTAAAAATGTCAAGGTTGACTCCACATCATGATTTTAAAAGAAAGCATTAACTACTGAGGCATATTGATGAGCTATCCATTAAGAATCTGTTAATGACTCACACCCCTGAATGAGATTGCTTTGTGTGTAGATAAGGAATCAATTAAAGGGTTTACAATGAAGTTTTGTTTAACTGGAATGTATTAAATGGAAGTTAATTCCACATGAGCGATAATAGATGTTTAATAACTAGCTAGTGACAATTTCTAAGCAAAAGCCATTATGGCAGCTAACTAGCAAACAGTAATCTATGTATTATCAACATGAAAACAAGGGGGTTTCAAAAGAATTCCTGACTATGGACAATATTTGCAACACAAAATATAATTTGTTGTTAATCAAATTATAAAATCTAATGGAGGGAAAGATTTTGAAATCTTGGCTCTATTGACCCAACAAGACAGCAAAACACACCACTGTGGGCTGAAGTATCAATTTGTGCTGGCAAAAAGCCACTCGATTTGCATGTAAGAACCTTCAGGAACCAGCTGGAGAAATAAGGGGGAACCTAGGATAATGCATTCATTCACCACGCATCATAAGTGGCACTGTGATCATGTAAAAATGGCAGTCTTGGTACACTTGTGTGAAATAGCCTAACATGAGGCTAAACCATTGTTTTGAGCACTGCACAGTCAAGGAAAATGAACGCGGCTAAGACTCCTGGTGTGGCGCTGTAGGATCACCACTGGACTGTGAACTACAGAGTCAGTGGTCCAAACCCACCAGCTGCTCCTTGGAAACCCCACAGGGTTGCAGTGAGTCAGAACCAACTCGATGGCACAGGAGAAAATAACTGTATATGTTGTTGCTGTTTAGTGCCCAGCTGGTTCCGACCCATAGCATCCCTCCCTGAATAGGGTTTCCGAGGAGCAGCTGATGAGCTTGAACTGCCAACCTTGCAGTTCAAACCAACTTTGCAGTCCAGCGCATTAACCCACAGTGCCACACCAGGACTCCAGAGATATGTAGAGCATTTCCAATATAAGTAGGTTCACAACACACACTATTTATTACCAGAGGTTTGAACTGGTTAAAATAGGTTCAGTCATGGCCAGTGCAACAAAAGAATTGACCTGAATCTGTAAAATGTGGGTATACCAGAAGGGTAACCAAAATGGAAAACAATGATGGGTTGCGGTTGTAGAATGGGAGACTTGGAAAGGCACAGTGAGCCATTTCAGGAGTCTGGTACAGGAGACTGTATTACTGCCAACACACACTCAAAGTGGTGTCACTGGCCACCTTTGTTTCCTTTGATCTGTCAGTCAAGAGCTCTGGTTACTACTCAGTGCATACACTGCTCTTGTCTTCTAAGAAGCAGATTAAGTTTCTAGCAAGACATCAACATGTAATTTTTCATGTTCTGATTTTAATTCCGGTACACATACATTTTACAAATTTGGGTCCATTCATTATGCGTCATTGGCCATGACTGAACCAAAAAGGACTGGTGAGAAGGAAGCCCCGTGGAGAACAACAGCACCATCTAAAGGGGGCAACTGCTTATTAGCTTCAGTTGTGAGAATACTACCAGCTATCTTCTAAAAGAAGCCTACAAATCTGCTTTCTATGTTAAATCTGATTTTCTTAAACTTTTGATTAAAAAAGAATACACACTAAAAAGTACACAAATGTTAAGTGGCAAAGTTCCATGAATTTTCACAAAGGGAACATACCTACCTAACCAGAAAGTAGCTCAAGAACAAAATACTCAAAATCACCATGCATTACCTCAAGGAGTAAGTACTTCAGGGAACCAACACTCTGACTTCTAACATTAGTTGTTAAAACGTGCCAGTCCACTTGAGCTGTCATAGTGACTCTGTATAGGACTTCCAAGGAGCACCTAGTGGGTGCCAACTGCTGACCTTGTGGTGACACAGCCACACAGCAGGACTTCTTAGATTACTAAATCCAAGGTAAAACAGCACTATTGACAATTTTGGCCAATTTCTTTGTTGTGAGGGACTGTCCTGTGCATTGTAGGACTTCTACTCACTGAATGTCTCCAGACAGTGCCAAATGTCCTTGGGGGGTGGGGGTGGGGGGACGACTTCCACTCCCCCCAATTCAGTTTAACTTATTTTTAAACTTTTATTTAAATTGACTCAAAGTAGACTCTTTTGTTGGGAAAATAAAGGACATTCTTGTGTCTAGCTTCTTTTGCTTGACATTTGTTGAAAGTCACCTATCTCACACTGTATTTAGTTCTGGTTTGCTCTTCTCTTTGCCGTTGTGTGAATATATCATGATTTACCATTCTATTGGTGATGGACATCTGAACAGTTTCCAGTTTGAGGCTATTACAAATAATGATACTATGAACATTATAGTCATGTCTTTTGATGAACCTACTTAGGCATTTCTGCTGAATACCTAGAGGCAAAATTGCTAAGTCACAGGGTAAAAACAATGGAATCCTGGTGTGGCACTGAAGGATAAGCACTTGACTCGCAAGGTTGTTTTGAACCACAAGGTCATGGTTCAAACTCATCAGCCACATCTCAGAAACCCTATACAGGGTCACTATGAGTCTGAACCAAAGTGACGGCACTTAACAACAATAGAAACAACTTTGGAAAATTACTAATGTACTAACACTGCCATGTCTTTACCCTGTTGTTAAGTGCCGTCAAGTCGGTTCCCACTCATAGTGACCCTGTACACAACAGAACAGACATTGACCATTCCTCCACTGTCTTCATATTGTTATTCTTGAGCCAACTACTACAGCTACTGTGCAAACCCATCTCATTAGGGGTCATCTTCTTTTTCACTGAACCTCTACTTTACCTAGCATGATGTCCTTCTTCAGGGACTGGTCCCTCCTGATAACAAGTCCGAAGTTTCATCATCCTGGTCTCTAAGGAGCACTCTGACTGCACTTCTTCCAACAGAGATTTATTTGTTTGTTCTTTTGGCAGTCCATGGTACTTTTAATATTCTCTTACAACACCATAACTCAAATGCATCAATTCTTCTACAGACTTCCTTATTCATTATCCAACTTTCACAGGCATATGAGACTACTGAAAATACTATGCTTTAGCTCAGACACCTTAGTCCTTAAACTGACATCTTTGCTCTCAAACACTTGTGACGTAGATTTTCCCAATGAAATACATAGTTTGTTTTCCTGCCTGCCGCTTCCATGAGTGCCGATAGTGGATCCAAGCAAAATTGTTTTATCAATCTATATTCCTGTTTCCTTATTTTTTATGCTGACAATTCATAGACAAAAACATTTCAACAACATTGAATGCTGTTGCTACTGTTGTTGAGTTCCATCAAGTCACTTCCGACTCATAGTGACCCAACATAGGCTTTCTGAAGAGCAGCTGGTGAGTTTGAACTGCCAACCTTTCAGTTCAAACTGACCTTGCAGTCAAGTGTTTATCCATACAAGGACTCTATTGAGTTGATAAAGACTTGTCAATTTGTAACCTATTTCAAAAGAATATTTCATTATATGGAAAAATGCTCATATGTAAAATGACACACAAAAAAAAACCCACAACATAATACATCAGAATGGATAATTAACCGCAGCTATGGATGAATTCTTTTATATGATTTTTTCACTATTTTCTAGAATAAACCATGTCATAATGGGACTGGCAAAGCTTTACTATTCAACAAAGGCCTTGAAAGAATTTTTTTTTAAGTTGGTCATGCCTACAGATCTTATGGTCAAAGCAGTCTTCCTATTGCAATAGCTCCCCCCTCTCCCATTACAATGATTCCTTCCCTTCTGAGTAGTCTCTCCTTATGAAAAAATAAAAACTAAACAGTAGGCTGAAGAGATTATTCATTTGCACACATTCACACAAACCTATGGAGTCCTGGTGTGGAGCTCTAGGATAGGCACTCAACCAAAAGGTCGGCAGTTCAAACCCACAGGACCCTCTTGGAAACCCTACAGTATGAAACTATCTCAGAACCTTTGGTACAGCTACTACACCTTCTTAGATATAGAGGTTGTTGTTGGTGTTGCTAAGTGTTGTCGAGTTGACTCCAGCTCATAGCGACTCTGTATAGGTTTTCGAGGAGAAGATGAAATTAAAATATTCCACTTCTAGTCCAAAACACAGAATGGTAAGGCTAGACAGTAAATTTAATGTGTAAGTTTTGAAACCTTATGTCACATCTTCGCTATAACGTGTGGACTTTTTTTTTTTTTAAACTTAAAAAATGAAAGAAATTGTTGTTCAGTAATATCCAAAAGTACGTCGGTGGCACTATGGTTAAGCACTTGGTTGCTAACTGGAAGGTTGGCAGCTGACCCCACCCAGTGGCTTCACAGGAGAAAAACCTGGCAAGCCACCCCTATGGTTCTAAAGTCAATTTAGTATACCAGAGTCCTGCTGGGGCTTCAGGTTAATGCACTGGACTGCAAGGTTGGTGGGTCAAGCTTATCAGCCACTCCTTGGAAACCCTATACAGGCTAGCCATTAAGTTGGAACCGGCTCGGCTACACTTAACAAGAATAAAAATAGTAAGAATATAATCTAGAGATCAATAACAAATATCCAAATGTCAGCATTTAAAATTTAAGGCTTGGACAACTCTGGTAGTAAAGTGGTTATGAATTGGGCTGCTATTCTCAGGGTCAGCAGTTCAAAACTACCAGCTGTTCAGTGGGAGAAAAGATGCGGCTTGCTGTTCCATAAAGATTTACAGCCTCGGAAACCCTGTATAGGTAGCTATGAGTTGGAACCGACTCCACGGCACATAACCATTGAGTTTTATAGTTATCAATTCAGTTATCATTTATAGTTACCAAATCAGTAAGAAATTTATAGCACTCTTGACATTTTGAACCCACCAGCACAGTGTTGGTACCAACTATTGGCATTGCAGGATAAGCCCTGTACTGCTAGGTGAGTTGGAACTGCAAGATCGGCGGTTTAACCTTACCAGCTGCTGCTCGGAAACCCTGTGTACAGGGTCACTACAGGTGTCAACCAAATCAAGAGGAATGTTTCTTTTGAGTTTGAAACATTAGGGATTAGGAAAGGGAGTGTCAGCTTTAAAATTTTTTATTATGTATCTGAAGTTAATACCTATTCTACAAAGAACACAAAAAAGAAGATAGGAAAATATGTTTATGATTTAAGGTATAACCTGGCTTGCAAAGCATTCTACTGAATAGATTTATTTTGATTACCAGTTATTTATAGTTTGTCAATTCAGTAAAAAATTTAAAGCACTCTTGACAACATTGTGAACCCACCAGCAGAATGTCGATTCCAACTGGATCCTATTGTTATTAAGTGACTGTTCCTTCCAGTTTCAAAGACTAAATTTTTATGAGAACAAATAGCCTCGTGTATCGCCTGTGGAGTGGCTGGTGGATTTGAACCATCTAACTTATTGTTAGCAGCCCAACACCTAACCCACAGTACCACCAGGGCTCCTTCCTTAAAGATGACAGCCTTGGGAACCCTATAGTTCTAGTTTGTTCTCAGTGTTTTTGAGTTGAAACTGATTCAACAGCAACAGATTTATTTAGAATGCTCGTAAGAATTGAGAAGTGTAACTACCACTGTTTATTTTAACTGGGAAAACTTTTTTCCCTTAGTGGGCTGAAAGTGTATGCCAACATAATTTCTTGATACATAGAAAAATGGAGTTAAAGAGGTGAGTGCTCTGCAAAGTGGTCTTAGATTCCATCTAGTTAATCATTAAAACCAGAACAGATTATTTTGATTTAAAAAATAGAACATAGTTAGATATTAATGCTTATATTTCTCTGGAAAGAGGATTTTTTGAGTTGTACTGATGATTCTCATGGACACACTCTAATCTGAACAGGAAAATTCTTTTGTATGAAGGAAAGAAAATGAAACAGGGTAATCTTAGGACAGGAAGTAGGCTTGTTGTAGTGGGTTTTTTGTTTTGTTTTACTTTCTCATGTTGAGTAATAAAACTCATTTTTAATAGAGAGATAGGTAGGTTTTCTTGTTGTTGTTCTTTTAAATAATCCATTTCTTGGTTGCCTTCAAAACACCAACCTTTAATTTCATTTTTCCATGAGCTTTCTGATGCTCCCGCATATGATCTGGAGTTGTCCAAGCCTTAAATTTTAACTGTTCTGATCCAGTCACTGTGGAGCCAATCCTGACTCACGGCAACTCTATGTGTGTCAGAGTAGAACTGTGCACCAGAGGGCATTCAATAGTAGATTTTTCTAGACTGCCAGGCTTCTAGGCTTAAAAACCATTATCTTAAAACAAAACCTCCTTATTGCCCAAATCGACCACAGACACTTAAGGTTTTATATATTTTATAGGTTCACATACCATTAGTGCTTAAATATCAGCCAGGCCAGAGACCCCCAACTTATGAATTCTGAGGACCCTTAAGTAATAGAAAAGATTTCCGGGAATCCTACTTAATAGTAGGTTATATACTTATTATCTATTCTTGGGAGAAAAAATATAAAGATACAAGCTATCATGAACTGGTAAAGTTTAAATATGAATCTGTAAATTTATTAACCCCAACAGCATCTATTTACGCATTTGAAAAGTCACATATATGTTATGCAATTCACAAAAATACCTGAATGGATTCTAAAGGTTACCTTTCAATGATTCTGCAGTAGACTATTGTTTGACACCATGGTATGACACTATTACCTCATATTTTTATTGAAGACAATACTGAAAAACAAAATGACTTGCTTGAAATCATACAACTAGTTAAATTATAAAGTCTAAAAAAGAGAAAATTAATATATCTCAAGCCTTAATCTAATGTTTGAACTCCCGGTGTGACGCTGCAGATTAATACGCAGGACTGCAAAATCGGTTTGAACCACAAGGTCAGCAGTTCAAGCTCACCAGCCACTCCTCAGAAACCCTACATAGGGTTCACTACAGGTTAAAATCGACTTGAAGGAACTTAACAACAACAACAATCTAATGTTTTGTTGAGCTGGTGCTTTTTTTTTTTTTTGCTATACAAGGAGCTCAGCGTTTACTTTCATTTTGAGACTATGCAGAAAACCTCTGAAAAAGGTGACAGTGATGTACAAACAACATAAATATAACTGAAGAAAAGACTCCACTTATTCATAGCAGCAACAAATAGATAAGCTACTTAAGGAATAAATCTAATAAGAAATGTACAAGTTCTAAATGATGAGCACTGAAACCACACCAAAGATTTAAACAACTAGAAAAGTATTGCATATTAGATAGGAAAATCATAATAAATATTAAACCAGTTGCTGTTGCACTGATCCCAGCTCATAGCAACCCCAAGAGTAGAAATGTGTGCCATAGAATTGTCAATGCAGGCTTTTCAATAGATCTTCAGGCCTTTATTCTGAGTTGGACTAGAAACTCCAGTCTTTAAGCTACCACCAAAGTGAGTTAGTTATCCATGTGTACCACCAGGAACTCAATAGAGTACTTTTGTTTTAAATGTTATAGAGTCAGCTCTGAATCACAATGACCCTGTATAGGGTTTCCGAGGAGCAGCTGGTCAGTTAGAACCAACAACCTTGCAGTTAGTTAAGCAGTTCAGTGCTATACAGTACAGCACCATATGAGGACTCCAATAGAGTATTTAGCTGATTAATATAAAATCTAATGCAATCTCGATTTTTTTAAAACACCAGTAAAATTTCTTAGGAATGAGACAAACTGATTCTAAAGCCAATATGAAAAAGTAAATAGTTAAGAATGGTTGGACTAGAGGAAAGAAGAGTGATTAAAACTGAAGACGCATGGAAACAATTAGGCCAATGGCCTAATGGACCAAGCACACATCAGTCTCAACCAGAAGAACTAGGTGGTACCTGACTACCACTATCAACTGCTCTGCAAGGGATCACATTAAAAGATCCTGTAACAGACCAGGAGAAAAACATGCCACAAAACTTAAAATCATAAAGAAGACCAGGCTTACAGATTACACAGAGACTGGTGGAACCCAAGACTATCTACCCTGAGGCATCCCTCAGGTCTGGAAATGAACTCTGCTCCATGGCTCAATTTTCAGCCAAACAATAGACAGACCTATAAGGGGAACAAAAGTAAGGTAGACACACTTTAAAATAATCAGCCACTTGACAACAAAAAGGGCAGCACTGAGCCAAGGACAAAGTTAGGAAAGAAGGAGGAAGCGGAATATGTGCTGCTACGGTGTGCGGGTTACAATCACTGACATTAAAATATATGTGAATTTGTTAAAGGAAAACTGATCTACTCTGTACACTACAATAAAAAGTAAAGAGAAAAAAACCCAAAAACTACCCCATGACTTTTTTTAGAATGGAGTCTCTCTCTCTCTCTATATATATATATATGTGTGTGTGTATATATATATATATATATATATTTTAGGCCCATTGGGGTTGGGTGTTTTGACTCTTGCAACTCCAAACTGATATCTTCTCTCCCATCTCTTACTTGAGAACTACTCCCCACCCCACCCCCCACCCCCCAAAAAAAGAATGGTTGGGCAATTTGGAAACTTCTGAAAGAGTAATGAGGACATACGAGACCCTCTAAATATATATTACAAAGTTTAAAAATAATTTTCAAAGTTGAACTGCCATAAAGAATGGAAGACCAACTGAACAGAATAGAAAAAATTAAAATACTCAGAAAATATTGATCTGCTGTTAAGTATGGCCATCCAGAAAAAATAAAGTTGGATCTCTAAATTTCAAATTAAACAAAGGTTTAAAATTAAAAATAAAACCACAGGATGGGGCAAGATGGCGGTGTAAGCAGGCACACTAGGCCGATCCTCTGCAACAGAGACATACAATCAAAGAGATACAGATGGCCATCCTGGAACCCTGAGCATCAGAGGACAGCACAGAGAGGTGGACTGACTGAAGAGGAAGCTGAACAGGAGCAGCGAGAGAGAAGAAAATGGGCAGACTATGGGCTCACAAGCATCTTGAGCTTTTGTATCGATACAGTGGCCTGAGAGCATATGATGTAGCTGGAGGTTGGTGTTCCAATGCCTTCCTAGTAGACAGGGGCATGGCCAGTCCCCACCCTCACTAAACCTTGAATCAGCGGCATCCCCCTTCTGCACAGCCTCTTCTCTCTCTGGGGTCAGGCTCCTGGAGGCATGTGAGCCCACCCTGAATTACACTACACAGTGAACAGAGAACTTACAACACTCACACTTTACCAGCCACCAGGAGATATGTGGGTATACTGATTATTATCCACTAAGTATAAATATGACACTACAATGTCTTGAAGAAAACAGACAATTTCAGATTATACAAGTAAACAAAACAGAGTGCCTCAAACAAGTCACCAAATACAGAGTCAGAAAATATATCACCAGAAATGATATCGGACCTACCTAAACTAGGTCAACTTAATTCTCTTAACTTTCACTTGAGAGAAAAATCAAGAAAACTACAGAAGAAATCAAGGAAAAGAAACAGAACTATGGGGGGAAAAGAAATAAGAAAACAAATTGACCAAAAAAATTTAACAAATGAGAACCATAGAAAATCAGCAATTCAAAGGCAGACGATTCAACACTAAGACTTCAGAAATAGATAATACACTGAAAGGAAAAAGAAACAGAATTGAGCCATTGGAAAACCAAATTACTACGTTTGAAGAGAAATCTCTCAATAATCATTTGCTAGAGGAACAATCAGAAAATATGAACAAAAAAATCCAAAGAAAGCCTAAGATTTATGTGGGATGATATCAAGAGGAATAACTAGTAAGAATTCTAGAACAGGAAGATGCACAAAAAAACCTATAGAGAATATTATCCAAGAATTATCGGAAGAAAACTTCCCTAACATCATGAGTAAATGTTCAAGAAGTTGAGTAAACTCCAACCAGGATAGAAATCCACCTCCCAAAATAAAACACCAATACATACTATAATCAAACTTTTCAAAACCAAAAACAAGGAGTGAGAGCAATTCAGGAAAAAATTAAAAGTTACCTACAAAGGAGAGCTAGTAAGACTAAGCTCTGATTTCTTAGCAGAAACCATATAGGCAAGAAGACAATGGAATGGCATATAAAATTCTAAGAGAAGAAAACCATCAACCAAGAATCACATACCCAGCAAAACTGCACATTAAAATGATGTCAAAATCAGGTAGTTTTCAAACAAACAGAAATTAAAAGAATTTGTAAAAACCAGACCAATTCTACAACAACCTGAGGCTAATACACGACAGCATCACCTAGACTCAAGCCAGACAGAAGCATGAAATGTAAAACAGATACATAAAACTGAAAACAGAGAACCAGATATACAATAGTAACAACAACAAAAAGTAAAAAGAAGAAATAATCCAGTTATGGAACTTTCAAATGAAGAGGAAATACAACAGATTTCAAGGGAAAAAAAGTTAAATAAAAATAAACCTACTGTAACCCTAAAAATGAAACCAAGTCTTAATATCCTAGCTTTGGCTCAACCCCTACCCCTAACAATAAACAAAGTCAGGACCTAGCCATAGTCCAAACCCCTAACCCTCACTCCTTACTTTTACCCATCCCACCTCCAAACAAAGCAATAACAACTTTAGAGAAAAATAGGACATTTTTTCTTAATAACCTGAATAGAGAAGACTTTTCTAAAATGATACAAAATCTAGATGTCAAGTGAAAGGAACAACAACTTCAAAACCTATTATATTCTGGAAAGCAAAGCACTTTAAACAACTCAAAAGACATACAACATGCTTTAAAAATATTTGCTATTCTTAGACAAAAACACTCATTTATAAAGAACTCCAATAGATCAATAAAGATTACAACAGAAAAATACTCAATGTTTATGAAGTTTCCAGAAAAAGAAATATAAATGGCATCTAATAATATGAAAAGAAAATCAATCTGATTTGTAATTAAGAGATTTGCAAAATAAAACCTCCGATTTACTATTTTTCATTTATTCAATTGGAAAAGATGAAAGGTTCGAAAATAAATCACTGGCAAGGAAGGGCTATAAAACAATTCCCAATATTTATCTTATAGACATAAAAAATAACATATAAGGAGACTTGTTAAGTGCCGTCGAGTCGGTTCCGACCCATAGCGACCCTGTACAGGGTTTCCGAGGGTGTAAATCTTTACGGGAGTAGAAAGCCTGATCTTTCTCCCGCGGAGCGACTGGTAGTTTCGAACCGCTGACCTTAAGGTTCGCAGCCAGATTCGTAACCACTACGCTACCAGAGCTCCTTATAGTTTAAAAAATGGAGTCCTGGTGGTACTGTGCTAAGTACTCAGCTGTTAACAGATTTGAACCACCAGCCACTCAACCCTGAGGGTGAAAGGGCAAAAAATGTGGCAGTCTGCTTCCATAAAGATTGTTGTTGTCGGTTCCGACCCATAGCAACCCTGTATAGGGTTTTCCAAGGAGCAGCTGGTGAACTTCAACCGCCAACCTTGCAGTTCAAACGGCTTTGCGGTCTGGTGCATTAACCCACAGTGCCACACCAGAACTCTTCCATAAAAATTACAGCCTTGGAAACCCTAGGGAGCAGTTCTACTCTGTTCTATAAGGTCACTGAGTCTGAATCGATTCAAGGACAAAGGGTTTGGTTTAGTAGTTAAAAGGCATTAAGTAAGTTCTAGCCAAAATAAATTTCAAGATATTGTACAGTCGGTCTCTACACACACCGGTTCTACTTTCACAGGTTCAACCAATCTCAGATAAAAATATTTGGAGGGGAAAAATTCCAGAAAGTTCCGAACTACAAAACTTGAATTTGCCACATACTAAGGAGCTCTGGTAGTGTAGTGGTTACAAACTGGGCTTCTAATCTCATGGTGAGCTAATCTCACGGTCAGCAGTTTGAAACTACCAGCTGTTCCATGGGAGAAAGATGAGGCTTTTTGCTCCCATAAAGATTTACAGCCTTGGACACCCTGTACAGGGTCGCTATGAGTCGGAACCAACTCCCCGGGACATCACAACAACAACAAGAAGCACTATGCTGACTCCAAGTACTATACTGAGATACATGGGCAAACGATAAAAGTCAGACCTTCTCTGACTGCTGAAAAGGAAAGGCGAATCAAACCTAATAAGGTCCAGTCCTGAGACATGCCTCCCAACCATCTCTCCCACAACCCTTTCTACTGCTCAGCTGCCTTCAATAATTTGTTGCAATGGACACACAGATCATATTCACCATATGGGCTTTTCTAAGGAAGCTTTTAACACGTTACAATTTAGGGTAAGAAATGCTCAAGACACAGTTCTTTGGTCAGGACAGCCTTTTCCCAATCACGTATGTCCCCAGGCGGGCATCTAAGATACTCAGCCAGCCCCTTGGCCTCTGCTTTGCTCCAAGAATGTTGCAAGCCTCTTTTAGGGTTGCCAATAAATCCCCAAAGGGCACACCACTGCACCATAAACCACAACCTTCGGCACTCACCTCTAGCTCCGTACAACAGCAAATCTAGCACCCCCAATTAAGTGTCTGGAGGTACCCCACTACACAAGGAAGCCTCCTGCCTGAAAGCACCCATTCAGCTTTACTTGCTCCAGGGACCAGGAAGCCCGACACTATGTCTTGTGCTCTGGATCTTGGTTTTGCTGCTGCCATTGCTCTGGTCACAGCTATCTCCTAGATCAAGGAGGTTCAGCAAGCAAGGAACCTCAGGGTCCAAAGGGCATTCTCCACTTCTGGCACTTTCTTGATGGTAGTGAGATACCCACTTTTGCTTCTGCGATGGCTTATTTTCTATCCAATGGGGTGGGGGCAAAACGGAACAATCACCACATTAGAGTTCCAAATTTTTCCAGTCACAAATCTATTAACAATCACTCACAACTGAATCATACAATCAGATCAGCCTCTTCCCCCACTCCCTCTTACCTAGACCCATCAGGAAATGAGGAAACACACCCAGTTAGTATGATCCCACCCAGCTGTTTGGCAGGAGTTACAAAGGCTATGGCTAGAAGAGCCACTTCAGTAGTTCACTGCACCACAGATACCCTATAGCCTCTTGCCATTTCACAGCTCCTCAATCTCTCTCCAACAATTGTTGGTGGAGTATTGTTCACCTTGCACCTTGTTCAATGACATCTTTTGTTTCTGGGGGGGGGGGATGGAGGGGGAAGGCTCCTAAAATACAATTAAGTGTTCAAAGCAATCCCTCAAAGCTAAGACGAAATGTAATGTGCAATGTATTAAGTATTATAATTGCAAAAGTAATGGCACCAAACCATGCCTCCATAACAAACACTCTCAGCTGAGTTCAATAATTCATTTAATGGCCACAAAGAACTCAGACAGCATACTCAGTTATAGGGTTTATCAAAGAAGTTAACAGGTTACAATACAGGATCAGAAAAATGCTCAGGGCACACTTGTGCCAGTCAACTGCTGATAAATGCCCACAGGACACACCACTCGACCAGAAACCTCAGCCTGAAGGCACGTGGCTCTAGCTACTCTACTCCAGTTAAGTCACTAGAGGCACCCCACTCTACAAGTAAGCTTCCTGCCCACAGTCACTTAGCTCTTACTTGTTAAGTTGGTTGGGAAACCCACTGCTCCGCCTCATGCTCTGGTTCTTGGTTATGCTGCTGCAGCTCGGGTCACAACCGTCTCCAGGATCAAAGAAGTTCTGTGTGCAGGGATCCCAAGGTTCAAAGGACATTCTCCACTCCTGGGTCTTCTTCTATGATGGTCGTGAGATACCACTCCTGTTTCTGAGATGGCTCATTTTATGCTAGAGTTTCAAGTTTTTTACAATTAACTGTTAACATCTACAGCTGAAAGCTGAATGTCATCCTATCAGTATCTTCTCCCACCTTCTCTTACTCAGATCTAGCAAAATGTTGTTTGGGGCAGTTACAGACTGTGGTTAGAAGAGACATTAAATAATTCACTATACTGCAATAATGTAATCTAGAAATTATTTAAAGTATAGGAGGATATGGAAGGTTATGTGCAAAAACGACATCATTTTAAATAAGGAACTTCAGTATCCTCAGAGGTCCTAGTACCAATCCCCCCCAGATACCAGGGCTGTATTAGTGAAAAAGCAGGAAGTAGAATGTGTACAGTATGTTATCACTTAAATCAGGGAGGAGGAGGAATACTTATGGTAGGTAAATGCCTGGAATATCTCTGGAAGACTCCATAAGAAACTGGAAGCAATAATTGCCTTGGGGTAAAAAACCACAGGTGGCTGACTGTCATTCAGATAATTAAGAGAGACTCACTTTTCAAAGTATATCAATTCATGCCTTTAGGATTTTGTACCACAAACTATATTACTTACTCAAAAACTACATTAAAAAAAAAAAATAACGAAGTTAAACACTCACTGCAAACTTCAGCTTTAATGTATAAAATGTCCCATGCCTCTTGTAATAGTAACTATATTAACCTCTTACTCAACAAACAGAAACATCAGAAAAAGACACAGTATTTCAGAGAAACATGCGTAATCTTTCATTTCTTTATTTCATCTAACAGCTTATCCATGTCTTCCTGAGAGGCAAGATTCCCCATTGCTGTGTATACCAACTATCTCATAGGCTCATAGTATTTTTATTCTATTAAAACTGCTGAAGATTGATCAGGCCTTGGCTATTAATTAAGCTACCATCAATAGGTATTGACTAAGGACCTAGCACAGCACTGGCATATAAAATCAATATTGCAGAAAAATAATACTGATGTTTCTACTAAAAAACACAGAAGTTATTTCACAACGATCATCAACTACAAAGAAAAAAGCTATTAGTAACAGAGAACTATTCTATGACCCAGCAATCCCAATCATAGGTACACAAACAGTAGCCTGTACACACCACTGTAAACCACAGCACCTTCCACAATAGCCAAAAGGTTGTTGTTGTTATGTGCTGTGGAGTCGGTTCTGACTCATAGCGACCCTGTACAGGGCTTCTGAGGCTGTAAATCTTTATGGGAGCAGAAAGCCTCATCTTTCTCCCGAGGAGCCGCTGGTAGTTTCAAACTGCTGACCATGAGATTAGCAGCCCGATTCTTAACCACTACACTACCAGAGCTCCTTAGCCAAAAGGTTGTTGTTGTTGTTAGGTGCCAAAAGGTAGAAACTACCAAAATACCCAGCAGCATGTGAAAGGAAAAACAGATTGTCGTTCACACACACACAATAAAGTACTTGTGGTGTAGTTCTGTAGAATAAGCCCTGGACCACAAGATCTGTTTGAGCTGCAAGGTCGGCAGTTCAAACTCACCAGTCACTCCTCAGAAACCCTACACAGGGTCGCTATGAGTGGGAACCAACTCGATGGAACTTAACAACAACACAAACAATGCACACAATGGAATATTATTCATCCATAAAGAGAACTGAAGTCCTGATGTTGGCCACAACATGGAAGAACATCATGTACAGCAAATATCTCTCAATTATATGAAATAAGCAAATATATTGTCATCGTATGCCATCAAAATGATGTAATTTGACAGTTACATGAGTTATCGCCCTCCATTTTGTGATTTCACATGGTCATCTTCCGTTTTTGCTTAACACTGATTTTCACACAACCATTTGGTCTTTGGAACCTAACCAGGTAATGTGTGGGTGTAACAGTCTTGTGAAGAGTTGGCCTGAATTAGGATAGGGAAACTGGCAGTGGGGAGTAATCACTATACACTAACCTCAGAGGAAAGAACGACAACGGTCTAGGTTTGGAGTCAAGATTAAGAACTTAATTTGGACAATTCAATTGGAATTGCCTGAGTATCTGAATGGAGACATTGAACAGACAGATAGGATCAGAAAAGGGGTATCGAATAAGGATCAAAATTTGTGAATCTTTAAAATATAGATGGTAACTGCAGGCACAGAATTGATGAGATTCAAGTGAGAAGGAAAAAAAAAACTGGCTGCTCAGTTTCTTCTGAGCAGTGTCTTTATCTGTAAAATGTTGTCAAGTCGATTCCAACCTACAGCGACCCTGTATAGGGTTTCCAAGGGGCAGCTGGTGAGTTTGAACCACCGACCTTGCAGTTCAAATGACTTTACAGTTTGATGCATTAGTGCCACACCGGGACTCCTATAAAGTGTAGACTATGATAATATCTACCTCCTCAGGAAGGGTCCGACTCATAGCGAACCTGTATAGGGTTTCCTAGGAGCAGCTGGTGAGCTTGAACCATTGACTGTGGTTCAAACTGACCTTGCAGATCAGCACATTAACCCGCAGCACCACACCAGTACTTTGTTATCGTTGTTGTTAAGTGCCATCGACTTGGTTCTGACTCAGGAACCGTGTATAGCGTTTCCAAAGAATGAGTGGTGAGCTGAAACGGCCAACCTTGCAGCTCAAACCGATTTTGCAAATCCAGAGCATGGATTAAAACGAGTTACTTCCTGTGGGCACCTGTTGTTATTACTGTCAAGTTGATTTTTTAACTCGTGTCAACCTATATGTACAGATTAGAACTGTATTTCATAAGGGGTTCAAGGCTGTGAACTTTTAGATGCAAATTATCTCCAGACCTGTCTTCTGAGGAGCCTCTTGGTGGGTTTGAACCCCCAACCTTTTGGCTAATAGTTAATCCTTTACAACACTACAAGAACAATTCCTGACAGGGAATAAATGCATACTACATGTGTAACTTACAACATTTATTGATGAAGATCAATGAGCACACAGCCTTCGGTATGGATTACATCTCAATGTAAAGAAAACAAAAATCCTCACCACTGAACCAATAAACAACATTGTTATCAACGGAGAAAAGATTGAAGTTGTCAAGGACTTCATTCTTCTTGGATCAACTATCAAAACTCAAGGAACCAACAGTTAAGAAATCAAATGATGTATTGCATTAGGCAAATCTGCTGCACAAGACCTTTTTAAAGTGTTGAAGAGCAAAGATGTCAGCTTGAGGACTAAGGTGCGCCTGACCCAAGCCATGGTATTTTCAATCAGCTCATATGCATGAGAAAGCTAGACAGTGAATAAGGAAGACCGTAGAAGAATTGATGCTTTTGAGTCATGGTGTTGGAGGAGAATATTGAAAGTGCCATGGGCTGTCAAAAGAACCAATAGATCCGTTTTGGAAGAAGTGCAGCCAGAGTGCTCCTTGGAGGCCAAGATGGCCAAACCTCGCCTCTCATACTTTGCACATATTGTAAGGAGGGACCAGTCACTGGGGAAGGATATCATATTTGGTAAGGTAGAGGGTTAGAGAAAAAGAGGAAGACCCCCAATGAGATGGGCTGGCCAAGCAGCAGCAACAATGTACTCAAGCGTGGCAGCAGTAGTGAGGTTGGCCCAGGATCGCTGGCCCAGCAGTGTTTTGTTCTGCTGTGTATAAGGTCACTATGGGTCGGTACCGACTCAATGGCACCTAACAACAACACATGTTTAACTATTAACATACCTTGTCTAATGCATGCTTGCTCTCATAATCTTTCTTTTACCAAAAGTCAGCTCTTGGGAGAGAACTGCTCATTATGAATCTTGTTTCTTTTACAGGTAGTATTATCAAATTAAAGGAGCTCTGGTAGTGTAGTGATTACCAGTCAAACTGCTAACCTCAAGGTCAAGAGTTTGAAACTACCAGCAATTTCTGCTTCCGTAAAGATTTACAGCCTAGGAAACCCTATAGAGGGTTGCTATGAGTCAGAACCAACTCTTTGGCACACCACCACCATTATCAAGTTAAAGGCGCCCTAGTGGTGTAGTTTAATGCACCAGACTGCAAAGCCATTTGAACTGCAAGGTTGGTGGTTCAAGTTCACCAGCTGATTCTTGGAAACCCTATACAAGGTTGCTATGGGTGGAAGTTGACTCAATGGCACTTAACAAGTGGTGTAGTGAGTTACATATTGGGCTGCTAATCACAAGGTCAGCAGTTCAAACACACCAGCTGCTCCTCAGGAAAAAGAGGAGGCTTTCTACTCCTGTAAAGATTTACAGCCTCAGGGACCCTATACAGGGTCGCTGTGAGTCGAACTGACTCGAAGACACACAACCAGAACCACCACCACCATTATCAGATTAACCCTTTTTGCTAAGTGTAAAATTGCTGGTAAGGGAATTTGAAGAATTAGTTAATAAGTCAGGAGATATTTTGAGAGGCAGAAGTCTCAGTACTCACTGAACTCAGTTAATACTTCACCTATGGAGCCAAGGCTTCCAAGGAGCCACTGGTGGCTTTGAACTGCAGACCTTGGGGTTAGCAGTCCAGTTCTTATCCTACAAGACCACATCATTTATAAGGACTTTCCATATAAATGTGGAAAGAATTCAATTCAGTTTCTAAAAAGCATCTCAAGAAATAGAAATAAAGGGAAATTATATTTTATCCTTAAATTTTACGGTATGCAACAAACAAAAGGTTTCCTTGCCCCTATTTTTATTTGTAAATATTTCTTTTTTTCCCTTTATTGTTGTAAATATATATGTATATTTGTCAATTGTATGTTTTCCATGTGTATAATTCAGTGACATCAATTGCATTCTTCATGTTATATAATGAGTCCATAGTGTTTCATCTTTAGCAATGTCTCCTAACATGTCAAATGAGCCATTTTCTGACCAACAGACATAAATATGTATTTTCCTGGAAAGATGTGCTGGTGGTGCTGCAGTATAGGCACTAGGCTGCAGACCGCGAGGTCAGTGGTTCAAATCTACCAACCTCAGGAGAAAAATGAAGTTGTCTGCTCTGGTAAAGATTTAGTCCGAACGGACTCAACAGCAGTGGCTTTGGTTTGGTTTCCTATCACCCTAAGAGTAGAGATCTGGTAGAGTTGTTGTTAAGTGCCACCGAGTGGGTTCTGACTCATAGCGATCCGGTACAGGGTTTCTATGGAGCGGCTGGTGGGTTTGAACCACCAACCTTTGGTTAACAGTCCACTGTTTATCCTACATTGCCATCCCAGGACTCCATGGTAGAGGAGTTGGTGAGAGAAAAAAAATCTTGAGAGAGGAGCCAAAGAATGAGGGAAAATTAGAAACCCACAGAATAATCAAAGACTATCTCAGGAAAGAATGTTTTTAATCCAAATAAATACCAACTCTGGATGGCTAGGAATACTATGAACCCCAAGTCCAAGAATGAGTCAAAGGGAATTCCCTAACATAATCCAGCTCACTGGATATATACTGAATATTCCCAAAAGGAATTGTATAAGTAACAGCGAATTCAGTTACAAGGTATAAATCTTCCCAAGATATAAATAAAAATGGTTATAACTACTTGAGAGTTTAATACAGTTTAGAGATTAAAGGATAAAATCAGAGGTGTGTGAAGTTTATTCCATTTTGCCATTTCTATAAAGGGAAAAAAAAAGTCTGCAATCCTACACATCTTTTGTTTCAAAGATTTTAGATAATTTTCAGATTGCTAATATTTTTTTAGCATGTTAAACTATGAGCATTTTGAGGGAAAACAAGGAAAAAAAATTATACACACACACATATATATACTATTCACTGGACTTCTAACCACCAAAGCCAGTGGTTCAAACTAACCAGCCACTCCTTGAAAACGCTATACAGGGTTGCAGAGTTGGAATTGACTGCTGTTGTTAAGAGCCGTCAAGTCGATTCTGACACATAGCGACCCTGTATAGGGTGGGTTTCCAAGAAGCGGCTGGTGAGCTTGAACCACCGACCTTACAGTTCAAACAACTCTGCAGTCTGACGCATTAGCCCACAGCACCACAATAGCAATTAATTCTTAAGGAGTCTTTGTGTGGTGCTGTAGGATAAGCAATGAACTGCTAACCAAAAAGTCGGTGGTTCAAACCCAGCGGCTGCTCCTTGAAAATGCTATACTGAGTTTCTGAGTTGGCACTGACTCAACAGCACATAACAACAATTAATCCTTATGTTTTTCACTACCCATCTCAATGCCTCACAAGCCAGAAGTGGTTGATTTTAAAAGTTCACAGACTGAACTAATGAATAACAGAATTTTTTACCCATATTGTGCTACATAACAATATCGCCTCAAAGAACAAGTTTTCAGTGAAGGTTCTACTCATTCTACAGAACACTTCCTAACTTATGCTATAAGCAGAGAGATCTTGTCTTGGCAAAAAGCCTTAGAGCAAGACATACCACAGATCTAAATCATACACTCTTATAGTCAAGGAATGCTGTCCACCACTCTAGCCTGCAAAATTCAAGTGTATACTACTGCATGCCAGTGTTGACTGGTCATTCCTTCTTGAGATTTCACTGAATAAGATAATTAGACATTTGAACAGGTCATTAATTTTACAGATGTTAAGTGATTAACCCATCATTTATAGCATGTTTGAAAAACAATGTTGGCACTTAACTGATTATCAAGAGTTCCAGAGCTCTTTTCTGTCTACAGTTTCAGGTTTATGATATTAGCCAAAATCTATCTTCTTACACCTAGTCTCAAAGGAATGGTCTATGTATTTTGACAGGAATCACAATGTGTTTTTATACTAAGAAAAGCATGAGTTCAGAAATGTTAATTATACCCCAGTGCAACTTAACTATTAAGATCATCTAAATACACACACATCACATTAATTTTGAAATGTGAATTTCAAATAAAAACAAGTCTTTAGAATGTTCAAAACTTTTGGAATGCAAACTTTGCAATGAATTAGGTATGAAGCAAACACTGTATTTTATTAAGAGAATGATACTCTGGATTTTTCTATATATTTTAGGATTTAAATTATTAAATTGGTAAGGAATAACCAGAGACAGAATCTTGCATCCCTTCCTTTTGATTTATACAAATTATGAAATACAAAGTGATTATTAAGAGGTAACAGTACTTAAAAGATTGTTATGTAGAAATAGGATGTTGTTGCTGATTAGTGCTGAGTCGATTCCAACTCATAGTGACTCTGTATAGGGCTGCCAAGAAGTAACTAGTATATTTGAACTGGGAACCCTGTTCAGAATGCCAACTGACCTTGCAGTTCAGTGCTTATCCTACAGCGCCACCAAGGCTCCTTATAAGGCAAAAATGCAGTTCTAGCTCCATTAACTGAATAGAGAAAGTTATTGGGTCCTTCACTCCTTTGTAAGAGAACTGAGGTGGCCCATCTAGAGCAAGTAGAAATTCTGAAGTCAAACAATCAAAAAAGAAGTGAAAAGTGTTGGACCTTTGGAAAAGATGCTTGAAATGCACTGTACAAGTACATAACTATTGAAGACATTTTGCAAATAATATTAAAGCACTACAAATGAAGATAAGTTTTTAAAGTAAAACGTCCATGGAACTTTTATGTACTTTCTTTAGAATGTCCTTTGCCTTCAAAACTCTGCTTACAAAGATCTGGCTAAAATGAAGACACACATTTGCCAGAGTTTTCTTTTTACCTTTTACCCAGAGGAGTTCATGTTTAATTCTGCCATTACACAGCACTTTCAAAAAATCCAAAGCAACTGCGACATAAAAAATCTACACTAAATTCCAAAATTAATCAGTAAACATAACAATTCACAGTATTTTCTGTGAGGAGCTCTGGAATTACTTCGTTTATTTATTCTTATTCTGAATATCTAACACTGGCTTTAAGGGGCAAGGATTCCCATCCCTTAATTACGTTAATGATTTTTTTTCTACAGGTAACTTGCTCAGCATTATGCTGTTTTCTGCTTATCAAGGAACTGAATTCCCTCCTGTAGTTTAATTTTTATAGCTTTCATATATTCACTAAAATGTATACACACTAAAGTATAATTTTAGCTTTAGTAAGCGTGCAAGAAAACACAGCCCAAACAACTGAACTCTTCCCTATTTTCTCTTTATTTCACAAAGTCTCCACACTAACAAAATCATATGCACAACGACCTGCTAACTATTACCAGTTCTTAAGAGCAAAAATTCCTTCAAAAGATCAAAGTAAACTTGCTCTTTCAGAAAAAAAGTAACCCAAGCAGTCGCAAAAACAAACTCTAAACCACACATTCACATAAATCTTTCCAACTCAACGCTCCAAACGCTAAGCACAAAACAGCCCACATCAGCGTTAGCGCCTTCTAATCAATTTTGAAGATGGAGATTAAAGGAAGAAAAACTCTTCAAAGTTTCACCAAGTGGAAACAAACAAGCATTTGAGGAAAGGAAAAGTGCTCATCTAAAGGAAACCACCCGCCCTAAAATAATCTTGAAAATTGAAAACCAAACCATTTAACTTAACTAGTACAGAATGGCTTCAGTTGAGCAGTGCGTTCTTTTAAAATCTCTAAGGATGAAAGCAGCAAGAACAATTCGAAAACTGAGACAGGAAATTTCGGGAGCAGAAGAGTGTACGTTCACGACGGAGGAACAACTCGAAAACGAAGGGTGAAAAAAATGGTAGGACAACTTGAAGTAATCAATGGTACTCAATTGTACAAGGAGAAACTGTTGGACTGGGCTATGTTCTGCTGTGTATATTCTCAGCAAAAAAAAAAACAACAACAACAAAAAACCACTATTTTTTTTTGAAAGCAGACGACTACCGCAGTCCTCCCACCTCCGCATACACTGAGACCCTTCCAGCCCTCGAACGAAATCTTTACAGCAGTCTGAGAGACAAGAGTCCCGCCAGGAAGACGCAGTAGAAAAGAGTAAAACAAACCCGCATGTCACACGGCGCGATGTCAGGGGCCGAGTGTCGGAGAGACAAAGACCGGCCCACGAAGCTACCAGGAGGCGAGGGGCGGCCCCGGCGTGTCCGTGCGCCCCTAACCGACCGGAAGAGTTGCGAGCATCGCCGCCCCAGGGTGCGCCGAGGACCTGCGGGATGCCCCCGAGCCCGACGTGGGTCCCGGTACCGACGCAACCGCAGTGGTCCCGGCTCACCCCCGAGCCGTTTCCCTCCCAATTTGGAAACCGCGCGCCTGGGGACAAAGGGGGAGGGCGAGGCGGCAGGAGGCGGGCGGCACTGCCCCTCCAGGCTCGGCGGGACCTCCTCAGTGGCGCCCTTTCCCTCCCCCAAGCCCTGGCTGCCTTCCTCCCCAGATCCCCGATCTCCTCGGCCCCTCCCCGGGTCCCCCATAAGTTCTCCCGCCTCCGCCGAGCCCCATCCCTTGCCCGCTTCTCCACAGCCGGCCCTGTGGCCGCCCCTCACCCGGCGGCGGGTTCTCCCGGAGCCGCCTCCTCCGCCGGGCCTCGGCCCGTCCCGCCAGCGGCCGCCTCATGTGCCTCGCGTCGCCATCGCCTTCCCCCTCGCCGCCGCCTTCGCCTCAGTCTCCGGCCAAGGCTGAAGCCGCTCCCGCCGCCACCTCCCACTCCCGCCGCCGGGACCCGCGGGGAGGCGCCTGCGCACTACGCGCTTCGATGGGGGCAGGGGCGTCCCGCCGCGGCCCGGGAGTGGGGGGCGCGCGGCACGTGGCGCTCGAATGGGAGGGGGTGCTCCCCGGAGCTTGTGGCCCGCTGTGCGAGCGTCCAACTTTCCGCTCGCTCCTACGCGGTCTCTGGTGCGGCGCGCGTGTAAGACCCACCCGTGAAGAATCCGGACCCTGGGCGAGACGAAGACCTCTCCCCCAAGACAGCTCTGTCCGCCTGCTAGGTTCTCCAGACTGGAGTCCACCGCCGGCGGTGCCTGGTTAGAGCGGGAGCCCTAGGCGCCGCGAAGGCACGCCTACCTGGGTCTCCTGGACTGCTCCAAAAAAACCCCGGAGTTGTCTTCTGTACTCGCTGCTGAGGCCTTGGTCCAGTCCAGCACGGGATGCTGATGCCCTGTTCCAGGTCCTGCTTTATAGTTACTCTAGAATCCTCGGTGGGTCAACTATCTAAGCTCCTTTGAATCAACTATCTAAGCTCCTTTGAATCGTAGCTTTGAAGAGGAGCCCTGGATATTTTTGAGGTCCTCAGACTGGAAAGACCCTAATAGGTTATTTCCTCTTAACCCCTTGCATCCCAGCAGGATTCGATTCAATCGCTTTTCAAAATCTTGTATGCTTAAGAATTTCCTGTTTTAAACTTCCTGGTGGCTGTTGTAAGGTGCCTTACAACAGCAGTCACCCCAGGAACAACAGAATGAGGAAGGTTCAGACCCATCTTCACAAGTTGCTGTTTGATCCCATTGTTGAAGCCACTATGTCCATTTCCTTGAGCGTCTTCCCTACGTCACCAACCATGATGTCCTTCTCCAGGGACAGATCCCTCCTGATAACATGTCCAAAGCTCTTAAGTCTTAACCATCATTCTAGCTGTACCTCTTCCAAGACAGACTTGTTTGTTCTTCTGGCTGTCATTCAGTATATTCAATACTGTATATTCAGTATTCTTCTCCAACACTATCATTCAGATACATTCATTCTTTGGTCTTCCTTATTCAATGTTAAGCTTTCCACTTAAGTGCACTAGGATTTTGCTTTTTAACACTTTTATGGAGGTCTTTTACAGCATATTTGCCTAGTGCAATTCTTGATTTCTTAATTGCCTTTTCCATGGACATTGATTGTGAGTCTAAGTAAAATGGAATCTTTGACAATGTCAGTATTTATTTTCTCTGTTTATCATGATGCTAAGTTCCAGGTCTTCCTTCCAAGGCATCTCTGGATGGACTGCAACCTCCAATCATTAGTTAGCAGTCGAGCACATCAGCCACCAGGCCACAGAGGACAGGCAGTTAATAAAAAAATTAGTTAAGCAGCTGTGCAGAAGCAGTGCCTGCCCTGGGTAAACAAATTTTGTGTGGATTTGTTTTTTCCTTTATGTTGAGGTATAAACCATACTGAAGGCTGTATTCTTGGATCTTCTTCCTTAGTAAATGCTGCGAGTCCTCTTCACTTTCAACAACAAGGTTGTATCAACTGCATAACACAAGTTATGAATGAGTTTTCCTCCAATAGTGGTACCACATTCTACATATAGTCCAACTTCTTGGGTTATTTGCTCAGCATACTGATTGGATAAGTATAGTGAAAGGCTACAATTCTGGAACACATTTTTCCTGATTTTAAACCACACTGTTGTTAAATGCTGTCAGGTCAGTTTCGATTCATAATACAGGGTTTCCAAGAAGCAGCCAGTGGGTTTCAACTGCCGACATTGCATTTAGTGGTCCAGTACTTGTCTTACAGCACCACACCAGGACTCCAACTACATAGCACCTCCTTGTTTTGTTCCAGTGATCACCTCATGGTTTATCTAGGGATACGTTTTGCTGTATGAGCACAATTAAGAGTTCTGGTGTTCCCGTTCTTTGTAATATTATCCATCATTTGTTAGGATCCACACAGTCAGAATGTCTTTGCAAAGTCAATAAAACATAGGTTTGCTTTCACCCAAGATCCGTCTGACATCAGCAATGACATCCCTCTTCTGAGTCCAGCTTGAATTTTTGGTAGTGCCCTTGTCATCGCACAGCTGCAACTGTTTTTTGAATTGTTTTCAACAATACTTTACTTTTATGGTAGGAAACTGCCTGGTAGAAAAAGAAAAAAGATAATCTGCCTTCTTTGTTTTATTGTAGTTTGGATGAAAGGTTATGGAGTAAATTACCTTATTACTCAACAATTTATACACATTTTTGTTTTCATGTGGTTGGTTGCAATCCAAATGCTTAAGTAGAGTGAATTCTTTCAAAACAAAGGAAGATGAAATCTGTTTTGTATATGGTTTGACAACGTTTGAATTCTCTCACTTAACCATCACAATACAGAATGACAGGGGAATTTTATTGTCCCTTTAGACCATAGAGGAAAGAAGTTTTAATGAGGAAGTGATTTTCAGCAGGTCAAATCTCCCCAGACCCCAAAGACAAGCCTAAACTGCTAGTCCCTATCTTTCAAACTTGAGAGCTGGTCGTTTGACCCACTGGGTTTTTTTGGCCAGGATGATATTTAAACGGACAAAAAAAGAATGAATTGCCAAAATGTAAAGCTCTGGAACTTTAGCTTCACTTCAAAGAAAGAAAATATTTTAAGGTTTGCTCACTTTGGGCTCCCTATTTTCATGTGACAGTTACTTCGGAGTTACGCTTTTTTTTATCCAGGGCAGATACTGCCTCTAGCAGGGCTACCTAACTCATGTTTTTGGGTGGAGGAAGTAGGGTAGGAGTAAGGAGTTAGGGTTAGGACTGTGGCTGGTCTAGGCCAAGCCTAAGACATCATTTAATGTTAGAGTTATGGTTAGTGATAGGGTTAGTGAGCTTAGCTAATTTTTTATTAACTGCTGAACCTCTGTGGTTCCTGGTGGTTAATGAGAACTCTACTGCTGAGTAAAAGTTGGAGGTTCCAATCCACCCAAAGGTGCGTCAAAAGAAAGGCCAGACAGTCAACTTCCTAAAAATCACCCATTGGAAACCCTATAGAGAACAGATGTACTCGAACACACATGACTCGCCATGAATTGATAGCTGCTCTATGGGCAAGTGATTGATGAACCTTTTTGGGTATTTAAGTTCTCCATCCACTATATTTCCCAGTCCGGTCTTCTCCCAAGTTCATGCTACCTCTCTAAAGATACGGAGTTCTGGTGTGGCACTGTGGGTTAATGCGCTGGACTGCAAAGTGGGCTTCATCTGCAAGGTAGGCAGTTCAAGCTCACCAGCTGCTCCTAGAAAACCCTGTTCAGGGTTGCTGTGGGTTGGAACCGACTTGACAGCACTTAACAACAACACCTCTACAGGTATATTTTAAATGGCAAATGTGAAAGCTCTGTGAATACATTAAAAATTGAGTCAATTTTTGAAAACTAAAACAGCAAAGGAGTCAACATAATAGTACATACAGATTACAATATATGAGTCAGAATCGATTCAACCTCAACTGTACTTAACAACAACCACAACAGGAAGCGTGAGGAGATACTAATTAGTTCAAATCACTTTGAAAAATTGTTTAGCATTATCTACTAAAGCTGAATCTAGGAATACACCAAGCACCTGCAACTCCATGGAAATCCCCTCTAGATGATGTATGAATGTCCACCAAAATATTTGCATTAGCGTACTCTAATACTCTATGTTGTTGTTAAGTGTTATCAAGTTGGTTCTGACTCATAGGGATCCGGCATGGGGTTTCAGAGAAGCAGCTAGTGAGTTTGAACCACTGGCCTTGTGGTTCAAACCAACCTTGTGAGTCGAGTGCTTATCCTACAGGACTTCAATACTCAATTAGTAATGATAAAAACAACAAACGGAAAGTATTTGTAATAAGCAAAAAACAAGAAAGCACCCAAATGGCTGAGTTCTGGAGTGGTGTTGTAGGATAAAGCACTGGGCCACTGTGACTGTTGCTGTTAAGTGCTTTAGAGTCAGTTTCTGATCCATAGCAACCCCATGTAGGCTTTCTGAGGAGTGTGGCTGGTGAGCTTGAACCCCCAACCTTGAAGTTCAAATGACTTTGTAGTCCAGCGCATTAACCCACAGTGCCACATGGTACACAACAATTCAAACACCTACTAAGTGTATAAAAGTTAGCTAAATTGTGTTATAGTCATACAATGGTACATTATACAGCAATCAGAATGATGGAGCTCACAGCATTTTTGTTTCCATTTGTATAAATTTATAAATGTAAAAGGAATCTGTGCTGTTATAAGTGAGGATAGTGGTTACCTGTGGGGAGGGGCAGTTGACTGGAAGGGATCCTGAAGGGCAATCAGGAGAAGTGGGGGCAGGGCTGCTGATGTTCTGTTCTGGAGGCTGAATCCACTGGTGTGTTCAGTTAGTACATGGAGCTGTACACTTTAAAAGAAGAATTCTTATTTTGTTACTGTTGAGAATATACACAGTAAAACACCCCAGTTTAATGTACTGTTTAATGACACTGATTACATTCTTGAGTTGTATAACCATACTCAACCTCTTTTCAGAGCTGTTCATCTGCCATTAGCATAAATTCACCATCCCCTAAGGTTCTGATGTTATCTTTGGAATTGCCTTGGTCAATCGTTGTTAAGTGTAGTCAAGTGGGTTCCAACTCTAAGCAACCCAGCACAGAGTTTCCTAAGAGTGACTGGTGGATTTGAAATGCTGACCTTATGGTTAGCAGTCCAGTGTTTATCCTACAGTACCACACCATGATCTTAAAAATAGCATAAGGTTTAAGGCAGACATTTTTTTACTAGTTCAACTAAACCATTGGTTGGTTTTAAGAAGACTTAAGAAATTTTAAGAGCTATTTTTGGTTTCAAATTTAAAGATGATCTCAGGGTAATAGTTTCATTCAACTTCCATGGCTCCAGGAAAGTCTGGAATGAGCTGTGTGCTTTTGATAGTGCGTGTTTCTGTGGCATAGTAAGACCTCCCTATAAAATGTAAAAACATTTGAATATATATATATAGAAAGAGAGAGACAGACAGACAGACAGACAGAGAGTCCCAGTGTGGTACTACTATGGGAGCACTAGACCTAAAACTTGGTTTGAACTGCAAGATTCAACTGCAAGTTCAAACTCACCAGCCGATCCTCAGAAACACTTTACAGGGTTGCTATGAGTTGGAACCGACTTGAGGACATCTAACAACAACAACATACATGTGTGTATTGTTGTTGTTGTCAGGTGCCATGAGTCGGAACCGACTCATAGCGACCCCATGCACAGCAGAACGAAACAATGTCCGATCCTGGACCAACCTCACTACCGCTGCCACACTTGAGTCCATCAATGATGCCACCTGGCCAATCCATCTCATTAGGGGTCTTCCTCTTTATCTCTGACCCTCCACCCTACCCAGCATGACATCCTTCTCCAGCAACTGTTTCCTCCGGACAATATGTCCAAAGTATGAGAGACAAAGCTTAGCCATCCTGGCCTCCAAGGAGCACTCTGGCTGCACTTCGTCCAAAACAGATCTATTAGTTCTTTTGGCAGTCCATGGCACTTTCAGTATTCTCCTCCAACACCACAACTCAAAGGCATCAATTCTTCTATGATCTTCCTTACTCACTGCCCAGCTTTCGCATCCATATGAGGTTATTGAAAATACCATGGCTTGGTTCAGGCGCACCTCAGTCCTCAAGCTGACATCTCTTCTCTTCAATACTTTAAAAAGTTCCTGTGCAGCAGATCTGCCCAATGCAATACGTCGTCTGATCTCTTGACTGCTGCTTCCGCGAGTGTTGATAGTTGATCCAAGAAGAATGAAGTCCTTGTGTGTGTGTGTGTGTATATATATATATATATAAAATCAAGCATTCATTATTATTTTCCTAAAATTTATGAATGAGCTTGCCAGGGAAGATTATTCAGCTTTTATCAACACTCATGGCCCGCTGTGAACTGGACTGCAAAGTCGGCTTGATCTGCAAGGTTGGCAGTTCAAGCTCACCAGCCACTCCTTGGAAACCCTATACAGGGTCACTGTGGGTCGAAACCAACTTGATGGCATGTAACAACAATAGCAAATTCTTCAAGGAGATAATACACATCCTTACTACAAAGCCTACAGTCCTCTCATCTAGCAAAACCATCCAAAGGTAGAACAACCTTTTAAAGATGGGGTGGGGGAAGGAACCTGGGGAAACTCAAATAGTCTTGCCTGTACATAGGAACAAAACCAAACATAGACTCTAAATCTTTGTTTTCCTAGTCAGGCATTCTTTCCTCGGTCACTTTGTAGCTAGTTGCTGTTAGAGTCATTGATTCTGTTTCAACTCATAGCGACCCTGCATAGGGTTTCCATGGAGCCAACTTTAAACTGACAACTTTCTGGCTAGCAGTCCACTATGGTGGCACCTTTTAATCCAAATCCTCTGTGGTCCCAGAGTTCTGTACAAACTAGGATGTTCTCTCGTAGGATGAATTCCCCCAAAACAGGGCCACTGCATCCTAGTTCCTAGAACAGAGCACACAGCACATAGTAGGTGCTTAGGAAGTGTCTACTGAATGAATAAGTGGATTAAAACTTGTTGAGAAACCCTGGTTAACACTGTAGGTTAGACATTGGGTGACTAACCTCAAGACCAGTGGTTCAAACCCACCAGCCACTCTTCAAGAGAAAGATAAAACCATCCACACCTGTGAAGATTTACAGTCTCTGAAAGTCTATGAGTTGGAACCAGCTTAATGGCAGTGGATTTGATTTTTTAATTGTTGCTTCCTAGCACAAAAAACCTACTGGGGGAAGAGGAGGGGGAAAAACAGGCCAAGTTTTAAACCAGGAATTAGGTCTGGTTTCCAGCCTGTGGAGGGAGTAGAGGGGCAGGGTGCTGTGAGAACCACATCACTTTTATTCTCAAGGGACCCAGGGCAGGAAAGGATCAAAACCCAGTTTGAGAACTTGAGAGTCACCCTGGGGCTCTGTGGTTTGGGAACTGTGGGGTCAACTTGAAGGCTTCTGTGTGTCACTATTTCCATTACACATTTTCCAGGGTCCTCACTTGGCTGGTAAACTCAGAGCAGAGTTCTGTCCAGGCGGTTGGGAGGAGAGGCCCCGAGAAGTGGGATTCCAGAGAACTGCCTGCTGGTCCCAGGGAGGCCTGCCTACCCTCAGATCAACTGGACAATAAGGAAGAAGTGTTAAAATAATTCTTGATTATCCCTGTTAACAAACCCCTGATAATCCCCAGCAGTTTCGGTTAACCTGTTAGACATCTATACTGCTTCTCCCTGCTCTTACCCACAGGGATGTTGGCTGAAGCAGATTTTCTTGTTGTTAAAATTCGCTTGACTAGGTAATGCAATACAAGTAGTATGGGAGAATAGTAAATCAACCCCCTCTGCCTAACTCCTGCTTCTCCCTAGAGCGTCCCTGGGCAATGCAAGTGGTTAAGGCACCTTGCTTAGCTCCACCCAGAGATATTTAAGAAGAAAGCCTTGGTGATCTACACCTGAGAAATCAGCCTTTTCAAAACCCTATAGGAAAAAATAAAAGTTAAAACAGCAACCACAGCAAAACCCTATGGAGCACAGTTCTGCTCTGGCATACACAGTGGACACCATATGTCCGAATCAGCTCATGGTGGTTGGGCTTTTTGTGTAATAAGGCTGGGTTTTAAAGTGTCAATTTTCTTGGGAGCGACTTGTGGGCAAAATATATGCAGGGGGTGGGAAGTGGGGAAAGGTGAAGAGACCTGCTCTGGCACCACCCACCAGGCAAGGACTCTGGACACATCCAGAAGGACGATGCCTTGGTGCCAGGCAGTGTGGTGGGTAAGTCCTTGAACCCCTAAACTCAAAAGGCCACTCTGCCTAGCTGTTTGCACCCTTGTTTCCTTATACTTCTAAGAAGGCTATGAGAATAAAATGAGGTGATACACATGAAATCACCTTATAAATTGTTATAGGTTAATTTCCATGGTAAATTAGTATATACTGGTTATCATTATTGGTTGGATAGTGCAGTCATTTATTTGTTGTTTGAACTGAGTAAGTTACTTAACCTTGCTAAGCCTTGGTTTCTCATCTGTAAAATGAAGATAATGAGATCCGCCTGTTGGGACTATTGTGAGAATTAAATAAAACATGTAAAGTGTCTAAAAGTAAAAAAAGTGTCCCTTCTGTAGTATGTTTAGAGGATGCTGGGAAATATGGATGGGTGCAAAAAATACCAACATTAAGGACCTTTACAAACCATTGCAAATTTCTAGAGCATTTGTCATCTGAGACAAGCATCCTCAATGACATTTTATTCAACTCTGAATTGTTCCTCCATAACACATAAAGATTCCACAATATCCAGTATTGTGTCCCTTCTGTCCAATTCAGCCTCATCACCAGGACTCTTTTAGGAGCTTGGTAAACACTTGAGTAGTCTTTCCAGGAAAGTTGTCTTTGTTGTTGTTGGGTGCCATGGAGTTGACTCCAGCTCATACTGTCCCCATGGGCCAGAGTAGAACTGCCTCCAAAGATTTCCCAGGCTCTGATCTTTATGTCGGACTCCTGGTGTAAAATTGTGGACTAATGCGCTGGACTGCAAAATTGCTTTAAACCACAAGGTCGGCGGTTCAAGCTCACCAGCTGGTCCTTGGAAACCCTATACAGGGTTGCTACGGGTCAGAACTGACTCAATAGCACTTAACAATTACAACAACAACAATCTTTATAGCACTGGACCGGACCGCAAAAACCATTTGAATTGCAAGGTTGGTGGTTCAAACTCACCAGCTGCTCTTCAGAAACCCTGTCAGAGTATCTATGAGTCAGAACTGACTCAATGGCACTTAACAACAACAACAATCTATAGAAGCAGATCACTGGGCAAATTTGAACCACCAACCTGTTAGCAGACAAGCGCTTATCCATTGCACCACCAGGGACCCTTCCAGTTAAATAGTTGTTATTTTTATTAGGTGCCATTGAGTCAGTTCCGACTCATAGAGACCCTATGCGTAACAGAACACTGCCTGGTCCTGGGCCATCCTCAGAATTGTTATGTTTGAGCCCAGTATTACTGCCACTGTGTCAGTCCATCTTGCTGGGTCTTCCTCTTTTTCTCTGACCCTCCACTTTACCAAACATGATATCCTTCTCCAGGGATTTGTCCTAACTGACATGTCCAAAGTACAAGAGACAAAATTTTGCCATCTTTGCTTCTAAGGAGCAATCTGGCTATACTTCCAGGACAGATTTGTTTGTTCTTCTGGTAGTCCGTACTTTAAATATTCTTTGCCAAAAACACAATTCAAATATGAAATCGTTAAGTGCCGTGGAGTCATTCCGAGTCATAGAGACCCTGTATAGGATTTCCGAGGATTTTGTTACATCTTCAAGGGAACAGAAAGCCTCATCTTTCTCCAGTAGCGCGACCAGTAGGCTCAAACCGCGGACTTTGTGGTTCACAGTCTAGTGCTTATCCTATGAAGTTACTGCCCTCCCTAAATATAAAATTCATGAGTACCAAAGGCACTTTCCTGGCCCCAGGCCTGTGGCTCTTGGGGCTGTCCGTGGACTAATGCCGCAGGCGCCTGGAAGCCAGTGTCTGCTTTACAAGGGCAGTTTAGCCATGTCATCTGGAAACTTCCACAGCCTTCCCCCTTCCTGTTCCCCACTTCTTGCCCTTCAAGTCTCCTGCATAGCCCAGTGTTTTCCCCTCTATGGTCCTTGACCCTTCAACCCCAGACCTTCCTGTTCCAACCCCCAACTTGAGCATTTTCTTTCTTGTCCAGTTCATTCTTCATCTCCCCCTCACTCACAGGTCTCTGGGGACATTAGCTCAAGGCAAAATCTGAATGTTTCTCCCCTATCTGGTCACTCAGCTCCCATAGGCTATATATAGCACAGCTGTGCCTCAGATTGTGCTGAGAGCTTCTTTGGGTCCTAGTTCTGCCTCCAACCCTTCTGCAACAGGGAGAAAGTGCCTGAAGTCTGGAGTTGAGGTGGAAAATCTCAGCAAGATCAGGGTGGGGGCAGACAAGGAGGGAGGGGCAGGGGAGGAGTGTGCCGACTATAGACAACCCAGAACACAATGTCAGGGAATTTCCGCTTCTCTCCCAGTCACTTGTTCATTCAAGAAGAGGTGTGGGAAGTGTGCAAGGGAATCCTAACAATCATCCTATGGGTAGACATGCCATCCTTTTACAGATGAGGAACTAGACTCAAAGAGGTTGAATGGCACAAGACCAAATATTTAGAGAGGAATGGGGTGGTTAATTGATTCTACATCTGTCTCTAGTTTCAGCTCTCAGTTCATTACTATGAGTACCATTTGGAAACCTCTAAATTAGAATTTCTATTCATGTGACCTGATATAAAGGCAAATGGAGGTTTGCCAATTACTAAAACCTGGTAGTGTAGTGGATTGTGAGCTGGGTTGCTAAACAAAAGGTCAGCAGTTCGAATCTACCAGCTGCTCCAATAGAGCAAGATGAGGCTTTCTGCTCCGGTAAGGATTTATAGCCTGTGAAACCCTATATACGATCATGATGAATCAGTTCTGACTCAAGGGCATACAACCACCACCAAGCCAGTTACTAATGAGGAAATGCTTATATCAAAGACTTGGCATATAACCCACATTAATGCTATCAGAGCTCACTTACTGAAGCGGGACGATACAGAAAGAAACCTGCTCCTTGGGGTTTTACTTCTCTATGTGCTCAGATGTTTTAAAAATAAAATTCAATTTTATTTCTTCTACTTCAAGACTTTCCCTTCTCTTTCTAAGCATTATTCCAAGTAGTCCAGAACAGTGAGATTTGATTTTAGGAATGGTTAGAAGTCTTGTCTTTTTTTTTTGGTCACTTCCTGTGAACTTGGGCGATATTTAACCTGATGCTAAGAATTATAATAGTGAGGATTAAATAAAATAACCTACATATAGCAATTAGCTTACTTTTGGTCCATGGAAGATGCTCAATAAATCATGTTGTTGTTGTTAAGTGAAGTGCCATCTTGTCGGTTCTGACTCATAGTGACCCTGTCTGTATAGGGTTGCCAAGGAGTGGCTGGTGAGTTTGAACCACTGACCTTGTGGTTCAAACCAACTTTGCGGTCCAGTGCTTTATCCCACAGCGCCACACCAGGACAATAAATCATGTCAAGCACTATGGAGTCCTGGTGTGGCACTGTGGGTAAATGCACCAGATTTCAAAGCCCTTTGAACTGCAAGGTTGGTGGTTCAAGCTCACCAGCTGTTCTTCGGAAACCCTATACAGGGTCGCCATGGGTTGGAATCGACTCGACGGCACTTGACAACTATGTTATCAGCTCTAGTTTTGGAGATGCTGTAGAAACATCAACATTTTAGTAAAGTTGAATTCTGCCCTCCATAGCTTCATTCTTATTCTCCAAAGGACTTGGTGGTGATGCCGATTCCTGCTGTCTCACCAGACATTTCCACCCTAACCTCTGGCCAAAGAGCCCCCTGCTGGCACAATTACTAAACTGCTAACTAAGACTGGTAGTTTGAACCCAGTAGCTTCCTGTGAGAACCTGGTTTTCTTCTCCAGCAGATTACTGCCTAACCCTATCACATGGAGTCACTTTGTGTTGAATGGACTAGTTGGCAACAACCAGCCTCTGGCCTAGACCACCAAGGATCAGGAGAGACTGTGCAGAAGGCTGTGTGTGAATGACTGGGAGGAGAGTTCCCATGAACGCTGGGGACACAGGGAGACCCTAGGGAGTAGCTGTGACTCTGGATTTGGTCCTAGAGCACTGAGTGTTTGAGGGAGAAAAGAGAAAGACATCAGCTGTTGGACACATTTCCAGAGTTGAAAAACCCCTTTAGGAGACACACAGGGCTGAAAGAAATCTAGGGAAGAAAGGCAGGTTGGGATGGAGCATCTATGGTGCATCTGGACATTTCTCTATTTGTTTAGTGAGCAGGCATTTGTTTTTTGAATCAAGCAAGCTATAATCCATTAGCATTCCTAAACTTCAGTATCAATCTGGAGAGACTCCTGGGAAAGTTTAGTATTGCATTGACAGCATAAACTTCGGAGCAAGCCAGACCTGGGTTCAGATCCTGTTGCCACGCTGGGATCCTTGGATGACATCTAGCCACTCTGAAGCTACACTTGTCGCTGAACAAGCTAGTACCTTATAGGACAGCTGAGAAGTCTGAAATATAATTATCTACTAGAGCAGGGGCCAATGCAGGTCACGATCATTCCTGTAAGTGGAGCAACCATCATCCATCCTACAAGCAATATAAGGAGAAGGGCTCTGGCGGAGTGAGAGAAGTCCCAGTTGTGTCAAACTTGTGGGCAAATCTCCTTGGCCAAGCAAGCATCCTTGAAAGGATTGAGAGCAGGCCCAGAGGGCCTGTCTTCCACTTTTTTTTCACATCCCTTGTTCATAAGGAGACTTGAGGTTCTCTATAGGCTAAACCACTAGATTGCTAACCATAAGATTGGCAGTTCAAATTCATCAATACTCCATGGCAGAACAAAGAGGTGATCTGCTCACGTAGGCTTAGGGAACCTCAGAAACCCTCTATAGGGCTGTTTGTTGAGACTGTGTTGGAGTCCTCGATGACAGTGGATTTTGTTCTTATGCATAGTTGAGGGGAGAATGCAGATTTGTCACCTTACCTGTTTTCATTCGAGTTACCCACAGTGTCTGTCTTTGACCCAGCCATTTATGTGCATGGGAACTGAAGACTGGATTAAGTTTAGGGCTCCCTTCCATCTGGTCTCCCAGTACTTCACAGGGCCTGGAGCTTCAGTCTGGAACTCAGCAGATGGGGGTGGGGGTGTCTGTGAAGAGTGATGCCCTGTTCTATCTCCTCCCCTCCCCATCCCTGACTTCAAAGTCTCCATAAAGGCCAAGTCACTGTTCCTCTGACCCCATAGTGGCAGCTCTGTCCTCAGCTCTTGGTCTATTCAGAGCAGCAGATGGTGAGCACTGACCAGACAGCCCAGACTCAACCGACAGCCATCGCCTAGGGTAAGCACCAGCATGCTGAGGACCCATGAGGCTACAGTCCTTGTTCCTCCAGGAGAGAAAGAAAAGGCCACTAAGACTCAAAGCTGATGTAAGTGGGGAGTCGTCTGTTAGACATGGAAAAGACATTCAGGCAGTCTGAAGACCAGGATTCTGGGAGTCTGCCACACTTGTGATGAGAGCAGACATTTACAGGGGCCAGTATGAAGAGGAATAGGGGTCATCAGCCCAGAAGTGAGAGGTTGATAATGGTGAAGGCTCTAGAAACAGGGACCAGTAAATTTGTCTCTAGATTCATGTACAAAATCTATGCTAAATTGCACACGAATCAGCATCATTTAAATCTCTAGTTCTTCTGATTTGGTGATGAGGGTTGTGGCACCTTCTTTGATTGCTGACTCCTTGGGGCCATAGATCCTTCTGGGTAGCTCCCTCAGGAACAAATGCCATAGACCAGTCCCAAGGCCAGTGAGGGCCTCTAAGTTCAAGGTTTGTTCCTTTACCCTCATCTGAGGATTTTTCCGACCGCTTTTCTTGGCCCAGGGATCACATCCATTGGGATGAGGATGGGGGAGGGAACAACAGAGAAAACAGTGAAGTCAGAACTAGCTGAAGAAGAGTCAGAAGTTAGAAATGAGACGGAGAAATGGTGCTAATGGCGCAGCCATCTGAGACAGGACACCTGTGACATCTTTTCAAGTAGAGGCTGTGTTGGGCATGGTAAGAAAGGTAACTCCTCCCTTCAACCCAGACTGAGAACAACTGAGGTTTTAACTGTGAGGTGCCTCCTTCCAGGACTGGACTGAAGCCCAAGTACGTCAGCTGTTAACAAAGTGGTACCCAGGATGTCTGCCAACAAAGGATGGTGGGTGCCACCTGAGGGGGAAGACAGTGTGTCCGAGAAATTCCTGAGGAAGACCAGAGAGTCTCCACTGGTGCCTATAGGTGAGTGGGGAAAAGGAAGCAATGGGGGGTAAGGGGACCTTCTTTCAAGAGCATCTTTCCTAGTCCTAAAAGCAGAGGTCATAGAACTCAAGATAGTCCTACTCACCCATCAACAGTTAGGAATGAACCAAAGGCAAAGACAGTATCAAGGGACACACTTATAATAAAATGGGAGTCTGGAGGGGTAGAGGCAATGGTCAACCAAGTAAATTCATGTATGGGATATAGAAAACTAAGTATCAACAACACTGAGATGGGAAGGGACGGAGCAGCAGCAGTTTGATGCCTCCCAGCGTTTTGTTCCTCAAGGCCCCAGCAAAGGAAACCGGCTGCACCAGGAAGGATGTGGGAGCCAGTGGTGGCTGGAGAAGGGCCCGAACAGAGTTAATGGTCACGGGGGTGCTGTTAGGATGAGCTGCTTGTATGTGGGAAGGGACATCAATGGGAGGAAGCAGCCACCCTGGAAATGCCATGGAAGGAAAACGATTCATTATTCCACTGATAGCCCAGCTGCCCAGCCTGCCTACCAAGGTTCTCTCTCAGGGGAAGTCATTGTGCTCAGTGGCTCAGGCCCAGGAGTCATGTTCTTTGCCTATAGGCTTAGGAGGCTGCCTGGTGGTGGCAGCATACAGGATTTACCGGCTGAAGGCTCGTGGTCCCACCAAGATGTCCATACATCTGATTCACACCCGAGTGGCAGCTCAGGCCTGTGCTGTGGGGGCAATCATGCTGGGTGAGTAGCTTGGCTGGGGTGGGGGTAGGTCACAGCAGAACGAGGACAAAATGGATCGGGCAGTCTGGCTTGAATCCTGGTAGTTAAGTCCCTGTCCCATCAAGTTTTTAGTGAACCTTCATTCAGACTTTCCCAGAGCTCTTCTGTTTGAATTTCCTGCCCCAGAACTATGTGAATGGTGTGTAGTCCTTTTCACATTAGTTTGCCTGAGAGGTGAGAAAAACCATGCAGCTAGAATTATGTGGAATTTCTCTTCCTCTCTGAATCAAGAGACAGACAGCAGTTGGTTTGTTGGCTGTGCGACAGAGGTCAAATCCCATTCCCTGACCCCATTCTCCCAGGTCCAACATGATGATGACCACACCTGAGAGAACAGATGTGGAAGTGCTTTGTGGCCTGTCAGATGGCCACCACAGGGCGCGGTCCCAGATGTTTCCCGAAGCTGAGTGGTCAGGTGCTTGCAGCAGTTGTAGGGACCTGGGGCAGAAAGATGAGGGGTGGCTGGCCTCTTAAGGGAGCGGCTAGAGCTGTTAGCCTCGGCACCTGGGGCAGGCAAAGGAGGGTGGTGGGTTCGATGCCAAGGGGCGCATTCCTTTTCCCCCACCCCATGCAGGTGCCGTGTATACGATGTACAGAGACTACATCAAGAGGACAGCACAGGATGCTGGGGAGAAGTAGGACCGCTACAGGGGCAGTCAGACCCCCTTAACGCACTCCCTGCTATGCTTTTAATAAAGTAGTTAGAAGGAAAACCAAGTCTCTTCTACAATGGAACGAGGGTTGGTAGGAGCGGGCAGAAGCGCTTGGAGCAAAGGTCTCAGAACCAGAGTTCTAACTCCCGACTCCAAGACAGAGGAGTTTTTAAAGGGCCAGTGGTCTCGAGGTGATTGGCATTTCAAACCTATCAGATGCTCTGTGGGAGATGTGGCAGTATGCTTCTATAAAGGTTACAGCCTTGGAAACCCTATGGGGTAATTCTACTCTCCTATAGGGTTGCCAGGAGCACTGGATAGAGCTGTAGGATAAGCACTGGACACAATGTCAACAGTTCAAACCCACGAGCTACTCCATGGGAGAAAGATGAGGCTTTCTGCTTCCATAAAGACTTACAGAATTGGAAACCCTAAAGAAGTCTTGGAGTCAGAACCTAACAAAAACAACACAGAGTAGCTATAAGCTGGAATCGCCGTGATGACAGCAGGTTTAGTTTTTAGTTCCATGAAAAAAGTGTTAGCTCCAGTAGATTAACCCCAGAAACCCAATGACTGGACCCAGAAGGAGCACGGCACAAAGAGGATAGGATGCCATGGATGGGGGTAGTAAAGAGACCTCCACACTCATGGGAACACTGACTCTAGAGACGGTGGTCCTCCCACCACATGCTGCTTCCCTGGGGGCCCCGGCCGGAAAGAGACTGCAGCTGGGAGCAAAGACAGCAACGCCTTGTGGGAGGCCACATCTACCCAGAACCCGAGTGTCAGTAGACCATGCTGGAGGGAAGGGGCGGGGATGAAAGGAACAGGGCCAGACAGAGGTCAGAATGTTCTGTTCACTTACAAACCATGTCTAAGGTCAACTTATAAAAAAATAAAATTCCACGTAAATCCTGAAGACAGGGCCTCTTGGGGTTAAACACTTTCATCCCTTTCGTTCCTGAGTCCAAGCTCTTTTCTATTCCCTGGGAATGGAGCCAGGCAGAGGCCACAGAAGGAACTAGAAGACGCAACGCTCCTCCCTCACTGGGACTCAGGGATGGCGGCCTCTGGGTTGTCAAAGGAGGCAACAGTAGCTCCCAGATGGCTCTCTACCAACAAGTCCAAGCCACATGCTTCAAGTCCAGGAGCTGCAGCCCACTGAAGGGTGCTGGGGCTGTCCGGAGGGTCTACGCTCACATGGGGTAATTGAGTACGACATCCTGCTTGGCGAGCTCCAACAACATAGGATCATCGAAGAACTTGCTGATGCTCACATCTTCACTCAGGCCCTGCAGAGAAGGGGGCACATGGGAGAAGGAGCCCAGGCAGTGGCTGATGGAGCTGGGGGTGGGCTGGGCCCTGGGTTAGTGGGAAGGTTGCTGGGGGTGGGACCTTGGCTGAGCTGTATGCCTGAGGAACCATGCCTTGAGGGTAACTCACAGGAGAGAAGACCCTCCTTCCCCGGGCAGCCTGGGCCCCTGCCTGCCTGCCTCATGATTCTACAGGTTGCATCTCTCGAAACTGTTCAGTCAACAGTTCTCAGTCCAGGGGCCCTTGGCCTCCTGTGGAGACCCCTGGTGGTTGAGGGATGGTGATAGGCATGAGGGACACATACCTTCCTACGACGGGTTTTGATCATGAATTCCCGGGCCAAGTGAGGAGCTGGCTGTGGCTCCAGGGGGCGGATGACAATGCTCTTGTCCAGAGGATCACCAGGTACAATCTGAAAGGCAAGGGGGTTTCCCATGGTCTAGGCAGACTGCCTTGAGAGTTCAGCTCTAGCACCAGGTCCTTTTCTAGAAGTTGAGAGTCAGAGCTGTTGACTACCAGAGCTTGGAAGGGAAAGAGGCAGGACTGGAATCAGCCCTGAAGAAGTGGGAGGCCAAGAGAGTCTACCTATATTTCTTTACCTGCCAGTGGTGGAAGACAGACAGGGAAAAGGCCTGGCCCTGTGTGTGAGTCCGCAGATCAGTTTCAAAGCCAAAAGAGTCAATGGCTGGGATGAAAGCTTTGATGGTGTACAGAGGGGAGCCTGGTATGGGTGCATCCTGAGTCACGTGCCCCCTGAGGAAGATAAACAGACGAGAAAGCTGGAGCTCCAGGTTCTATAAAGGACAAAACCAGAGAAGGAATCTGCCCCCAAATGCATGTCAACCGAGTACCCTCAATGACAGAACCACCATAAATGCTATACAGAGGGCAAAGAGGCTTGGGGGTTCCATGTAACCCCCTGTCAAAGTCAAAGGGGTGGCAGCCTCTGGAGTTGAAACATGGCAGGAGGTCCTATGGGCAGTGCCATCACTGATGTGATTCAGTATTTCCCCCAGTTCTCTGAGGGGCGGGGCCCAAGAAAGGAAGCTCAAATTTTAATCGGCAGGACAGTTGGGGATTACCCCATTCCTATTTGCTAAGTTTCCCGAGTGCAGCAGGTGGTGAAGGCCAATCTCTCCTTTTTCATGACACCCAAGTTACTTCTCACCTTGCTAGAGCTCAGCACTCCACCTCAAATAACTGGGGTGCTCACCTGCGCCTGGCCAGGACGGTATAGACAGCAGAGACACAGTCTGCAGGAGCCTGTACCTCCACAAAGTAGTAAGGTTCCATCAGACGAGGTGTGGCCTGCAACAGAGCAAGAAGAAAAGGCTCCTCACCTTGCGAGAGACTGAGGAGACCCTGAGTAGAGGGAAGCTAGGGAGCTGTACCCTCGAGGTTCCAGAGGCTTGCTTCCCACACTGGTCTCTGGAGCAGGCCACTGCCCCCAAACCCTACTCTCTTACCATGAGGAAGGCCGAATAGACGACTCTCCTGGCTGTGGGGATGATCTGGCCCCCACCCCGGTGAAGGGGCTCCTGGGCCACCACTGCATCCAGGATCTTAAACTTGACATTTCGAATCACTAAAAAGGAGAGGGCAGCTGACTGAGAAGAGGTTCTGGTGCTGGGCTGGGGGCACAACAAAGCAGCAAAGGGTCTCATGAGAGAGATACTGCAGCTGTCTGGAATTCACATGAGATAGGGCACAAAAATCACACTGGAGGTGGAAGTTCTAGTAAGAGATGCCAGGACTGGAGTCGACGTCGCAAGTTAAACACATTCAGTAGTGTCTGCTTCCGGTCAGACTCAGGGATCACAAAGCTTTCCTAGCAGTTTCTATGCTTCCAGTTATTACAATATTGCATTATCTGACCCCACGAAGTCCAACCCTGGTCTATGTCGTTATGTGCTGTTGAGTCAATTCCAACTCACAGTGACCCTACAGGAGAACAGAGCAGAAATGTTCCTGACGTTTCCTAGGCTGTAGTTTTTATAGGAGAATACCACCAGGACTTTCTCTTGCCGAGTGGCAGGTGGACTTTAACTGTTAACCTTTTAGTTAGCCATTAAGTGCTTAACCATTGAACCACCAGGGCTCCCTCCCATCTCCAATCCTACCCTCCTCCTCCTCTTGATACTTTATGTCAAACACAGCCAAAGCTGGAGCTTTCTCAAATTGTCAGTCTAGAAATGGCTTCATTTCCAAGTAGTGCTACCAGGACAGGTAGGGAGGAGACAGGAGGAGCCTGACACATGACTTATAATGGCTCTCCGTACCCTGAGCTGCATCAGCCACCAGGCCCTACACATGTCTGTGTCAGAGGACCCTACCTATAGAACTGGGATGGGGGTGCCAATGGACTTACACTCATCACAGAGGGGCCCCTCCCTGGTTCCCCACTGAAAACCTTGCACGATGCTGTCCTTCACTGAGCCGAGAAGAGCCTTGTCCACCTGCAGAGAGACAGGAATGCTCTTTAGTAGTGCCCCTGACAACAGGCCGGGAGTTTAGAGGGAAGAGAAGATGGGTACGCCTGTAAGAGGCACACTCCTTCAAGAAGACCCAGAATTCTTCCCAGAAAAGGACAGCACTGTGTAGCTTCTACTTCTCAAGAAGCAAGCAGCTACCCCGTGGTTCCCCTCAGTTCTGCTCTACCTCAGAAGGCAGGGTGTCATCCACCAGGATGTTGGGACCAGTGGCATCAGGCCCAAATGCCCAGATGGACCGGGCAGCCAGCAGATCCCAATCGTACTTGGTCTGGAAGAACTCTCCCAGTTTCTTCCTGAAGGGAGGAGGAGAAAACAGGTATCAGATGTAACTCAGTGACTGCTGGTCCCGGGGTCATGAGCCCGCCCTTTCTGGAGGACAATCACCTTGTCCTATGGACTTTGTCCAGGATGTAGTAAGGGAAAAGACAAAAGCACTTCCCATGTGGATGTATGGTGCTGAAGACCCAGCAAGCAGGCTCTGGTGTCCTCGTCACCCTTCAGCACCCTCACCTGTTCCATGTGATCTGGACCACCTCGTTCTCTATGTCCTCGGCGAGACCCTTCTCAAGAGGCTCAGCAATCATGGTGATCTTGTTCCTGGTCAGAAAGGTCACAGGAAGGAGGAGCGTTAGCAGGACGAGTAGAAGGGGCATTCCTGAGACAAGGAGTAAATCAGGACCAGCTGTTTAGTGAGAGCCACAGAACGAGGTAGAACAAAAAGAGATCATCTTTGTCTTCTTTCATTTGAATCAACTTGCTTGGGGCAAATTTATAAGATGATCATAGAGAGAAGTGGCAGTTAAGAAATTCCTCATAGGAGTAACAAAGGCAAAAAACCCCCAGAGCATCTTGTCCAAACACACAGGGATGAGAGAGAAGGGGTGGAACTCACATACCCTAAGCACATCCCCTCCTCCCTCTATCCCTAAGTCTTAGAGCTCCAATCTTTGCCTCTATTCCTACATAGTGTGTGTTTGGGGTGGTGTTGGTGGAAGGTGGGGAGAGGAGGCTCCCTGAGGCTGTCAATCTCAGGGGCTCAGTGACTACCCAAGCTTACTTCTTATTGGGAGTTTCAGCAAAGCACTTGAGGGAGGACGTTTCCACCACCGTCTCACAAAATGTGACAACTGGGTCAGCCACCTAGGAAACAATGAACTGTGTTGGGGTGGGGCAAAGTCTAGTTTTGTTTGAAAGACAATCTTCTAGCAAAGGGACACCCAAAGCTTTACTACAAGAGAAATTCCACTGCTCTGAGCAATGCACATGACAAATATAAGAGCATGGCCTTACCTTGATGTCTATCTCTGAGTACATCTTCCTCAGATCGTGCATCACACAGTCCAAGTACAGCTCCCCTGTGCCCAGGATCACGTGCTCACCTGACTCCTCCACCTGAAACACACCGCCCTGGTGGTCACTCACAGCCTGGCACTTGTGCCTGCAACAGCATTTACAAACAGGGTGGCAGCTACAAGGTCAGAACCTGAGTATGTGTGTGTACTTAGGTTCACTGTCAGAAACAGCCAATGCCTGGTGCTCATTCCAACATCTTCAAGAAGGTTCAGTGGGGATCAGACACCTACAAGTCAGTCCATGAGATATCTGGATCTCTCCGCACAGTGCTACCAGATTTGTTGTCACTGATTCAATTTCCATCTTAGTCTTAAAGGGAAAATTCTGCCCTATATCCATGGACACAAATGAATCCATAAGCCCTAGCCAGCTACTCAAAAAGGTTATGCTGCAAGGTCGGTGGTTCAAGCTCACCAGCTGCTCCTCAGAAACCCTATACAGGGTCACTATGGGTCAGAACCGACTTGAAGGCACTAACAACAATAGCCATGGGTACAAAGGAATCCATCAGCCCTGGCCAGCTACTCAAAAGGTAATGCTGGCAGGCTCAAGTGGGGGAAGGGTTAGAGTAACTCGTTTTCCTTCTATTTTTGGAACAGTCAATTCCAAACATACACTCCAAGAATTTCACTTTCCTACCTAAAATCACTTGGAAAGACACACATACAACCCCTAAAAAAATCACGGGTCTTGCCCTGTCTTCAAATGTCAGCGATGGAAGGAACAGCTCCTCACATAGGCTGCTAAGGAAGTGTATCTGAGATGCTGGAGGATCCAGGCAGCTCGCAGCACAGGTGATCAGATGGGCCAGGAGGGCTCGGAAGCAGCTGCAGACCACAGGCATACCTTGGTGGTGAGGGACGGGTAGCTCTTGTTGACCTTGCGTAGGCCGTCCAGCATTTTGGGCAGCTCTGAGGGGTTGACTGGCTCCACCGCAATCTTGATCACCGACGTGGTGTTGAACTTCAAGGGGCGGAAAATCTGAGCCTGAGACCCAAAATGCAGAGGAGTGAGGGCACCTGGCCTGAGCAGGCACAGAAACAAGTGCAGAGGTGAAAGGGGCTGAGGACTTGCTTAAGATCAGACTATTTTACAACCAGGAGCCAAAGTACTGCCTGGGGTCACTTGAAGGGCCATTTCTTCCCATGTATTTTGGCAGATCAGATGGGCGGGAAGGAAAGGAGTTCCTCCGAATTCTTAGCATCTGAGCCAAGCACAGAATCCAGCAGGGTCACACCATGAAGGCTGAGCCTGGGCTGGGGCCTGAAACCACGAAGTGGCGGGCACTGGCGGGCACTCTGGGTGAGTTCTCTATAAAGTCTGCTGTTTGCTTCTCACATGTGCTGTGCCTCCCCTGTGGCCATTTAGCATACACCAATCCCTTCAGGCTTCTCAGAAACGTTACCTCCTCATTGCCTCGAGGTTCAGTGATGGTTGCTGTCTTCACAATTGGTTGATCCACACCTTCAATTAGAACCCAGTTGCCAGCAGGAACGCGGTTCACCTCAATGTGATACCTGAGCAACATCCAACAGGCAGCAATGGCACATGGGCACAGCATTCAATCCATAAAAAGTTTACTGAGCACCTCTTATGTGCCAGGCACTGAGCCAGGAACAAATGTAAGCAAAACAGATTTTATCCTAGCAGAGAAAAGAGGTCATCAACAACCACTCATAGACCACACATTGTAAACTGTGATGAAAGAAAAGTGTAAGATGTACTATGAGGCAACAACAGGAGAACCGAATTTCAATTCATGGGAAGTAAGTTTCTCCCCAAGATGCAGAATGTAAGAGATGCTAACAGTACCACCACAGATGATAACTAGACAGTAACTTCAGCTCCCCTAGCTCTTCTATCTTTTTCTGATGCCTAGGGAATGGGGTTGGCTTTGGAGGAGGGAAAGGGAGCCACTGAAGCAGAGCAGTTATGTTAGGGAGTAGGACTGATATGCCAAAGTCATGAGCTAACAAGCAGCCCAGAGGTCCTAGTTAAGTGTGGGATGCTACAGGAAACACAATGAAGTCTTCAATCTTGATCAAAGAGTACATAATGAAGGCTGGGAAGCAATTTCTCGTGGGAAAGACACCTAAAGGTTATGACTTCAGGAACACAGGAGAGAGGATTATGAGGGACAATGGAGGTCCCACCACAGAAGTGCCTATAAGACATCCAAAATGCAATGGCAAGGCATCAACATTAGCCCTGCAATCAGCTGTCTTCTTGGCCCCAATGATCTTGGATGGCAAGAACTAGAAGCTAATACATCTACTGAGGAATAATATTAGTCCCTACTGTAGGGAGTCAGGCAGCTACTGGGTTTTCCGAGGAAAGAAGTAGCCCTTCCAGCTCTTTGGGATGGTCCCAGGGTAGAGGTCAATGTATGCCCCTTGGCCTCTGGTAGGCAGTACCTGGCTACAGAGATCCAAAGACGGCCCACGGTACAGATCTGGGAGTCTTCCTCATCCTCTAGGGTGTAGTTCTCCCCCAGTACCTTCACAGGCTGCCCAGCATGGATAGTACCACTCAGCACACGGCCAAAGGCGTGAAACTGAACTCCATCATCTGTGCTGTACATCTTGGTAGTGTGGCACATCAGAGGACCCTGGAGGAGGGAAGAGAGTGCAGCCTGAACCACAAATCCCTTCTAGGTAAGGACCACTGTCTCTCTTTCCCTCAACAATGGCATGAGCTATGAGGAGGCAGCCAGGACCTAGAGTTACAGACAGCAACCTGATAACATTCGAAACCATGTTCCATCCCCTTAGTTATAGCAACAAATAAACAAAAAACTCCCTCTTTTCCGGACAGATGAGGGCCATGAGAGAGAGAAGTAGGCTTAGGAACGCAGATGGCCATAAAGGGAAAGATTACTTGCCCCAAAGTTCCTCGGAAGACATAACTCAATTTTCAACTGGCCATCTGTGAATGCTGAGAAACTGGTTTCCTGAACAATGGTTAGGAAGACTTTTTCTGAGCCAGGATCGACACAAGCTACCATTTGCTGAATTTTTACAATCAACTTTTACATGTCCTTAATCTGATTTAATTCTCCTACCACCCCCCCCCCCCCCCCCCCACTACACAGTATCCTCACTGTACAGACCAAGCCCCTAAGGCTCAGGAAGAATGGAAATGTGCCCAAGGTCATACCACTAAATTCAGGTCTGTGTGCCTAGAGAGAATCATAGAAAGTGGTAAGAGACAGAATCAGGGAACTGGAGGAGCCTTACATCAGGGTCACAGTCGCTCATGGCCTCGCCAAGGTCGGAGTCCACGCCGCCAGTGTAAGTGTGCTCAATCTTGGGTTTGGCGCCCACTTTTGGAGAGGGGATATGCTGCACACACATGTCCACAAAGCCTGTAGAGGGGAAGAGGAAGCCATTACCACTCCTCCCATGCTGTTCAGAAAGCTTACCACAATGGGGCTGATTTCCAGCTCTACAAAGCTAGGGTTCCATGATTCTGGGAAGCAGTGCCGTTTCCTGGGAGAATGCTGCTAAGAAATACGGATTCACACTGATGTCAGGGAAGAGCAAGAAGCAGGTCTTGGTGATAGATGGGGTCCTTGGAACTCAGCTGACAACAATTTTAAGTGTCTCTATCAATCCCTGACTTTTTATTGAATATACACACTTACTGAACACTTAAATTGACCTAAATACACAACCCAAGTCTTCTTTCTAACATCTACTTAGAACTCTTGTCTTTTGAGAATTCCTACAAGTTACCCTGTTTTCCTGAGAACACTGGAGCAGGCATGGCTGCTACTGTTCGGTATTTTGCATATCAGATTGATGGCCAAGTCAGAATGGGCTCCGTTAACTATGCCCTTTGGTGTTCAGACACTGAATTCCCAATGGATTTAGGGTTAATCCTCATGTTACAGATGAGACACCAGTCAGAGAGGAATTAGGTAGCTGGCCCAGTCATCCCAGGCTCAGAAGTTAGAGCCTTTCTAACCCAGTTTAGCGCTCTTTCCACTACAACATCTGCCTTGTGAGTAACTAAAATACAGGAGGACACAGCTCAGGGGAAAGACACAGTGGGCCTAGAACCTCTCTTGAGTCCTAGCTTAGTACTTCTCCGACTTTTCTCACCCCCAGAGACCACCTTTCTGACTACACCCCTGGCAAATACACAATTCCTCAGTATCGGTTTCCCCATTTCCTGGTAGGGGAATTTAATTGCTTTTGTTTCCCAAGATTAAAACAACAACAACAACAAATTAATTTCTTTTTCTTAATGTATTTTTGTTGTTGAGAATATACAGAGCAGAACTTATACCATCTCAACAGTTTCTGCATATATAATTTAGTGACACTGATTACAATTGCGTTGTGCATCCATTCTCACCGACCTTTTCCAAGCTGCTCCCCCACTAGCAACATAAATTTAACGTCCTCTAAGCTTCCTATCTAAGGAGCTCTGGTAATGCAGTGGGTATGAATCGAGCTGCGAACCTCAAGGCCAGCAGTTCAAAACTACCAGCTGTTCTGCAGGAGAAAGACTACACTTTCTGCTCCCATAAAGATTTACAGCCTTGTAAACCCTGTACAGGGTCACTATGAGTCAGAACTGACTCCACGGCCCATAACAACAAGCTTCCTATATTCTGAGTAGTTATTGTTAATTTAATGCCAAATAGAGAGACCTTAAAGGCACGTAATGCTCAAGGCAGACATTCTTTAAATTATGTGGGTTAATGCTGGACTGTAAGGCCTGTTTGAACTCCAATATCAGTGGTTCAAGCTAGCCAGCCGCTCCTCAGAAACTCTATACAGGGTTGCTATGAGTCGGAACCAACTCGACAGCATTAAACAAACTAAACAGCATAGGTTTTAAGAAGACTTCAGGGGATAGTTTTGGTTTAAGGTTTAAAGATTATCTCAGGATTAATAGTACTGGGGCCTTATCCAGCTTCCTTGGCTCCAGAAAGCCTAGATTCCCTGAGAATTGAGTTTTTAGTTCCATATACTAAAGAGAGAAGCTAGGAAGAATCCGAATTCTGTATGTTGTGTTCAACAGTTTATTGAAAATAGTCTTAGGTCTCAGAACACCATGCAGGGTGGGAAAGATTTCCCCATGACAGAGAGGGCTGAACACAATAGTGGGGATACTGAGAGGGAGTCGGGGCATCTCATTACCTGTGAACTCCCCAAAGAACTTCTTGCAGACTAGCCTGAGCAGGGGGCGGATGTTCAGCTTCAGCTCCTCCTTGGTCAGGTGGATGCCAAGTTCATCCAGGGTCCTTGGGAGACTAGTGTCCACGTCACCCACAACCTGGGAAGATACCAGACACCATGGCAACCGCAACATCAAGGGAACAGTGTGACTCTCCAGAGGAATAGGGAAGGTCAAAGGGTGACTCAAAGAATTGGCAGTGTTCCTGGCAAGGCTAAGAGTTTGGTTTCAGAGGAGTCTTCATTACTTACCCTTCAAACCCTGGGCAAGGCAAGCTTGGTTAAGTCCCTCTCCAGCCAATAAACCAGGTATCCTGGGACTGACCACTGCCAGTGCTGCCCCCTGGTGTTTGGCAAGCAGCACCTCCTTCTACTCAGGAAGTCCCTTCAGCCTCCCTATTTAGAGACTTCTCATTTAGAGACTAGAAGGAACCAAAAAAGGTCACCTAGCAGTCTATCCTGTCAGGGCAGGGCCAAGATAAATCACCCTCAACAGACTTAAGGTCACCACTGAGGCAGATTCTAGAAATTTCTGTTATTAATACATTCAAGACGGACAGAAGAGGCTACTTTTCAGCACTAACAGATTTTAGATGTTATTTTTGTTCGTTTGTCAGCTGGAATAGCCACACTTTCCCACTTTGCTTTCACTGTGCAGTACTTATTAAAACATGCACACTTTAAACTGTCTTGGGAGAAAGGGCTGTATGAAATATTTTTATGTAACATTATCACCCTCTTGCAGTCCTGCCTTTGAGCGACCACAAATTCACATAAATGCAATGTTATACTCTTCTTGGAAGCATTCCACATGTTTAACTGTATCCTTACCACTTTCATGCCTCCTTTTAACTCTGACAGACATCACACACTTACACAGCCAGAACAGTCATTAAAGCAAAGCTCACACAGCCACTCTTTAAATGACTGCAACAGCCTTTATTTTATGGAATGTATCACTTAATCAGATTGATTAGTAAGTGTTCACTGATGAACATTTATTTCTAGCTTTTCTTTGCTTGCTTCCCACTTTCCTGCTGTTATAAACAATGCCATAACCAATATCTTTATATGCAGAGCCGGGAGGACATTCACAGTGATCTCTAAGTCAAATCTCTATAACTGGTAACTGCAATTTCATCACGTCCGTTTGAACAGTCAAGATCTTTCCATTAAACCTCTAAGCGATTCCTTTTCTTTCTTTCTTACCGTCTACCTTGATCCTGATTTCAGAAGCACTTAAGAATATTGCAAGAATAAGGTAGTGCTTGTTGGTCAGTGACGCTGAGTTGGTTCCAACTCATAGCGACCCTGTATAGGGTTTCCAATGAGCAGCTGGTGGGTGTGAACTGCTGACCTTGGGGTTCACAGTCCATTACTGATGCTACAGCACCACACCAGGAGTTCAAACTAGTGATCACTACCCCCAAATCTGCAATATGAAATTGAGCTGAGTATGGAGTAGAAGGGGAACGGAGTTCATCAGCTTTTCCACCTCGTGCTCGGAAGAGAAGGCCTGCACCATGTGGCCTGACGCACCTGAGCGAGGATCTTATAAAGCGGCTCCAAGATAAACTCCACAAAGCTCCTCTGGGAGCTGCTGGTCGGGGCCTTTTTGGTGAACTTTCTCCTAAAGAGAAACAGGAGAGGTAGTTATGAATGGTCCAGGAGGGAAAGGGCAGTGCCACCAACCCCAAGGGTGCATTTCCCACATTCTGAACCTGAGCAGCAGCCAACGGGAAGGAGTGACAAGTGTGTGTGAGGGAGACATTCCCAGAGACAGACTCCTGACAAGCCATCTGGTTGTGGCCCTCCAGCATCCCTGAACTAAGCTGTCAAGACCCCAGGAGAAACAGCCTCTCACCTGTTAACAGCTTGTGAGGCCAACCCACCCAGGGAGTCGGGGATGGTAGCTCATTTTGAGAACAGATATTTGCCTTGGGAATACTTTTTCTCTCTGTTCTCACTGGGACAATGGACCATCCCTCTGAAGTCACATCCCACAGTCTACTTACGTCTTGGGGTTAAAATAGATGTCACCCCAGAGTCTTTTAGCAAATTCCTGGTAATTAATGTCACCTATAAGAGAAGCAACACAATTGTCACTTTTTAATGTCTTACCATTATTTAATAAAAGAAATTACACAATTATAATCTGCATAGTAAATTGTTTCACCTGTGATGCACGCTTTATAACTAAAAATGCTAATACCTTCCTTTCCAGGATCCAGATAGTTCTCTGTGTGCTACTATGCCTTTTACATATCTCTAGTACTGTGGTTCCATCTGGCGAGCTCCATGTGTATAGTCGTCTGTTATGCTGTCTAAAGAAGGTATTTGAAATAAACAAATCATTTGTCTTGCAGAAATCTATCATTCGTTC